>NC_137972.1:33522409-33864224 GCF_963924665.1 Micromys minutus
ATATAGCCAAGCGTACAAGGGGAAGTGGTGTCTACCAATGTTCATCACCATTATTGAAAGCTGTACTGATCAGTTAGTTTATAACGGGCATTTAAAAAAATTATTTTGGCTTCATGGAATGATTTCTTAACCTCCAACTTACCCCGAGGTCAAGCCTTTTGTCTTTATGTATAACCAGTGTTCAGTCTGTTTTAGGAATGAACCAGCAAGATGTTCATTTAATTAAACTGACCAAAGACAATTAATTCCTGGTCTAGTTTCCTGGGCACTGTGTGGCCCAGATGCCACTCAAGACCTTTCTCCGATCAATTTGAGAACAAGCCGAGCTTCCGACCCCAATCTCCCTCCCTGCCCTCCTCTTTTCCTCGTCAAGCTACTCTGAGCTGTGGGATCCTGTGAACAACTGTCGTCTTTCCTTCTCTTCAGTGCTAACTTCTCACCTTGAAGCGCCTTTTGAACCCTGGACAGAGCACACAACTGGAGGGAACTGTGGGGGTGGGAATGAAGCCTAGGGAGTCTTTTCTCTGAAGTCACTAAACCAGGGGTCAGGAGGGAAATGGACCCCTAAGGAACGGAAAGGTTTATATCCAGTGAAGAAATCAAATCGGAGTGGGAAGAGACACAGGGAAATGGAGCCATCTGTTGGCTACTGGCTGGAACCAGCAGTTCAGAGATCTGCCTTATAAACACTTTAAACTGGTTTGTGGTACACAAAAGGGAGCTGGTGGGAGAGAAGCCTGTATAGAGGGCTCCCTTCGTTGGCATCTCCTGGAGTGCCTTGTTGGGTGCATCTCTTTCTTATTCAGGAGGCATGGATGCAGAGGACATATTGTGACTTGGTACTTGGTCGCTGTTGAGTGGCCAGTGCACATACATTTGGAACAAGTGCTGGAAAAACCCAAGGACTAAACAACAGTCCTCCCTCTCAGCCTTTCTGTTTCTAACTTCTCATCTTCCAGATGGTTCCACACTAGAGCAAATGCCTCGTTCTTTTGAAAAAAAAAAAAAAAAAACCCAGAAAGGGATGGAGTGGGGAGTCGTTTCTAGCTGTGGTAGTGGGTCCTGTTGGACTGGGAGGAAAAGGCAGGAAAGGGTGAGCCAAGGTATTGCTTAGCTAATTTTCTGCTGTGCAGAGCTAATGCTGACAGTTCATGTCCACTTCCCTGGTTCTCTGGGGTCTCTTCTCCACTGAGATGAATTTGAAGTAGAGAATTCCACAAACCCCAAGCTACCCAGGGAAATGCCAGAGGGGCTTCTGTCAGTCTGAGACCTCCTGGCCTCTCTTAAGGTTGTTGATCTGCCAGCATACTATTGTCCCAACCATTGGGACAGGCCAAATGGCTATCACTGTCCTTTGCTGACAACTCCTTTCTGTGTAAACTGTCCCAGGCAAATCACAAAACTGTTCCTTGAAGTGGAACCCCCAGAGTGCACTTTCCTTCCCTAGATGGAAGTGTGTCATGGCCAGCTCTGCGGCCAGACCCTCCTTCCAGGCAGTGGGACTGTTTACATGGTTTGGCAATAGGTTTGCTTCTGATTGCTTCAGAGTGGCTGGTCTATTTTGTTTGCTTTGTTTTCTTTCTTCCCCCAAATTATGACAGGAAAAAAAAACAAACTGAAACCACCCTAGGAAATTGCTGGTTGCCTGTCCCCATGTGATGCTAACTGTTGCCCTCTTCTGGGTATCATTTCTCTCTACCTTATGGCCAAATGCCCGTCCTATAGAGTGTCTGATTGGATCCTCTGTTGCGTATTCTGATGGTGCCTGCTGGTTTGATGTGGAGCTATCCTGTGAAATAAAACAGCTTAACTTTTTCTCAAACATACTCCGTGGTTGTTTGCAAGGGTACTGACACACCAAGGGGAGGGGCTTCTTATCCTGCGCCCACCCTGTAGACTTCTTCCATCAGCCTCCCGGAGTTCCATCATCCACTCCAGTGCTGCGGGATATCTGATCCCATTGTGAAGACTGAGGTTGCATTACCTACTAAAAAACTCTGTTTCTGGCTGTGGTGTAGTTCAGCCCTTAATCCCTCTGGCTGAAATACAGATACACAGACGTGACCTTAGCACACACCTTTAATCCCAAACCATGTAAGTTAGTTTGCAGAAGGAAGCACCACCCGTGTTTGAAAGTGATATTTAATTGAGTGACAGGCAAAGTGATAAATTAGAGAAAGTTTTGGCAGACTAGGAGATGCTCGGCTCTCAGGAGAAGAGAGGAATGGGAAGCTACCCAAGGGAGCAGTGATTTGCACAACCAAGGTTAGCGGGAGAAGTGGGGAAGTGAGGATCTGAACCACCTGTTTGCCAAGCCGTGCACTTTTGATGTGCCTCATTCCTTGTCTCACTGTATATACATGGTCCCAAGATTGGGTCAGGTGTCCTTATCTAGAAAGTTACTTTTACTCACCCACTGCAGTCAAGGAAGACTTCAGAGCCCGAAGCTCCCTCTGGTGGATCTTCATGTAACAGTCTCTGTGCACAGGTCTTGGCCACAACCCCAGTGACTACCACACCCACCCAAATTCTACCCCTGCTTGGTGGTTTTTGCAAAGCCAGGCTCTTCTGCTATGGAACTCTCTAGAAGGCTACATTTTTATTATACATTCCACAATCCATTCACCTGACATAGCAACCTTGCTCATCCTGGAACCCCAAATTAGAAGCCTGTCATCCAACAAGTATCTTTTTATGTGCCTGGCCCCAAGTTTGCTGCTGGGGACACAGATGGATGAGGCCCAGTTTCTAATCTTCATCTCTGAAGCTGCTCACAGCTCAACTGTACAAAATGACCATCCAATCAGTTCCAAGTCAGCAAATAACAGAACCGTACCTCTAACTCTAAGACACAAAATTTACACCAAGGGCAAACTTCAGTTGTTTGACTATAAGCAGGTAGAGCACCCCCAGTTACATAGAAACTGTCATCCCTCCCAGACTCTGTCAGTGAAGAATAGCTTCCCATAAGAGATCAGGAGAGCTGATATGCCCTGGAGGTCCATGAGTGATAAGAAACAGCAATGGGCTTCAGCTCCACTCAATGCTAGGGTAGGATTTACACAGCAGACCAGTCACTAACTGATACGTTATAACACGCTCAGTCAAATACACTAAACTTTCCCACCTACCAATGATGACATCCATCAAGTGTGTGCTGTATGCTGACTGCTTCACATGCCTTCCTTCCCTGGATCCATGCAAGTACCCACCGTGGTAGACTCTGTCTCTACTTTACAATCGTGGGGACTGACACTCTCAACTAGGATTCCTCGGTGTCATTTCTGCTACCCTGCTTGCTGCAGGCCACAGATCCCAGGGTTCTGTGATACCCCCCCATGTCTGGTTGTTGGGGGGTCTGGCTACTCTGACGACCATTTAAGGAGTTAAGTCTGCCGAAGCTTCTTCTGGGGGAGTAGATCTATCATTCACTGATATCCATTAAATGCTGAGCTTGAGGATAATTCTAATTAATTCTCTATGTTTTGTGCCATGTTGTTCTTTACTACCATAGGAACACTTTCTGTTATCTCATTTTCTCCTCTACACTAGCTGAGCATACAGCTTTGCATTAGGTGGGATATTGAATAGAATATGTGAGATGGGGAGAAAAGGTCAGGAGAGAAGTCAGACCCAAGTCTCAAGTCCAGGTGGAGGATGTATCCTAGCACAGCTGCTTTGCTTACATAACCCAGGACTGCCTGCCCAGGGGAGGCACCGCCCACAGTGGGCTGGGTCCTCCTGCCTCAATCCTTAATCAAGAAAACGCCTTATAGACTCATCCACGGGCTCCCTCAGTTGGCTTCCCTCTTCCCAGGTAAGTCTAGCTTATGTTGACAAAAGTTGACTAAGCCAAACCAACAAACACAAACAAACATAACTGGACAGGGAGAAAAGAGGTCTGTGGGACCCTGACACTTGTCCCCCTCATCCCTCAACACTCTCAGACACCTACACCAAACATTCCACTCCTGTTTTCTACAGCCCCTGCATGCAGATGGATGAGCTTCTGTCAAGAATATATATGCAAAGGTTACCCACACCTGCATGTAGCTCTCAGCTTTGACATTAGTGAATGACCTTGGCAAGTGGCACATAAATGGTCTACCTTTGTTGGGAACCTGTGACTAAGAAGCAGCCGTGTGTGTCTCCCACAGTCATTCAGAAAGGGCAATCTGTATCACACAAGGTCTACACAAGTGCCACTACAGACCCTGGTGACTGTCACCTGCCTCACCTCTGTGCTCTGTAGAAAGAAAGAACAAGCTGCTGGACTTCTAATGACTGGCTGCATCGAACTTACTTCAGTAGAAAAACTTTAGCTGAAATCTCACCATTTCCACTGGCCACTAACTGGAGAAAGTCTCTAGCCCAGGTCAGCCTCAGTTTCCTTACCTCTAAGACAAGGGACTAGGGAGGCTGATTAATGTGCGGGCAGAGGCTGCAGAATCACAGAAGGAAGGTCAATAATTTCTGCTTTGCCCACCACACCTTTTTAAAGGACATGACCTGATACCCCAGTGACTTTAGAGGATACTCCCAGTATTCACCTTGTCTCTTTGCCCCAATGCACTGAGTCATAGATGGCCACCGACCCAAAGGAAATAGTGGTTGATTGGATAGTTATTCTGGCCCTTAATGAGTTGAGCTAACAGATGGCCTTTTAAAGGAAGTTTTAGCAGAAGTTACAAAATGAGGGGTGAATGGTAGGAAGGCCATGGTGGAGACCAGCACCTCTGAGAGCAAAGTAGTGTGAACCTAGCATGAGAACAAACTGTGTGTACCTACCCCACTGCCCAAGATCCCTGAGAAACCTTACTCTCCCCTTCACAAAAGAACTTATTACAACTTGGGTAGGCTTCTGTCTGTATCTTGTCATTAAAAGGACAAATAAGGGACCAGAACAATAGTTCAGCAGGTAAAGGCCCTGACTACCTAAATTGGATCCCTAGGACCCACATAGCCGAAAGAGAAAATCATTACTCCCCACAAGTTGTCCTCTGATCTCTAGGCACACGTGGTGGCACACCAAATCATACTCTTGTAAATAAATAATTAAAATGACAAAGAAACAGGGGAAAGGAATGGCTATAGTTGACAGTTCGAACCTTACTGTGTTCCTTCTATAGCCCAAAGCTAACTAAGTAGTCCTTACATCTATCTTGCAAGGCAAGCACCACCATTTCTCTGACCCAGTCAATAAATAAGCTGCCAGGAGAGGTTGGGAGGCCTGCCATTAGGCCACTACAAAGAAGCACAGAGTTGGGGACAGACTCAGACAGCATCACTCTCGAGCTGGTCTTTGCCTTCCTCCCCCAGAGCTGAGGACCAAACAGGTTCGTGTGACCAGAACGTAGCAGAGGATGAAACTCCAAGTTTTGCTTCTTGGGCCAAAGATGCATGTGCTGGATAGTTCTATATCAGCTTGACACAAGCTAGAGTCATTTAGAAAGAGGGACCATCAACTGGAAAAACTTCCCCACCAGACTTGTCTATGCACAAGCCTCTGGTGCATTTTCTTGACTGATCACTGATGTGGGCTGTGCTATTCCTCAGCTGATGGTCCTGGGTGTTGTAATAAAGAAGGCTCAACAGGCCATAGGAGAAAGCCGGTCAGCAGCATGCCTCCACGGTGTTTGCATCAGTTTCTGCTTCTAGGTTCCTGCCTTGAGACCCTGCCTTGACTTCCATTGGGGATAGAGCGTGACCAGGGAGTGCAAGATGAAATAAACTATTTCCTCCCCCACGTTGCTTTTGGTCACAGCCTTTATCATAGCAATAGAAACCCTAATTAAAACAACCCGTCTCTCCAACCTCTCTCTGCATCTCTTGGTCATTCTCCACATAAGTCTTTGTCCCTCTTAGCTCAATGCAACCTCTGCCCTGGCTCAATCTTCGGCTGGGGACAGACACTCATTCCCAGGTTCTCTGCCCTCAGCCTCTAGTTACTGCCTCAGATAGCCTCGTCTGACTATTTTGCCTAGTCAGTCTGGATAGTTTCTGAGAACTCACTGTATGTGAAGTTAGTTTTCTCATTACTGTCAAAAGCCTATTGAGGGTTTATCCTGGCTCCCAGTTGAAGGCCATAGTCATCCATGGCAGAGATATCATAGTGACAGCAGTGTGAAATTATGTCACATCCACAGTCAGGGAGTTGGCAGTGATGAATACTGGTGCCAACCAACTCTATAGGACGGTGCTGCCCCACACTAAGGGACAACACACTTCCCTCACAGGTGCACTCAGGGGCTCAGCTTCTATGTGATTCCTGTTCCTGTCATCATGACCATATTAATCATTGCATTGGCCGAGCATGCTGTGAGTCCTGGGACAGTCATGAGCAAATTGGATACAGATGCCTGTGCACTGGACCTGTGAACTGACATCAAAACCTGGAGGTCAAACAGTGATATTGGCAAAATAAAGGTCAAAAGTGTGGGGGGAGGGACAGGTATGCTCTAAGCTGAGAGAGTAGGGTGACCACTTTGAGAAGAGGAATCTTAAACTGGGTCGGGCTACTCTGTCAAAAGATGGGCCTGGATTTGGAGGGCTGCATAGGACACGCATGTTGAAAGAGCCTGGTGTGGGGGAGAACAGAAAAATCCAGAGTCTGGAAGAGACGGAGAAAGGTGTAACAGGTGCAGCAGACGTACTCAGGGCTTTCAAGCCTGGGTGAGGAGTTTGAAATTTTTCTATGCATTCCTGAGCACAATGGACCTACCCTCCCCAGAAGACTATTTTGCTCCAATCCTCCTTGTTCTCTGGCTCTTATAGTCTCAGCTTCTCTTCAGGGACCCCTTCAGAAGAGGAATGGTCTCTTACTTTTCAAGATCATCATTTCTAAAATAGATACGGTAATAGTGCCTGGCTTGGGGGCTTGCACTACACACATGACCTCAGGAAGACAGTAGTGGCAGTAGTGGGGGCGTGTCCCTCCTTCCCTTCCTCTCCCCTCTTTATTTCATTCTTTCTTGACAGGGTTTCACTTTGTAGCTATGGCTGGCCTCGAACTCCCAAGAGACCTGCCTGCCTTGGCCTCCTGATGGCTGGGGTTAAGGGTGGACCACACCTTGATTCAATTCCTTTTCTTCTATAGGTTCTGAAAAGGATCCCAAACATACTCAGAGCTCATTAAAGTCAAGTAAATGAAAAAAAAAAAAAAAAAAGATGTGAATAAATTATGGATTAATGCAGTGCTTGACCAGCTTGATCTCAGTTTGTATGGTACTTTGTTGCCCCCATGTGGCCATTTGTAAGATGGCAGCTAATAAACGTCCTAATATTAATGGAAATTTTTAAAAAATTAGAATAATGCAGGCAGTAGCTTAGTTAATTTGCTATGTCTATCACTCGAATTTTAAAATCATGCATTTTTTCTATGTTTTCTGTGCACTAGAATCTCAAATATCACTGCAATGCATTGGCATACATCTTAAAAGTCCTTTGGATACAAATGCTGTCTGATCAGCTCATTTTACAGATGAGAAAATTGAGGTTCGGAGAGGTTTGTCAAGTCTAGGAATCCCCATGCATGTGTTTCTCAGGTCACCTCATTCATGGTGTTTTCTACTTTTCATTGAAACATCAGTCTTCAATGTACTCACCCTCACGCTCCACATTAGGAAATTCACTTTCTTTCATACTTCCTTGTCTATGTCGTCCCCTCTCCAAACCCCAGGGTGTCAGCTCCAAGATCAGGGACTACATCTGATTAGTCATCTGTGTAGCACTGCTCCTGGGAAAGGTGTCAGGGGGCTGGAAACATTTAGTAAAATGAATGGAGGGGCTGGGTCTTGTGGGGCCCTGCAGCTCGGAGCATCAGGGCTTGGGAGGTAAAAGCAGAAAGACTTGGTTTCAGAGCCAGACCTTGTCTTAAAACCACAAGGCTGGGGCCTCCAATAACAGCTTGGTGGTTAAAACTAGTTCCTGCTCTTCCAGAGGACCGGTGGTGGAATCCCAGCACCTACATGGTACTTCACAACCATAGCTAGATCCACGGATTCAGCAGTTTTCCTTCTCTCTCTCTCCCTCCCCCCCCTCTTTCTTCCTTCCTTTCTTCTTCTTCTTCTTCTTTTTTTTTTTTTTTTTTTTTTTTTGCCTCTAAAAACACTAGGCATGCATGTGGTGCACAAACTTGTAGGCAAAACACTCAAACATAAAATAGCCGAACCTTAAAAGGGGGGAGCTGAGAGAGTGGGGGTAGCTGAGGATGCAGCACTGTGGTAGGCAGGCAGACAGACAGACAGACACATAACAATAAAAATTTAAAAAATGGAAGAATGGAAGGAGGGAGGGGGGAGGGAAGGAGAGATAAGGAAGGTAGGAGGGAAGACAAACAAAGAAAGTGAATTAGAATGAAGAGAATGCAGGATGCAAAGATGCTTTTGGCAGGTGCTCGGACGGTGAGACACCCAGGCTGAGCTGAGGACAGGCCTCCACCTGGCTGGGAGGAGGTCGCCCTGATTAGGGTTGTCAGATTTGGCAGATAAAGGCACTGGAAGACCAGGTTAAAAATTAATTTCTGATAAGCAGGGAATATTTTTAAAAATATAAGTATGTTATGTGTAATGTTTGTGACACTTTATACTTCAAAATTATTTGCTGTATATCTGAAATTCGGGTTTACTGGGCATCCGTCTTTTATGGAGCCATCCTATCCTGGCTCTTCACTTGATGCCAAGGGCTGTGGGGGATCCCACTGACTCTACCCCACCTTTTAAATACAGAACATTTTGGTTTTGCTCCTGAATAAAGAAGCACAAACTCTTTATTGATCTAAAAGAAAGACACATTTCTTAGAAACGGACGGCAGCTTGTTACAGGAGAACAGCTCTTGAGGCTTATGGGAGGGGAAAGGGGAGACATATTGCCCTGAGCCCATGGTGGTCTTTCTGGAACCTGCTTGTCCCCTGGAACTTTTCTACCCAGGCCCAGAAGTGACCTGGAATAATGTCTTGCTCTCTGGGTGCTGCCAAAGAAAAGACTGAGGAGAAACACTCAGCTCAGGAGGAAAAGACAACCTGCGAATGTGAACTCCCTGGTGATTTGCCCATTTGTGCCATCTCACCAAGTGGCAAGAGTTTAGAGGAAAATGACATGGGGGGGGGGGACTTGAGGCTCTGCACAGAGAAGAGGATGCCTCCCCACCCCTGCCTCTTTTCTCTCTCAATTACCCTCTTCTCTTTCTTCTTCTCTTGCTCCCTTCCCCCTTTCCCATCTTTCCCTCTTTTCTCATACATTTCTCTTTCACTGCCCAGCCACCTGTCAGTCTAATTACCCAGTATCCAAAGAAGGCCATAAAGGAACAACTACAGTGCACTAATAATGCAGATTTTTTGTTGTTGCTCTATCTTTGCACAGCAACCTGCTCCTCCTGATGTTCCCAGAACTATCCAGCAGCTCCCAACTCAACTTCATTTGTGTGCTCTTCTCTGATTGGTTGGTACAAATCCCTCACATCCCTCATGTATCTTCTGGTTGCTGGCTTGCTCGATCCCGTGTCTGAATCCTTTTGCTGTTCAGACACTCCTGTATCTGTACGTAGAAAGACTTGTCTTGATCAGATTCTTATGAGACTATTCTGTGGTAGTTTATATGCTAAAAAGCCCAATGCCCCGAGTTCAAACCCTGCTTCTACTACTTGCAAAATGCCCTGCACCAATTACCCATTTTCCTTTTCTTTGAATAATGAATAAACCGAGTGCACAGACAGAAAAAACAAAAAGCCTCAGTCGTGCTTTGAATACAGGTGGTCTAATACGTGTTAGCTATTACTGTAATAAGTAAACTACCACCTAAATGTTGTTCTTGTTATTGTTGCACAGTTCATATGTGAGTGTAGGCTAGGAAATATTAATTGGCCCAGATTGCAGGGGTCATTTTATGATAAAAATTCAAAAGGATGAAGCCCTAACCTGTTGGGTCTCAGTCTTCACTTCAAGTGTAATAATCACACCTCTCTGTCTACTTCTCAGGATAGCTCATATGCCTGGTTCATTGTAAGTCTTCAAAACATTTATGCTGAAGCAGTAAAAGTTTGGGCCACCTGGGTATCAGTGACACAGCAAACTACATGGTTCTGTCTTGGGTGGCATCTGGACCAAGTTGTGGCCCCTGAGACTTAGTGCAGTGGAGGCCCACAGAAGGCAGAGGATGAATGCTGAACTGAGTAGCAAACGTCACTGTGTGTGTTGGTCAGTATTCTACATCTAGATAATGGGGCTCTGGTTAAATCAGCTTAAAAGGAACCTTGCTGGGGACAGTCAAGGTGATAAGACATCACCTGGGAGATAGAATAGAATGAGAAGCCTATGAAGTCGTTGGAGTAATTTGATAAAAAAGAATGTGGGTTCCTGTTAAACTGATTTAATAATGCCCTTTGCTAACACTGGTCCTTATACATGGGGAATATCTGAGAACTAAATGTCAATATTAACCATGGTTTATCTCTGAAGAACAGAGGCTCTATGTGGCTCTGGTGGATGGCTACAGAAAGAGGAGTTGAGACAGAAGTGTAACTTTAGATATTTGCAAGGAGCAGGATAGATCTCTATAGCAACCAGAGAATACGACCTGGAGGAGAAGATGTGAGCCTAGACCTTGAACTCTATCAACTAGACTTCAGTCTGTTCTTTTCCTAATATCCAATCACCTTCAGTAATCTTTTGTTTACTCACTTTACAAGACAGATTAAAGCTGCCCTTAATCTTTCAATTATCTTCTTGTTTCCTGGGATCCAAGAGGTTGCAGGCCCGCATTGCTCCAGGCTACGCCCTGGAATTCTCCCTTTTCTGCTTCAGTCTTCTGAAGCCGCTGACGCCCAACGCACGCGAACTACAGCACCCAGCATGCTGTGCGCTCGCCGCGAGCGCTCTGCACGTAGCTGACGTACGCTGTAGCGCGGGGAATTTCGAGTAGAGGAACTGCGTGGCAGGCCGGCAGCTGGCGGTCTCATCAGGTGCGACCATGGAGGTCCTGGCCGAGCCGCGGTGGCCTCCGGGGTTGGCGGTGATGAAGGTGAGTGTCCGGGGAAGGCCGTGGTGCGGACATCGTCTGTAAGAGCAGGGCGCCCCGGTCCGCGCGCCCACGCCTCGGCCCTAACCTGGTTGGCCTCGCGACGCCGGGCCTCAGTTTCCAACCCCCGAGATGGTCGGGGAACGCGCTGCGGTCCTGCGCAGTGAGCCCAAGGTGGCCGCCCTAAGGAACCGGATGTTTTGGGTTTCTGTCACTATCACTGCGTCACCGAGATAAAGTCACTGTAACGCAGTGTCAACGATGGTGACTGTTCATCCTACTAGAACTCCTGTGTTAACAGTGAAACCACTTGTGGTTTGGGTGGACGTTGCATCGGATGACATTTATAATCAAGTAGCGTAACAGGGGGTCTGCTTAACATAGTTTTCCATTTCTGGCCGAGGTCCAGAAGTGCTCCTCGTTCTTAACACACTGCAACCGGTTTCCCTGCCTGATGTGTCCTGCATGACTCATTAATGACGCATCTCTCTTTATTTAATTTTTATTTATTTTATTAATTTAGGAGACAAGGTCTTACCCTTGGCTGGCCTGGAGTTTGGTATGTAGACCAGGCTGGCCTCATGATCCCTCTGCTCCAGCAACCTGAACACTCATCCCTGGCTCACGTCTTTTTAAAACAAAGACCAGCCCTTAGCCTTTCGTTTTAAGCAATTATTGTATACTGAATTATCTCACTTAAAATAACATTTAATTTTTTTTTGTTTGTTTGTTTTTGTTTTTGAGACGGGGTTTCTTGTAGCCTTGCTAATGTTGACCAGGCTGGCCTTGAACTCGATGAAATTTGTTTGCCTTCCTCTACCTCCAGAGTGCTGGTATTAAAGATGTGTGTCACATCTGTTCATCCAGTGGATGTTTTTGTTTGTTTATTTTTCTAATAGAATCACTGGGTAGCCCTCCTGCCTCTGTCCGGAGTGCCCACTCTATCCTTTTCTTCTACATGCAATAGATAAATTGTATCTATTACAACCTAAACATTTCCTTATGATAGTTGATTATTGCTTGCTTTTGTTACTGTTCTTTGAAACAGGTTTCTTTGGATAGGCTTGGCTGTCCTGGAACTAGCTCTGCCCTCTGAGTGCAGGCTTTACATTACTGTTTGGGGGGGGGGGGGGGACACCCATGGCTCTAGCTGGATAGGTAGCAGAGGGTTTTCTTATCTGGTATCACTGGGAGGAGAGTCCCTTGATCCTGTGGAGGCTCAGTGACCCAGGGTAGGGGAATGCTAGGGCTCTGAGGCAGGAGTGGGGAAGCAAGTGGGGAAGCCTCCTCATTGAGGCAGGGGGGAAGGGGGAGGGATGGGGCTTTGTGCAGGGGAAACTGGAAAGGGGGATAACATTTGAAATATAAATAAATAGAATAAAAAAAGATTTAAAAATGCATCTATTACAACCTGAACATTTCCCTTCCAAAATTTATTACTATTTGTGTGTGTGTCTGTGTGTGTGTGTGTGTGTGTTTGAGACAGGGTTTCTTTGTTGTATCCCTGTCTATCCCAGAACTAGCTCTGTAGACCAGGCTGGCCTAGAACTCACAGAACTCACTACCTCTGCTTTCTAAATTCTGGGATTAAAGGCATGTGCCACTACCACCCAACCCTAGCAGGTTTTGTATAGCTGTGTAATGTTTCCTATGGATAATGACAACTTTTTTGTTTGTGTTTGGTTTTATGACAGGTTCTGTATGTAATAGTGTTAGGTTTAGAGCCCAAGCTGGCTTCTAACTTAGGATCCTCCTGCTCCTGCCTCTGAAGTGCTAGGATTAAAAGTATGTACTCCCGTAGTTTTATTTGCTTATATTAAGTTAATTATTTATTCTTAATGACTTATTTTATTTTGGGCATTGAGCACTTTAACTACTTACGTGTACATGCACTCCATGCATGCCTCGTGCCCATGGAGGTCAGAGGAAAGTGTTGTCTCCCCTGGACCTGGAGTCATGGATGATCATGAGCTATGTATGGGTGCTGGGAATTGAATACAGGTCCTCTTAACTGGTGAACCATGTCTTTAGCTTTATAATTTTTAAGTAATAGATTCATATGGTTCAAGAAATACGTCGAGTGAAAAAGATCATTGCCCAGTCCCCTCATTTTAGTAACCGTGATTGATCACTTTGTAGTATCCTTTCACAAGTTTCCTTATATATGGAATACATTCTTTTTTGGTGGTGGTGGTGTTTTGTTTGTTTGGTTTTTGCTTTTTGAGCAGTCTCACACTGTAGCTCTGCCAGACAAGGACTCTGTCCTTTAGCTACCTCCTTAGCTCCCACACTTCCACTTCTTGAGAATGAAGCAGCCCACTGTAATTACTATCAGTACCTTTCTTAAACAAATTAAAATATTTTAGGTTGCAAGACTAAATCTGGTTCTGTTTAGCTTATTGTCCAGATTGACGCTGGCTTTAGCTAGCTGTTTTGAAGGCTTTCTCATTGGCTGCACCATGGTGTATAATGCTAAAAGTACTGGACTACCAAGAGGAGGATGGTATTTCAGTCTTGGCTTGACTCAAGCCCAGTATTGTGTGCTTACTTTGGACATTAATTTTCTCATTGTGGAATAAGGATTTTAATTGGACAGCTTAGCATTTATCTATTATTTGTTTTTGTTTGGGATAAGGTCTCATATAGCCACATCTTGGTTTGCACTCAAGCCTCTAAAGTGCTGGCAGTGCAGGTGCATTGACCATACCCTACTAGAGTCTCTTTACATCTTTGGCTTTGTCAGTTTTTTGTACTGGCTGGTTTTATGTCAACTTGACACAGGCTAGAGTCATCATCAGAGAGAAAGCTGCTTCAGTTGAGGAAGTGCCTTCTTGAGATCCAGCTATAGGATAGTTTTTCAGGAGGGTCCAGCCCATGTGGTTGGTGCCAGTTCTAGGCTCCATAAGAAAGCAAGCTGAGCAAGCCACAGGAAGCAGACCTGTAAGTAGCACCTCTCTGTGAGCTCTGTATCAGCTCTGCCTCTGGGTTCCAGCCCTGCTTGGGTTCCTGTCCTGATTTCCACCAGTAATGGACTATGATCTGGAAGTATAAGCCAAGTAAACCCTGTCCTTCTCAACTTGCTTTTCAGTCATGGTATTTTTGTCTCAGCAATGGAAACCCTAACTAAGACAGTCTCCAACTTGGTTCTTAAACTATGTGTTGACTGGTTGTTGATGTCTTCCACCAAGTGATGCCTATATGCCAGAGGATGTATCTGAAGAGCTAGAAACATGGAAGAGAGCAGGGATGCAGGAACCCTTTGTGAAGGACTAACAGTGTGTGGTACAGGAACCTGCAGCTCCAGCTGTTCACAAAACAAGGTTATCCCAGATAACCTGAAAGTTGAATATTTGTGGGGAAGCTTTTCTCTGTTTGTCATGATTCTTTGTTGTTTATAGTTTTCGGATGTGTCACTCACAAGTAAGTGTTATGTAATTAATTGTAGGGACTAGAGGGAAAGTTGTGTGTCAGGTATTGATTATGCTGTTGATGTCCTGCTGACACACGTGCTTTTGCATTGCAGACAATAGATGACTTGCTGCGCTGTGGGATTTGCTTTGAGTATTTCAACATTGCAGTGATTATCCCCCAGTGTTCTCACAACTGTAAGTACACATTGTTTTTGTTAGTAAAAGCACAGGGTCATTCTCTTACTGCTGAAGACTCACATACTTGGTCTCCATCTTTCATCCCTTTGCCTTGCACTTCAGGGTCTCTGCCGTCACCTTTTCTTGACTATGGCAGTTTTGTCTTTTACGAGAGTCTTGTATCTTCTACCTTATATTTTATATGCCTTTTGTAGATTTATTTAGAAAAGATTTTGGTAAGAGTATATATGCTTAGTTGCTGAGCTCTTTCATAGTTTAAACTTCAGGATATTTTTAGCAGGATTACAGATAAATGGTTCAGCCACTTAGTGTGAAATTATAAATTTTAAACTTAAAATAGTAGGAATGCAGATGCTTTTTAACATGAAATTATATCCCAGTAAAGCTATCAGCAGTTGGAAGTATTAATTAGGTAAACATTTATCAATAGGCAGAAACACACACCCTTCTGACCAGCTTGCTTTTGGGGAGCTGTGCCTACTACCTCTACCTGCCATTTAAAAGTATTATACTGCATACTGCTAATAGAACATTGTGGTAGGGAGCAGGACAGAAAATTAAAATGTAAAATACAGTTTCTATTGAGTGAATACCTTTTTTTCATTCTGGTATAGCTGGAAAATTGTCAGTCAAACCATCATAACTCAAGGACCATATGGATTCCCTCAGAATTCTCTTATTGAAGAGTATTACAGATCATTTTATCACTTAGCAGTGATGTGCTACCAAAAACAACTGTGCAATAGAATTGCTTATTTTCTTTATGAGAAGTATTTTTAAATGCTAATTGAATAAGCTTATTCATCTGTTTACTTATTTGTTGGGGGATAAGACTTAGCCATACCCTCATACATTCCTAGGCAAGTGCTGCCACTCTCCTAATTATGGCTGTAGAGGTTAGTTAGCCTGACATTTAGGCCATGTAGTGTATTGACTATTTAGAGTTAGGATTTTTTTTTTGTCCTCAGTTTTCAAGTTGATTTTGTCTTGCAAAGTTAAAAATCAGTTCAGTTTGGCTTAAGATGGTTTTATTGGAAAACAGTATTGACAAGAAGTTCTGTGAAGTCATAATAAGATGACAGCAACTGTCAGCTTTGCAGATACACCTACACTTAGCTTTTGAGTGCCACTTACCAAGTGGATGAGTTCATAATTAGTGCCCAGAATTTCTCTAAATGTAAAAGTCTGTTGAGTAGTTTCTACTTCAGAAGATAGTTCTGAGAATTAATATGCAAAACTTGACAAGGCTGTGGAAGATAGTTTAGTGGGTAAAGTGAGGATATGAGTTGTGATCTCTCTATCCCCTTAAAAGCCAAGGGGATGCTATACATTTGGTACCTTGTGTTGCACACAAGGCAGATGGATTCACTCTAGTCAGCCTAACTGGAAAAACAACAGTAACAACAGTAAATTTCAGACCTTGTCTCAAAAAATAAGATGGAGGGTGACTGAGGAAGACACACAGCATTGGCTCCATGTGTACGTACCCAGGCAAGTGCTTCTACATATAATACACATACCAAAACACCCCCACTGCTTGGCCCATTATGAGCAGATTGTTACTTTTCTTTTGCTGTGGTAAAACACCGTGACCAAGGCAACTTATGGAAGGAAGGGTTTATTTGAGGGTTAACTGTCCCCGAGAGATAGTCCATCACCATCACAGTGGGGAAGTGTGGCGCGACAAGAATAGCAGATGAGGGTTACAGAGCTATGCAGAGCTGGAGTCCTGGATGTGCTTGTTAACATAAAACTAATTAAATTTTTATTGAATCAGTATGATTTAAAGTGATGCATTTTTAAAAATGGCCCAATCCACTGAGTTAATACAAGTGAGAGTAGGGTCTGGGAATTAAGTTAAAAGCAGTAGCTCTCCGTGTAGGTGCCTGAGCTCAGCAGGAATATTTAGGAATTTGTGACTTAAAATACTGCTTGGGAGACTTCTTACTGTATGCCTTAGTTACTTTTCTCTTGCTGTGATAAGATATCATAAAGAGTTTATTTGTGGGTTACAGTTTCAGAGGGCTAGAGTCCATGAGAATCATGGTGGGAAACATGGTGGCAGGCAGGCAGGCAGGATTGGTGCTGGAGCAGTAGCTGAGTTGTCACATCTAGAGATGTAACTATGAGGCAGAGAGCTAACTGGGAGTGGCATGAGTCTTTGACACTTCAGAGTCCACTTCTAGTGATACACTTCCTCCAACAAGCAATATTAACTAATTATATTTGTATTAAATAAATATCAATTATATTATAATTATATTAATCCATACCTTCTAATCCTTCCCAAAAACTGTTCCCAAACAGTTCCACCAAGTGGATACCAAGTATTTAAATATATGAACCTATGGGGCCATTTTTATTGAAATCACCACATTCTACTCTCTGGTCCCCATGGGTTTATGGTGATATAATAATGCAAAATGCGTTTAGTCCAGCTTCAGAAGTCCCATAGTTTTTTATACAATCTCAGCATAGTGTAAAAGTTCAAAGTTCTTTTGAAACCCAAGGCAGTATTTTAATTGTAACCATCTGTAAGCTCAAAACCAAAAAGTGGATTACATAATTACAACATTCAGTGGCATAGAATAGACCTTACCATTCCAAAATGGAGGAAAAGGCTTATAGTAAGTAAATATACTGGACCAGCACAAGACTGAAACCCAGCAGGACAAACTCCAAATTCTGTAGCTCTATGTCTGATGTCAGATGTTCCTCCCTTCCAGCTTTGCTGACTGCAACACTCTGTTCTTGGGCTAGTTCCATGCCATGTATACAGCTAGCTCAATTTGGCAGATATCCATGGCTCTGGCACCTCCAACATCTTGGGATCTCCAACAGGGTCCAGGCTTCACTTTCACAGCTTTATGCAGTAGCCTTTTAGGGACTTCATGCTGGGACTCCCCTGCCACATGCCTAGCTTCTAACCTTTGGCATTTCTGCTTTGAGTCTTAGTTCCTTGAAATAATGACTCTGAGAGTTCTTATATATGAATAAGTACCTAAGCCAATAGTGTTGTGTGTTCCCCGACTACCTCATAACTGAATCACCCATTTATTCTGTCCTGAGTCCCCTCCACATGGTTGGCTGGGTATCTCTTCTCAGTTCATGCAACCATTGCCTTCAGTGTTCAGAGTGAATCTCACCTGCCTGTTTCCCAGAATTTCATCTTTCTCTGTGGATGACCCACCTTCTAATCCTGCCTCAGCTCATTGGTCATGTGCTTTTTATTGACAGGTAGTACTTCTGCACAGTATATAAAGAGTCTCTCTACAGGCTTCAGTGGCTGTCTTTAGCACTGGAGAAAGATTCCACAACCACTTTGCTTGTGTATCTTCATAACTTAAAAGCAAGAATCCCAAGTTTTATTGTTCACTCAGGATAGAGCCTGCCTCCCCACCCCCACCCTTACCCCCCCCCCCCCCTTGAATTAAGATTATGGAAGCTTTCCTTTGTTTTTAGCACCAGAAAATCCCTCAGGCATTTCCTTTTTACAGGGTGGGAGCTTAGCTACATGGGGTCTTGTTCTGAGAGCACCCCTTCCATTATTTCATTGTATAACAGGTCTTTCTTTAATCTTGACGCTGACATTAAATTTTCTCCTTTTCAAACTACATTTAGTATTTTTGCTGTTTTTAATTTGAGGATCCAAGAGTGATTTCTAAGAACTACTTGACAAAGTCGGTATTTGACTGTCTTAAAATCGCCCTTACTAGGGAAATTAATCTATTATTTTCAGGCAAAATGTTAAGGCAAGTGTTGAAAGTTAACATTTTTTGCCAATATATCACAAAATGTTGCAAATATTCTAAAACCTTTTGAGTTGGGCCTCCATAGTTTACATTGCTCTCAGCACTACCGTCTTTTACTATAAGGATGGCCCATTAAACCCCACTTCACTGCTTCCCTAGTTCAAAGTTTCTCCTAAACCCATCATGGTCAGGCCTGTCAGAGCACTATCTCACTCCTGAGACCAACCCTCACAGTCCAGCAGTGGTCAGTCACTGCAGGTGTTCTCTTTGGTGGTGGCTCCAGTACAGGTTTCTTTTCTGCTTCAGGAGGTGCTTTCTGCTTGTGGTCTCTCCTCCCAGAGGTGTTGCCTGTCTAGGTTTTCTGGGAGACAGGTAGCAGCAGTTTAGCCTATGACCTTGCTTTTTCCATGGATCTAGGGAGAGCTGTTGGGTTTTCAAGTTGCTCAGCTGAATGGCAACTTCCAGCTTCTTTGAAATGCCCAGAAGAGCTGAACCTGTTTTCTGTCTTGTACTTAGCCATAACTTATCCTTTCCTTTTACCCCTTGAAGTACTGTTGTTGGAACTGGCGATACTGATGAGAACTTGCACCGTCAAAATCACACTGTTTTTTGCTTCTTCAGCTACATGGACTTGTTTTTAACAAGGCTCCTTAATTCACCTGAACTTAGCCACCATCACACAATTATAACGATAGAAGTGTCATCTATTACACCCAGTAGTTTTTGTTTTATGCGCCTCAGATATGAAAATTTTAGTAGATAATTATTTCCCGTTTAACTTTGTAATGTAGCTGCTCTATGACTTGTTGGTATTTGAGATTTAAAAACAAAAAAAACAAAACAACAACAACAAAAAAACCCCTGTGTATTGTTTGGCCCCTATCACCCACTATCACCCACATGCTTGTTAAGCATGGGGTTGTGGGCCCACAGTTTTAGGGTTTAGAAATCATCACTTAATAACCTGGGATGTGTTGTGTCTATATATTCCATTTTCAAGTTTTCTATTTTCAAGTGGGACATACTAGGTATCTGGCATGTGTATAAAATAAGCCTAGGGCTTCTGTGTGTCCTTGTGATTCACAAAGGGGGCCAAGAGGGAGTGGCATATGCTTACAGAGTTGTGAGAACTTGGAAAGTCACTGTCCTAGAGGTGCCGTCTTTCCTTAACAGTGCTTTTTAGATCAGCATGTAAGTACTTGTGGAGCAGGAAGACACTAGAAACTTGGGATGAAATAATGATGGGCATGTTCTAGTCATGTGCCAGCGCTGTGGTAAGTCAGATTCCTCACTGAAACGCGTAACTTCTTATGTTACATTTTGTGTCTTTTTGCAGATTGTTCTCTCTGTATAAGAAAATTTTTGTCCTATAAAACTCAGTGCCCAACTTGTTGTGTGGTAAGTTTTTATTTATTTTAAATTTTGTTGGTTAGGGCAACTTTTTGCTTTATGCGTGTTCACAGAAGTGCATGGGATGATATGTAGTCACTGAATGAAACTATTTGAACATTTCCAGGAAGATTTCTTAAGTATACATAAGAGACATGGGTTTTGTTCCACTTCTCATCAGGGTTTTTGATTACCCTAATGTATTTTAGGAAGTAAAAACCTCTAATACTCTTTGATTCCTACAATTTGTGTTTTTGTGGCTCTTAACTTTTTATAATTTCTCACTTTGTATGCAAACTAATGGTGGGATTCTTTGTTTGTGAAGGACTAGTGTGTGTATTTATTTGTCGAGGAGGCAAGAGATTCATGGTGACTGGGCTCACCCAAGCCTCCCTGGTCTCTTACCACCCTCCCAAACTCGTCTTCAGAACAAACATCAACAAGTGTGCTGTCCATCTCTAAGACTTTTTCCTGAGGTGAGAACAGATAGAGGAAGATGAAATGGGAAATTAAACTCATATCTGGGGTAAAGAAAGAAGATGCACAGGTCTCTGGAAAAGGATGCTGCAGGGAGCTGGTGTGACCACTCTGGCCAGTAAGCAACTGTGTCAGGATGTTACTGAGTTTGTCTAAACTGTTTTCCCATGTCAGAAACAGAGCAGTTGAGGTCTTTGTCACCGCCTGCTGCCTTTGTCGAGGTGGACTTAGCACCAAGGCATTCCAGATAACATCCGTACTGCAGTACTGATGTTTCTCTTGTAGTCCCGAGTTTCTTAGAGCTTAATGCCTCTCTCCTGGTGTTGTTACTTAGAAGAGCTTCTCTGTTGTTTCTAAGTAATTTAGGGAAAGCTAGAGTTTTAGCATTTTAAAGGAAAATCCTTGCTCACTGAGTTTTTTGGTCAGAGTAAATAGCAGATAGTTTTAACATGCTTTTGAGGGCTGTTAGCAGGCTTCTGGTTAACAGGTCCTGATTCACTAGCCAAAGCTCTGTGTTAGTATGGGATGAATTCACTTTATTTTGAAGTTTTCCTGGAAGATTAGTAGGACAGAGAGCCCCAGGAGACAGGTCAGACATTTTCAAAAACAAGGTTGTGACAAGTTAATTACTGTTTTTGACCTTTTCCATCTGTTGTTTTTCTTTTCTAGGCAGTAACAGAGCCAGACCTGAGAAATAATCGCCTCTTAGATGAACTGGTAAAAAGCATGAATTTTGCACGGTATGATTCAGTTTGGTGACTAACCTCTAACTGCCTTTGCTCTTACTGTGTACCTCCTCCCCGTGCCCTTTCTGTTAGGGAGTGCAGGGTTACATAGTGAGCCAAAGAAGGGAAAGCGGTGATAGCCACTGCACATGGGAGGAGGCTCTAACAAGTCCTCGTAAGATTTTCTCTACCAAACACCTTCCTATTTTGAAGAATTAAGAGTTAAAGTGTAGGTATATTGGCACTTTATTTAGTTGGTGTTGGGTTGCTTCTGGGATGTTAGCGTCTAAGACTTTGTAGTGGATAGTGCTAGAGAATATATGTATCTATGCAGGTATGTATATTAACCCCTTGTGCAGAGATTTGTAATTGGTTCTATTTGTTATATTTTAACCCATTAATTCTTAATCAGACTTACTCAGCATGTGTAATATGTATATTATGTGAGACATGCAACTGCTTCTCTGTAAAGCTCTCAGGTATAGCTGTGCTCTTAACTGTCAAATGCATGAATGTATGAATAGAATTTTGGCCACCCAAAGGGATATAAAAAGGCATCTTTTACCCAACTTATCTTATATTTGTTTTAATCATGTTGTTAGTTCACATGTCCATGTATGAGACTTCTTCACTTGTTGGAACATTCTTGGAGATACCTTTCCTTGCCTCTAAAAATATCTTCAAACTTCTAGTAGAGTTACACTTTTTTTTTAGTAGATTTGTATCACAAAGATGATCATGTTTGTACTCTGAACTCTCTTAATATGCCATTGCAGCAACTAGCTGGTTAGCTATATTCTTTGTGAGGCCACATAATAATATACTTTTCTAGAATAACAAACTATGTGTTTCTCTGATTCTCCTATTGAAGTCATTGCTTTCTGTATTGTATACTGTGAAGTCTCTTGTCTATTAGGTTTTTTCCTAGGTATGTGTGAATGTGATATACATATTTGTTAGTATGGATATATATGCACATGTGTGCAAGTACACTTGCATGTGTATGTGAGGATGTTGAAGCTAGAGATCCATAATGGATGGCTTCCTTTGATCATTGCTTGTATTTTGGAGGAGTGTTTCTCACTAACTTGAATGAAGTTCACATAAACTTGAAGTTTGTGTAGGCTGACTAGCTAATAAGCTGTAAGGGTCTGCCAGTGCTGGGGCTGCAGGAGTACAGTTCCAGCCCCAACTTTTTAATTTTTCTTTAATATAAAAATTTATCTATTTTATTTATGAGTACACTGTAGCTGTTTTCAGATACACCAGAATTGGATCCCATTATAGATAGTTGTGAACTACCATGTGGTTGCCGGGAATTGAACTCAGGACCTCTGGAAAAACAGCCAGTATTCTTAACTGCTGAGCCATCTCTCTATGCTTCTTATGGGAGTTCTGGATCTTGAACTTTAATCCCCTTATTTCCACCAAAGCCACTTAATGACTGAGCCATCTCCTGGACTTCTATACCTTATGTATCTGTGTGTATTCAAAGGTCTCCAATGGAGTCTGTCATTCTCCTTGGGCTTACCTTTTTGGCACTCCCATTCTTAGCATTATCCTTGAGGTACACATGTCTTAGATGTTCATCATGTGTAGTGCCTGGGGTACGGCATCTGTAAAATTAGTAGGGATGAAGCAAGGTAATCGATACATTATTTATTTGAACTGTGGTCTAAGATTGATGAGGGAAGGATAATAATCTTATGACTAAAATGTAAGATATTTATATTGCTTGTTGATTGTATTTCTTGTCTTTTTCATTTGCCATTACCATTTTATATGCCATTTGGATTTTTAAAAATTTAATATTCTAAATTGAATGATAAGTTATGGGAAACAATTGAGGTTTCAGATACAAGGATGACGTTCTTTTATATTTTCTTTTGACCTTTGGTGTTTGTTTTCAAAGAATACACTTTTTCTTAGCTTGTTTTAAAGTCATGTTCCTAGCCAGATTTAGTGGCTCACCTTCATCCTGGCATTTGGGAAGTCAAGGCTAGAGGATCATGAGTTTGAAGCTAGCTTGGGTTACATAACAAGACCCTGTGTTTTTTAGTCAAAACTCTTAATCTATTATTTTGAATAGATTTTTGTTGTTACGTTTTGTTAGGATAGCATCATTCCTGAGCTAATTGGTAAAGTGTTATTTCTTTGTTTAACAGGGGTTAGTCTCCATCTATGGCCTTGGTTTTATGAATTGTTAGGGTTGATCAAGTTTGGAGTTTTCTTCTAGTACTCCAAAAGTAAGAATATATACATTTTAGTACCATCCTTCCTCAAGGCAGTTGATGGCTCTTAGGGGATAAGGAGTCATTTTCTTCCGTGATGTAGCCAATAGAAAGCTGCCTGTGTGCCAGTAACCCCAGACCCAAACTCATCTGAGCAGTCCTAAATAAACTCAGTAGGTCAAGGAATTAAAAAAACAATAAGACATAAAAGTAGGATGGGAGGAGTAAGCTTGCTGAGAAGACGGGCTCAGAGGTGTGGGAGAGCTAATAGTGGAAGGTGAAGATGTTAAAGGTACACTTACACGTGCATGAAATTGTCAAAGATGAACAAAAGCATTTAATTAAATTTAGATAAGTTATAGCAGATAGTATTCTTAACATCTTACAAATGGGCTATGGTTGTAGTGTCATTTAGAGATTGCTGGTGTTACATTCAGGTGGCACTGGACTCCTGATTCTCTAGTTATGATTATAATCAAGAGATTTACCCTTTGACCCCCGTGTCTTCATCTGAAAAGATAAGTGGTGCTCTTGATAGAGTTACAGATGAGAGTTATATGTGTATAACTCTCTTTGGGATAGTCCTTCGTACAAAGAAATCCAAACCAGATTCCTATTACTATTGTGCATTTCCACCTTACACATTGATGCTCTACGGTGATATTAAGAGTGTGCTGTAGGGGCTGAGGGAATGGCTCAGAGCATAAGAGCACTTACTGATTTTTCAGAGGACTGGAGTTTGATTCTTAGCACCTACACAGTTGCTCACAAAAGTCTCTAACTTCATTTCCAGGGGATTCAGTCCTCTCTCTGGTCTCTACAGGCATCACATACACCTGGTACACAAACCATGCTGGTAAAACATTCATACACATAAAATCAAAGAAAGAAGAATATGCTTTAATCTGCCTTCTTCATCAGCTGGTTCTAAACTGCTATTTGCATGTTTCAGATCAGAACAAACATTTTCAAGTACTTCAGTGGTATAGCTAAATTCAGTATGTGGCCTTATGTCTCTATGCACCTAGAGAGTTTGAGTCTTGATTCTTGGTCACATTCTAAAGAGATGAGGTTAGTTGTGTAGTTAACAAGCTGTGGAGCTTTTTCTATACTTTGCTGAGTCATAGTTATTTATTCAAAGCAAGAAGCCGTGTGATGAGCAGTTCGGGGCTCTGCCAGCTGTCCGAGATCTAATTTGTGTGCCTTTCCAACCAGATGACCTGAAGCAGAGTAGCAAAACTTCCTGGGACTTTAATTACTCATCTGTACAGTAAGATGTTGATTCCTCTCTGAGGAATTCCTAGTCTTCCAGCTCTAAAAGTTCATAATCTGTCCATGAATGCCTGTTTGGTTCTACAGTGCCAGCTCACTTTGATAAGAATTCATAAGGAAAAATGACCAATTCCATTTAAATGTAAACATCAGTTTGGAAATTAGCATTTCTATCTAATTTATTCTAGGGTATATGAATTGCAAAATATTTCATAGTTTAGAGTCATCTGTTTTCATGTTTTTCTAAGTCTTCATATAGGCCTTTCTCCCAGACTTCAGATTCCTGTCAACCACCTATCTCCCATTTATCCTTGAGTCTCTTAAGAGCAACTTAACACTGACCATGTGCAAAGGAAACTACTACTGGTGCTCTTTTGTTCCATACCTGCTCTCACAGTTGCTGTGTCTCTTAGTAGCAGTGAGGCGTTCTGATCAGCTATAAAGAATCTTATCTCATCTTCTCATGCTTAGCTGCATTTTATTTTGTTTTATTGTACTTTATGTATTTTTTTCCTAGTGTAGGGCTGGCCCTTACTCTTCCACGTGCTGTGGAATCCCTCTACTATGGACTGGCATTTCAGCCCTTAGGTTCCTTTGTATTAGTACTTTTCACATAGACTGTATAAATGTGTTCTTTTTTCCTTACTGTGTAACGTCCATGAGTATAGGCTTTATTTTCTACTGTGCTTCTTTGACAAGAGTAAATGGTACTGGATTAAGTTAATTGATTTTAATTTTAGCCCTGAGAGTAGTTTATTGTGGTCTTGCTGCTACTGTCTGTCATAGTCTTTATTGACATGCCGTGGAATAAGAAAGCTAAAATTCACCAAGTTATGGAATAAAGGCAAAAAAGTTATCACTAGCATGCTGAAGGATCTGATCAGTGCTTGAATCCTGTCTCCTCTCCTTTGTTACTGTGACAGGAAAGCTTTGTTTCAGAACCTTCTTTCTATTGAATCCAGAGGCTGGAAGGAAAAGAGACTAGTAAACACAGTGGGGTTTTGTTTGTTTGTTTGTTTGTTTGTTTGTAGTTTGTTTCCTTCCTAAGACCATAATTCTTTCTTTCAATCTTCTTCCTGCTTTTCCTTCCATCCAACTTTTTTCTCTCACTCCTTCCTTCCTTTCTTCCTTCCCATCTCCATCCTCTTGCTTAATCTCCCTCCTTTCCCCACCTTTTTCTTGATTTTGTTAGACATAGCATCATTATGTAACTGAAGTTATGCTTGAATGAGAATCTTCTGCTTCAGGCTGCCGGATGCTGAGATTACAGGCTTGTGCTACCACCCTTAGCTTAGTTTTCTTTATTTTTTTTATCTTTTTTCAGTTGTGAAAGAATTTAAATACACATGAAAATGGGAAAGGTAATATTGAGCCAGCCCTCTTACTAACCTTGTATCTAACTTTTCCTATGAGAATGAAATTTATTCTGTATTCTTTATCCCTGGCTCTTATTCTTGGTCTTCCCATTGACTCAGGACATTTTCTGCAGTTTTAGGAGAGACGGTGGTGGTAGGCAGCTGTACCTTGTTCAGTCCCCGGGGAGATGTCTCATTTGTTTTCACTGATGATTGATACTAGTTGTGAGTTTTTGTTGTTGTTTTGTTTTTAAGTAGCATTTTAACAGATTGGTGAGTTCTATTCCTGCTAGGGCTTTATAGTGACACCCTGCACAGGGAAAAAAAGAGAGAGAAAAGGAAGGAGGGAAGGAAAGAAGTAGTGCCTTGGTAAACCCAGACCAGCAGGAAAGAACTCTTTGAAAGTTTAGTGCATTTTGTTCTGACAAGCAATTACACTTGATCTTAGCCAAAAGGCCAAGAAGCGATCTCTGACAAGCAATTAAATTATGAGCTCTTTGCTTTTGTTTTGTTAAGTATCAATGCCTTGTATTATTGGTTTCTATTTTAGTTTTACACACATATATAACATGCATACACATGAATTTTATGCATACAGATGTAAAGACATTTGTGTGAACACACTCTCTGTGCACAGAGCGGTCCCTTTTCCTAAGGTGTGACCTCTGACATCTCATCTCTGTGCCCCTGGTCTCCATGGCACTCCCACTTTGCCTGGGCTAATCTGAGCATCTTTCTATCACTGTCTCTGGCATCTGTTTATGATGACTGTTTCCTACCAGGCCCGTGGAGTTTGGAGATGATTACAGATGTGTGAGGGGTTTCCTTCTCCCTCATGCCTAGCACAGCCCTCTAATTCTCATCGTCTTTGCCCAGAATTGTGATGGGAGTTAACTTGTCTTGCCTAGATGTCAGTTCAACATACACATCTGAGAAAGTGCCCCCAGATGAAGTCTTGGGTCAGTGTTGGATCACTTCATTTGTCTCTTCTCCCAGGGATCACACTTTTGTGTTGTAGTGCTAACTGTTGCTTCATGTCTTTCCCAGATTTTACTAGCCATTGTAGAATAAGTCCCATATCAGCAGCTCGACCCCAATATGCTCTTAAGTCCTAGTAGCTGCCGTTTAGTTCTGATTTATTGCTTTATTTCTCATTTTAAAAGAAACTTTTTAGTTTGGTTGTAATTGTGACATGAGCTCTGTGTTTCCGAAGAACCAAGTATTAACTAGGAAGACTCAGGGTGTTATGTGTAACTTGGCATCTTATTTATCTCTTTGTTTGTTTGTTGTTTCAAGGACTCGCCTGTTGCAGTTTGCTTTAGAGTCACCGCCTATATCTCCTGTGTCTTCCACCTCAAAGAAGGTTGTTGTTAAAGTACATAATGCTGAAACCACCCAACACCCTGTCAAACAGGGGAACAGGTTAATGGATAAATTCCTGATTAAAGAAACTGGTGATTGTGTACCTGAGCTGTTGGGAAAAGAAAATGAGAGGAAATTCAGCCCTCAAAAAGAGATAAACTCCTCTGCTGAGATTAAAGAGACAAGTCTTCTAGGAAAGGCGGTACTTGGACTCTCGGATGCTAATGGGCCTGTGACACCCTCTACATCCACTATGAAACTGGCTACCAAAGGTAGGAAACCACTTCTATATATGCCCTTTTATACTTAAGGAAGTCTTACTCATGTGAGATTAGTAGGCAGCACTTTTATGGGAGGAGTAAGAAAGACCAGAGTGGGTTTCACCCCACATCTCAGGCATTGATGCAGTCCATGGTTAGGGGCTTATTTTATTGTCTTTTATAGATTAGCAATCCCAGAACCCAATATACTCTTAAGCCCTAGTAACTGCCATATACTTAATACTTAATGCTTCTTGTGGTAGCTTTCTGGTTTTTAGCTTGGAACCCTGTCCCCTCATCCAGTTCCAGTTAGCCCTTGAAGAGGCCTTCATTTTATACCAGTGGTTGAACATGTCGTTGCTGTTCTGCTTGTAGCTTAATACCCTTTGGCATAGGAAATGTACTTCAGTGAGCCTGCCTTATTTCCTGGCTCTCCCAGAATGTCTCTAGCCAGTTTGTTATCTCACTCTTCCTACAGTGTACTCAGGCTGACAGAATGACTGAAGACTGACCGGATGTCACCTGTTCAGTACATACTGATTGCTGGGACATTCACTCCTGCTTTGTCTATGTACTAGCTCCGGTGTGTTCATGCTGCAGTGGTGCAGAGTGACCTTATGGTGACAGACCCAGGTGTGAGGTGGCATTGGAAAACTCAGGACCAGTCTCTGTGACCTTATCTTTTACTAAGAATGTGTGTGTTAGCAAGCCCATACAACCCCCACTAGTGTTTACTAGAAAATTGGAATTAGCTTATTAGTACTTGTATTTTTATTATGTAAGTATGCTGTAGCTGTCTTCAGACACACCAGAAGAGGGCATCAGATCTCATTACAGATGGCTGTGAGCCACCACATGGTTGCTGGGATTTGAACTTAGGACCTCTGGAAGAGCAGTCATTGCTCTTAACCACTGAGCCATCTCTCCGCCCCCAGTACTTGTATTTTTAAGGTTTTTAAATTAAAAAAATTTTTTTTGATTATGTGTATCAACATTTCAGCCTGGTTATCACTCTGTGGTTTTTCTTGTGATTTTATTTCAGAGGGACATGTTTTCAACTCTTGTAGAATTTTTTTCTATTTTATCCAATGAAATCTTAGAATGGACCATAACATGTAAAATAGATATAATTCTGTGTTCTATTCAAAGTATGGTGTCTGGAGACTCTGGTGCCACAAGCCTTCCTTCTGTGGCCACTGCATTTTAACCCATGGTGGACACCTCCACATTCATTGCAGCCCTGCAAAGCTGCAGCTTTGATAAGGTGCACCTGGCCTGAGATCAGGGAGGTCAGTGGTTAGCCAGACTAACAAGCCAGGGAAGCCTTGGTTTTACTCATAGGGGAACTTCATTACAGAGTTGAGATTGCTTCTGTCCTGTGTAAGATGGTCCTCAGGCCTGGGGAAACTCAGCATTATGGTTTCCAGGTACCTTGTTTCTAAGTGTTAACTCCCAAACTTAATTGCAGTCTCTAGGCCCAGGATTCTGATCATGTGACTTCCCACAAAGTAGCTAGTTACTAGAACTAGTTTGCCTGTTCTTACTCTTTTTCTAAGAGCATATCAGCTGGGATTCTGGCTTTTAATTACTGAAAGATGCAAGTTTGTTAATTTTTGCCCGTTCTATGGCTAATAAAGTCTCCCCCCTTTTCTTTTAAATGCAGTGTCCTGTCCTGTTTGTGGGGTCAGCATTCCAGAAAATCACATCAATAAGCATTTAGATAGTTGTTTATCACGTGAGGAGAAGAAGGAGAGCCTTAGAAGGTAAGAAAGCTGGGCATAGCCTCTGACCTGCCTTTGCATGATGCTGCTGTGCTTGACAGATGTGAATCAACTATATCAACAATGGAAGGACTCCTTTTGTCCTGGTGACTGGTTCTCCTGTTTTCTTTTCCACTTGAGTTTTCCTTTAATGCTGCTTCCCTCTCCGTCTTCTCTTTTTCCTTCTTCAGTGCGTGCTCCGCCACATATCAGTAGCAGATTAGTGCTTGCTCACTGCTACATTTTGACTTAGAGAAACTGGTGACTTAGAATTCACTTATCTTTTAAACTTATTTTCTTTTTAGAATTCTCAAATGATCATGCAGAGGCCTTGCCCAAAGAGAGCAAGGACAGCTTAAATTTGAAGAATGTAAAATCTTTCATTAGTTCTTAGGATCTGTTTTAAGATTTTAAGTAAATTTTAAACAACTAAAAATGTAATATTTTAAGTATTAATTTAAACTACACTTAGTGTATGTTTGTCTGTCTGTATTTATATGGTGCTGAACTTATATGAATTGAATGCCAGTAAGCTTTTAAAAATTTATTTTTTGAATAGGCTGATCAGTAGCATAATGCTCTCCTGTAAAAATGATGCAGAAGAATATTTTTAGCTGAGTATTGTGATATGTGTCTGTAATCCTAGTATTCAGGAGGCTGAGACAGGAGACTCAAGAGTAGTATAGGTTCCTGAAAATAGGTCAGCTTAGGCTACACAGAGTCATCCCAGCCCTGTGCTAATTTCCCCCTCCTTGCCAGAGAGTATGTACAGGATGTAATGACCTTCTCTCCAGAACACCCAGAGATAACATTTCTAATAAGTGTGAGGTCGGGTTTGTACCTGAACTCCTGTGCTGCTCTGCGTGCTCTGTGTACCAGAGTCACCAAATCTGAAACTAGTCTTGTGTGTCCAAGGACTGGTGTTTTAATTGAAGTTAAATTGCAGAACTTTGGGGATCAGTAAAGAAACAGAAGGGTCATGTTTGAGTCTGGCGATGGTAGATGAGATGTAGTTGGAGGAAGCATGGGCAGGGAAATCAAAGGAAGATTTTATTTTTAAAAACAGGATATAGGCTTCAGTCTTCCTGCATTGTCAGGCAGTAAACAGGACAATGGTTAGCACAGGGAATGAAGTGGGGTAAAGTTAGAGATAATCAGTGAGAATCCAGAGAAAAGAGAAGGGGGCTAAAGACTTCAGTGATATCTGAAAAGTGGGATGAAGTGAATGATTGGCTTTTTTTTGGGAATATTCTCCCAAAAACATTCTCTCAGGGGGCTGGGCCATCTTACTGTTTTAGTTATTAAAACTAAAAAGGCACCACTCAATATTTCTGAGTCAGTTTGGAGTAGATGCAGGTTTGAAGGGGCAGGCTGTACTTGCAAAGGCTGAAGTGTGGCAGTGTGTTGCTAACTCACAGCATAGGCTGTCCTTGACAAGCCTGGGCAGTGCTGTGTTCCCAAGGACTGCCTTCTGATACCCACAGTTTGTTGATGGGAATCAGATTTAGGTGGTTATGGTGCTTAGTTATGGAGAATTTGAGATAATACAAGGAGATATCCCAGGATGACTTCTAAGCCGTCAGTATTTCATAATCTGCTTTTTTCCCCTTCTGTTTCACCCCAGAAAATGAGTTAGTTGGAGGTGGAAAAGCTGAGTATTTTCTCCCTGAAGAGTGCGAAATTTGCACTGATGATCTTGTTTGGGTTGCTCTCTTTTTAGAAGTCTGTTGTATTCTTATACTGCTTCTAGCTCTGTGAGTGGTGTTCCAAATCTGGCTGCACAGAGACCCTTGCCAGTTGGTCCCCAGTGCAACTTAGAACTAGCCCATACCGTGTCGCTCTCAGTAGACCGCTGAGAGATCCTGTACTTGAGATAGCTGCTGGTGTTGTTTTTGTTTCATAATTTCCTAAATTTGCTTTACTCCCAAGTTTTTCTGTTTCTTTTTTTGTCCTCATAAATTGTCAGACATACTTAGCGAAACATGGACCTGAATCTGTTTAGTTATATCCTAGCCTGGGGTTTGATCACATAAGGGTCTTTGTGCTTTGTAGTCTCTCCTTTATAGCACTAAAGGCTACTGCTGAGTGTGACTGCTAACCCTGAGCCCATCCTGTGTGGAGCTGTCACTTGGTTCAGAGCAGAGCTCTTTTCTATTGGTGTTCTGGTTCTGAGACCCCTCATTTGTGATTCAGCTTCACCAAGTCAGCATAGAAAAGATCAGTGCCATGTCGTGCATGGGGACATGTTTCTCTGGCTTCAGAGTCTCAAATTCTTCATAGAGATGGTTGATGTCTGGTGGTGCTTTCATTGTGAATGCCAATGAACACTACAGATGTTTATTAGAATTTCATAGTTGTAAATGTAATAGTCTGTCCTTGATAAAATAAATGTTTTAGTTTGAGACTTAATGAATCACTCTTTCCTTTCTGCTTGTCATAAACACTATAAAATGATTCAGTTGTTGCTACCTCCTGTGATTTTTATTTTACCATAATTTCATCAATCTTGTGGAGTCCAGTTGGATGCCATTATAAAATCAATTTTGGAAAAATACACTCTGTTAAAGTTGCAGATCCTTCCACAATTAAGCAATTATTTCTGGCTTTCAGACTTTACTGTTAGAACATAAAAAAAAGATAATTTAGTCAGGAAATGATCCTCAGGTGAGTGAGACTGTTATATCTATACTTGGCGGCAATAGTGCTCGCATTATGACCTTTGCACCACTGCATAGAGTTACCTTAGATGCTGTGAGGGAAGTAACTGAGCATCCTCTTTTAAAACAAGCTCTCCTGGTAGTTCTGAGGTCCCCTGAAATTTGAGGAGCACAGCCTTTTGTGAACTCCATTTGTTTATTTTTAAACAATCTTTTTATTTTAAACCCTGTTAGTCTTAAGATTGTACTGGTTTGCTGTTGTAATTTTGAAATAATTGCAGTTGTGAAGACCACTTGGAAAACTACTTATTATGCACCTAATTAATTGCCTTAGAGTTGAACCTCTAGTTAGAATGCTTATGCTGACACCCTGCCCATCTATCTACCTTTGTGTGGGTGTGGGTATGCTTGCTCATGTGTGGGGGTACATGTGTATGTTAGCATGTGTGTGAAAGCCAGAGGTCAACCCTGGGTATCATAATCAGGAGTCTGTTCTACCTTGTTCTGGGGCCTTCCTGGCCTTGGTCATTAGTTAGGCAAGCTAGCTAGTAAGCTCTAAGGATGCCTCTGTTTCTACCTCCCCAACTTTTTATATGCATGCTAAAGGCCAAACTCATGCTTATGAAGCAAGCACTTCATTGACTAAACTATTTTCCCATCCTCTTCTTTTTTATCTTAATGTCTCAACTATTCTTCTAGTCAGTCAGATGTTAGGAAGGTAAATTACTGTTTATCTGAGAATATTTGAGAATTCACAGTAATCTTAAGCTCTTTCTTGTTTGTTTGTCTTAGTTCTGCTCACAAAAGGAAGCCGTTGCCCAAAACTGTGTATAACTTGCTCTCTGATCGTGATTTAAAGAAAAAGCTGAAACAGCATGGCTTATCTATTCATGGAAACAAACAGCAGCTTATTAAAAGGCATCAGGAATTTGTGCACATGTATAATGCCCAGTGCGATGCTTTGCATCCTAAATCAGGTAAAGTAATACACCTGGGCTCATCTCTGGATAAAGTAAGTATGTAGCTCAGAGATTGTAAACTGCAGAAAGAATTTTAATAAGTACCTTTTTGGTAGTAGATAAGATATGCAAATGAATTTTTAAGAGCAACCTGTTGAACTCTGTGCTAGGGCAGTCTTCCCTCAGGCTGTCTCATAGCCCCAGGACTCTTCTCAGAAGAACCATCATTGGCAGTTTTGAGTATCTTTCCAGAGATTTCAAGGTAGTAAAGAGAGATCTAGAGTCATACACCACTCCTACTTTATTTAGAGTAACTGTGAGCAAGTCATATCTCTGTACTTCTGTCTTCTCGTCTGGGAAATAAGGGTTATAATCCTACATGCTATAAGTTATCAAGGTGATAGAATGCATCTAGTACAGTACCTTAGCAAGTAGTTAGAACTCAGGGGATGTTTCCATTGTGATTATTATACATAAACAGCCATCCTTAGTACTGATTTCTAGAAATGCCAGTATTCTCCATATATCAATCATGCCTACATTTTGTAGTTCTTTATAGGTAAGAACATTTAGAATTGTTTTATGTTTAAAAACCAGAATAATGATAAATAGCAAAGTATGTGGTGTGGTAAATTTTCATAAAGTGAAAATGCCTTCCAAAATTACTGTGAATATTTCTGAATGCCTTCTTCCCAAGCCACTGGCTATCCTAGACTTTGTAGACCAGACTTGCCTCAAACTCACTGAGATACACCTGCCTCTCCTTCCCAGTGCTGGGACTAAAGGTGTACACTACATAGCCAGTAGTCTGCCCAGTATTTATCCATACTAGATCTCCTTTCTTCTTAAATTGGACATTTTTTATATTTTCTTGTTCTGCTTTCTATGAATTAGGAATGATGCATTGAGCAGTAGTTACGCCATAGCCTAAATGTTATACTATTGTAAGATTTTCACCAAACAAAGCCTATTATTTTTTTTAATTCAGCCTCACTGAAATAGTCAAGATTGTAGAACATGATCAGATTCTTTGCTAGAGAATGACACAAATGGCCTCTCATCTAGTTTAGTTCTTAGAGAGCTCTTGTTGCCCTCTGAAACCTCTTGATACAGTCTACATTGTCCATGTTTCAGCATTCTGGACTTCTTTTCTAACCACAATGGTCTCTCAAGCTGTCCTACGAGTACTCTAGGACTCTAGCCTGCAGCCTTTCACTCTTCTTTCCAAAAGCCTGTGAACAGTATGACCAGACTAAATTGTTCTGTCTTAATTTTTGTTTCAGTTTTTGGTTTTTGTTTTCTTGAGACAGGGTTTCTTAATGTAGCCCTGGATGAATTCGCTCTGTAGACCAGGCTTGTCTTGAACTCAAGAGATTCACCTGTCACTGCCTCTCATAAGCCGGGGTTAAAGGCACGTATCACCACACCCATCTTGTTCTTTACTAACTTTTTGTATCAGTTACTTTTCTCGTTGGTATGATCAAATAGCTAAAAAAACAACGTAAGAGACGATTTATTTCAACTCATTCATTGGGATGACATGGTGGGAAGGCAAGACAAAGACTATGATGCTGAGTCTGCAGCTGGGACTCCTGCCATGTTAGTGTGAAGGATACAGAAAAATGGGAGTGCTGCCATTCTATAGAGACAGCCTGCAAATGATGTTCCCGTGTCTGAGCCTCTCAGTGTTTTTAAACTTTCTTAGAAGCCACCTTTGGCCTTTTGCAATCTATCAAAATGTTTAGCTGGGATCTTAGTTGTAGGGTCATTGTAGTCTATCTCCTGGGAATTGCTTTTTGTCACCTGGTACTCATGGTCCATCCCAATTTTTTCCACCTGTTTTGGTATTTTAGGGCATGTACTTGCTGTTTAACTCTGATGGATTCAAGCAAAATTATAGTTGGATAGATTGTCTAGCTCTTCCTTGTCATTATAGCGAGTGAGATGCTGTTGTTAGATTTCTACATCCTAATCAGAACTACAAGTCTTTTTGAAGATAGCTTAAGCCCTTAACTTGTACCCAACCCTAATATATAGTATAATATAATATAATATATATAATATAATAAATATATTTTCTTACTATTGTAGAGTGTGCCAGAATGGTACTTGTGTTAATGCATTGGATAAAATGTAAATACTTTTGCTTTTGTATTATGCCATGACTCAGAAGACTCACAAGGAGATGACATTTCTTGTTCACAGAAGATACTGTCTACATTGTTTCTACCAGTTTTTTAATATCAAGGAGGCAGATACAGTTCAGTTGCTTGGATTTTGCAATAGGCTTGAGTTGGATTATTGAGTTGGGAGTAGAGGAGATTGAAGTGGGTGAAGAGAAGCAACTCTTTCTTCCCCATGTGTCTGTCCTCCAGTATAAACAATTATCAAGCAATTCCAGTTTTTCTGTGTACCTTCTAAGCTTCTCTGTAGAATATATTCAAGTAAGTTCCAGACTTAATATCATCTTACATAGAAATGTGCATAGATGAAGTTCAGTTCTTAAACTGTACCTCAGGTACTTTAGTAGACTGACTCTTGATACAGAAAGGCAGCATTTGCAAAATCTGTACTGTTTGTGTTTAAAGAAAGGCATTTAATGTGTGACAGCACATTTTCTTGATCTCCCTGTTATGAGTGGTTGGAAACTGCCTTCAGATACTGGTTTTGGAGGCAAGGGCATGTTCCTTGGTATTTGCTTTTTCTCTCCTTACCAAGTTTTATTGCATTTAATATATTGGATTTAGAGTGGATATCTTTTAAGAACTTAATTCATAGTAGTAAATTAACTCATATTTTACCAAAATTGCTGTTTATATATTAAGGAGAGAAGGTGAAAATTACATGGTATACAGTTTTATTTTGATACATAAAGAGCTACATATTAAAAATCCATATTCTTCATTTAATGTACTGATTTGAAATATTGCTAACCTTACTGTTCTATTGTAATGAGACACCAAGACCTAGGCAGCTTATAAGAGGAAGCATTTAATAGAAGGTTTGCTGACAGTTTCAGAGAGTGAGTCTGTGAACATTATGGCAGGGGGCTTGGTGGTTGACAGACAGGCACAACACTGGAGCAGCAGCTGAGGGCTTACATTGATGTGCAAGTTTTAGGCAGAAAGAGTGTGGTACTGGGCTTAAGTGGGCTTTGGAAACCTCCACGTCCAGCCCCAGTGACACACCTCCTCCAACAAGGCCACAATCCCTAATATTTCCCAAACATTTCTACAAACTGGAGACCTAACATTCAAATTTATGAGCCTATGGAGGTCATTCTCTTCCAAACCACTACACTTACTTTTAAAAATTTGCAAAAATGAAGACAGGAATCTGTATGTATCTACTACCTGTCTTGCTGTACTGTTAAAGACCTCACATAGGCATAGAATGATAATTAGTATGATTGGTTTTTTTTTCTTCCTCCTTATTTTAATAGCTGCTGAAATTGTCCAAGAAATTGAAAACATGGAGAAGACCAGGATGCGCCTTGAAGCAAGTAAACTCAATGAAAATGTATGTCGAGTCTTTTTCTGTGTTTCTGTAAGAGTGCAGAAGGGAAAGTTGAATTGAACTTTTAAAATTAAGAGCCAGCCTTTGTAAATTCTTCTTGGTAGAAAATGTACTGGAACACATTGCTATTTAGAGTACTAAGATTTCCTTACAGCTCATGTTTTTAGACAGTGTTTGCGTTTAATAGACTTACAGCATAAAGTATAGCCCCAAGTAGAGTTTTTCTTCTAAGCTGGAGTCATGTAGAAAAAGCCCATGTTGCTTCTGCTTCCTGTTCTGCCATGAGGTAAAGACACGCCACCTCCATTTACTTCTGCCACTGTGGTGCTCTGCCATGGTACCACATGGAAAGTAAAGGGGAAATAAGACTATTCTTAGATTTAGAGTCTTTATAAATATCTGTACAATCATAAACATTAAGAGCATATTGTGGATTTACTTTGCGATTCTTTTATTTTTTTTTAAGATTTATTTGTTATATATAAGTACACTGTAGCTATTTTTGAATATACCAGAAGAGGGCATCAAATCTCATTACAGATGGCTGTGAGCCACCATGTGGTTGCTGTGATTTGAACTCAGGACCTCTGGAAGAGCAGTCAGTGCTCCCAACCACCGAGCCATCTCCAGCCCTACTTTGCTATTCTTGATGACTTTGAAGCTCTTAGGAGAGACCACAGGACCAGGGATCACACTTACCACCAACATAGCTTTCAGAGTTACCTTCCCCAAGCTTTTATGAATCCTAGATCAACCTTTAATAATCTGATTTAAAGAAAATAGGCAGTTACATAGCTACAGCATAGGTGGGGGATAGCTATGGATATATTTGGAAGCTTTTCTTCTCTCCTACTTGCATATAATATTATATACACACTCAGGCACATGTCCTAACTTACATAAACAACCTCTCAGATTTCATTGTAATATTGTTAAACTAGAAACGGTATTTAACCATGGTGGGATTTCCTTCCTGGATACCGTGGGTTTGAGGGAAAGGTTGTCCCTGCCCCTTTTTTATTACAGTCTGTTGGAGAGAAAGAAGTACTGAGTAAGACCACTGTTATGATCATAAAGTCTGAGGCAGGAAGCAAACATGCAGGTTACTCACAAATAAGATGTCTTCTTCTGTTTGAAAAAAACCACAGTTGAGATTTGGAAACTTGTGCATTGATTTTAGTTTTTGTCATTTTAGATAGATGGAATTCTAAAGATTCTTTTTCTTTTTCTTTTTTTTTAGGTCATGGTTTTTACAAAGAACCAAACAGAGAAGGAAATAGACGAAATTCACAGTAAATATCGTAAGTTGTGAAATGTGCTTATTTTAAAGAACTTAAGTTGCTGTTTTACATTTTTAGTAATTAAAAAGATGGTTGTTATTAATGTTCAAATCTTGTTAATGTTGCTTTAGAGACTGGGTTTTAGTGAGCTGTCTATGTGGTGCCTGCCTTTTAAGATCTGTGACTTAGCATTCAGCTTTGAGCTCATCGTCACTAAGAACTTGGCAAACCTGAGTCAGTTCTCAGGGGCACTATGTGAGGAGATGGTGCAGACGTGTGACTGCATCATGTCCCAGGCCTGCAATGATAGTTCTTCTGTACGGAGGTACAGCACTTCTGTGGCTGGGAGATTTCTATCAAAAATAGGGTTCCTTCTCTTGTTGGTGTCCTCTCACATGTTATCAATTCCTTTTCCTGAAGTGGTCTGTCTGTGTCTATCTTTGCCAGGTGACACCATACTGTTTTTGTTAACTGGGTAGGTGTTATTTCTTTACTTAGTTGATGGTTTCATTTTTTTTTCCTAAGACCAAGACAGAGACTCTTTGTATAGCCCTGGCTGTTCCTGAACTTGCTGTGTAGACCTGGCTGGCTTAGAACACACAGAAATCTATCTGCCTGCCACCTTTTAAATTTTAATTTAACTTAATTTAAATTTTGAGGTGCTGAGGATTGAATTTAAGGTCTTGCATGTAGTAGGCTAGCATTCCTGGAAGAGTTACCTTTCTAGCCTCAAATTTAATGAGGACTGAAATTGCTTAATGTTCCAGGTTCTGACTGATTCTCCTCATTCTTCCAACCTTCCTCTTTCTCCCTCCCATTCTCCTTCTCTCTTTTTCTGTCTCTTTGTTTATTGAGACTGGGTCCAGTGTTATTTGGCAGGTTAGTAACGTAGCCAAAACAAAACAAGACAAAAAAAAAAAAAAAAACCCCAGAAACAAAACAAACCATAAAATTTTCTCCCTTTCCAACATGTACAAGCCTACTCTTACATAGGTGAAGTAACAAACTTTTAGGTGGTTTTAGTCTTCCAGTTCAAGACCATGTACATAGCTACTAAATTCTGTGTGACAGGCATGAGACGTTTGATTGCTTTAATTAATGAGAAGCATGTTCTAATTTTTGCAAATAACTTTAAAAAGTTTTTTGTATGTATTTTTTGAGTGTGTGTGCATGGGGGTGATCATATGCCACAAAATGCATATGGAGGCCGAGTGGGAGTCTGTTCTCCCTCCCACCACATGGCTCCCAGGGATTAAACTCAGGAATCAGACTTGTTGGCAGGTCTCTTTCCCTGCTGAGCTATCTCTTCTGTAAACATTTTTAATGTCAAGCTGATTGTCACATTGGCTTCTACATTTGATTTTCCATGGTTGTTTTGGTTGGTGGATAAGAGAGACACCTGGCTTCACAAGAAAGGTAACTGGGGAAATGAAGCATTTTATAACTTTTTGGGAAAGGATACACACAGTGCTAAAACTTGATCAAAATTATTTCAGGAAACTTAAGCAAAATTTGAAATTATATTAATAAAATTGTTTTTTCACACCACACTACATTAGAATGTACTTGTTTGCTCTGTTCTTTCAACAGATCTTTCATATGTGTATGCTTTGAAATATCATTTACTAGTTATTTGGTATATATTGGCTTATTGAGTTCAAAATATTTGTAAATTGCCTTCTTTAAATAATATCACCACCAGTTTCATCAGAAGAGGTGGAGATTAGGAAACTGTAATGTTTACAGTATTACATTCTCCTTACTGAGAAGACTTTGACTGGAAATAGTGATGTTGATTTTCTTTGGCATGCTTGTCCTGTCATTCACTTCTGAGAATATGTGAACAGATATCCAAATGTGATGGCCACGCTTTATTGTGCTTTCATTTCAAAATGTTATCCTGAGCCAGATAGGGTAGGTAGCAATCAGGAAGTTGAGGCAGGGGATTGGATGCTTGAGGGTAGCCTGATCTATATTCCAGGACCTGCCTCCATAAGAGAAAAGGATTCCTGTGCTGGTCAGTTTTATGTCTTCTTGACACAAGCTAAAGTCATCTGAGAGAAGGGAACCTCATTTAAGAAAGTTCCTTTATAAGATCAGGCCATATGCAAGTATAGGATATCTTCTTAATTAGTGAATGATGTGGAAGGGTGATGATGCCATCCCTGGGCTGGCTGAGTACTCTATGAGGGGCAAGTCATTAAGCAGCACCCCTCCATGGCCTTTGTATGAGTTCCTGTCCTCACTGTTCAGTGATGACTAGTGATATGGAACTGTAAGCCAAATAAACCCTTTCTTCCCCTAGTTGCATTGTCCATGATGTTTTATTACATCAATGGAATGCTAACTGTACTCCTGTAAATAAATGGCTGACTTAGCTCACAGAGTCTCAGTGCTTTGAGAGTTTTCGCCATGGAGGATTTTAGAAAGGCATGTCATATACTCAAGAGCCAACATCTAATTAATTAATTATTTTTCTTACTATTCCACCAAAGACATGTGTGCAGGTCTGTCTGACGTATATTTGTTTATATGTAGAGAGAGTTGCTGGGGATCACACATACTAACCATGTACCCTGTTGAGTTAGCTGTCATGCAAGATAGTTTCAAGATAGTTTTAGTCAAGTTGATTTATGTTTTTTCTAAGTAGTACTGTATGCATGCTGCAAGAAACACAGCATCATTTCCTTGACATATGCTAGGGCACTATACATTTTCTCCACCGCTGGTGTCACACCATTCATATATTATGTCATTGTAATGAGAAAGGACAGATGGGGCTAAAGTGATGGCCCAGTGAGTAAAAGCATTATTCATGCAGAAAACCCAGGTTTAGTTCCCAAAACCCACATGAAGACTAACAACTGTCTGTAACTCCATTTTTAGAGGATCTAAATCCTCCTCTGGCCTCTATAGGAACTTCACATATGTAATGCAGACATAAGTGGAGGCAAAACACCCATACATGTAAAACAATAAATTTTTTTAAAGAACAGATAATGTCTTACTATGGCTATGGCAATGTTATCTCATAGTCCTTGAAGAAAAAATTTCAGGGATTTTTAGCTGGACTGAATTCTTTTAAATACCCTGTTTTAGAATACAGATGATGGAAAGAAAAGTATCAATCAAAGGTGTCATGGTATAGATTTTGCAGGAGCATTTGGAGATGTGGGATTGGAAATGTAGTTAGATGAATCATTAATTGTGCTCCACAGTTCATTGCTTCTCTTGCTGGGAAGCTGTGTAAAAAGCAACGATGAGGGGCTTGGGGATACAAACTTGGACAGTGTACTCTGCTCTCCAGTGGTATCATGGAAAGGAGGGGTCAGCGTGAGACCATTCATAAAGTAGACGGCTCTTTGGGGACCTGTTACTGTGTCAGGGAGAATAGAAAAGTAAAGTAGCTGAAGTGAGTTTGGGGTCAGGGGAGATTTTTTTTTTTTTTTTAAGTTTGTTGTATAAGTTGAGAGGTACTTATCTTAGTGATTTTTAGGCTTTTGAAATGCAACCTATAGCCACAAATGTTTCGTATGACAATACTAACTACATGCACATATTTGGAAACAACTTTGACAAAACCATATTTCCCTTTACCATTTTTGGTGCATGTTGGTACACTCCATTCTGTCCTCTGTTTCATTACGAAATGAAAAGGCAGTCGCTGATCTACTGACTCCCCCACCCCCAAAGGTTCTGTTTATGTTCTTAGTGATGGAGGTGGGAGCATAAGGCAGGGGTTGGCCTTTCATTCTAACACAGTTAGTGTTGTTTCATGATAATGGCTAGGACAGAGGTAGAGCATGTGTGCACAGACAGGAGTGCCAGTGCTTGGAAGAAGATAGTTTCTCTTAAAATAAGTCCGTATGTTTTTTGGTCCTGCGAGGTCAACTAAGAAGGTCTACAGAGAGGTGTACTGGGCTTAGATGAAGAGCAGAAGATGAGCCGCAGCCATTTTGAGTTGGTAGACATGCACTTGTTCGTCAGTTCCCACAACTAGTCAAACCACTTAATATTTTAAAGTGTTATTTATTTTATTTGTATGAGGGTTTTTGCCTGCATGTATGTCTGTGTGCCACATACATGCCTGATACCCACATAGATCATGGGTCAAAAGAAAGGGTTTGATTCCTGGAACTGGAGTAATGGATGGCTGTGAACCACCAGGTAGGTTCTGGTAACTAAACCTTCTGCAAGAGAAGCTAGTTCTGTTAACTGAGCCATTTTTACAGCCCCAGATCCACTTCAAAGTTTTAAGAGGAAAATTCAAGATATATAACTCAAACTCATATTTTAGATTCAAGAGTGTTCCTTGCCAAATAGCAGATCTCCTAAGATAAGTGAAATGATGAGTGGGAACAATTTTATTAGTCATAATCTGTTGGCATCATTTATTTTCTTGCAGCAATCTTGAACTTCTTGAACCAGAGCCAGAGTGGTGCTATGAGTTTTTGTTTCCAGCCTTGCCATGGGGTAACTAGATTCAAGCAAGAAAATGACAGCTTATAAATCTGAGCTTTTAGTACTCTGGTGGTAAAATCATTAAGTCCCTCTAAGTTTTAGTTTAATTACTTCAGGAATTTTTGAACAAACCTTAAGTCATGGTCCTGGTGACTTAGAAAAAGGAAAAAAATGGCTATGGTGCTTTCTGTTGTCAGTGTGGTAAAATCTAAAATTACCCTGGAGATGGGCCTCTGGGAATGCCCATGGGGATATCTTTATTGTGTTGAAAAGACCTGCCCATGGTGAGTGGCACCTGGTTGGAATACTAGGTTTCAATTTTTAATAAAGATCTATTTATTGTTATGTGTATGCATTTTTCCTGCATCTGTGCGTAATGTGTGTGTAGTACCTTTAGAGGCCAGACATGGGCATCATGTTTGGTAGGTCCTTCAGAAGAGCAGCTGGTTCTCCTAACTCTGAGCCATCTCTCTCTCCAGCCCCATTGATCCTAGGTTTTATAAGTTCTTCAAAGGGAGCTGCGCAGCAACACTGTATCCCTGTTGCAAATGAGATGGCCAGCTGCTTCATGCTCCTGCCACCTGGACTGCCCTGAATAAACCTTTTCTCCCTAAATTGCTTTTGTTGGTATTTTATCACAACAATGAGAAAAGAAACCAAGATAGCAAGTGTGTACTTGGCTTAAACTCCTATATCTAATAGCATCTCCAGAATGATGATGGTAGTGTGGAAGTAGATGAGATGATTTTTTTTAGATGCATGGAATTAAATAGGTCTTAAAAGAAATCATTGTGTCCTTCTGTGTAGACTCTTACCTGCTTCTAAAGAGTTTAAACTCCCGACATGGCAGTTCAAACCATTTGTAACTCCAGTTCCAGGAGCTCTGACACCCTCTTCTGACCTCCTTGGGTACACTTGTGAACATAAAGACTTCCAGAGAAATGCTTAAATAAGATTAAAATAAAGATAAATAAATATTTTAATAATTGCAAAAATAAAAACAGAATTTTAAAGACTGATTGACGATTGGGAAGATGGTTTTGAGGTGCACCAAAAGGAATCAGTGGCACATTCCGACTTGTGGGTGAGGAATATAAGAAAGGATTTCACATGGAGTCAAAATGGCTTCTTCCACGGTGGGGTGGAGATGTCTACTGAGCTTATTCTCTGGCTGAGGGAACTTTACATTCCTATAGAGAATTGTTTTCTATGGCTGCTGGTTACTTGTAATTTGCAGAAGATCCTGAATGGCTAGGATCCGGGAAAGCTAGCTCTTGGCATGGTCACCCCAGTGCATTCCCTGCTCCTTTGTGTTGTGCTAAATGTAGAAGAAACCAAGCGTTAAACAGAGTATTGTCGGCTATGTGTGGGAACTTTTAAAAATTTTGTTTGTGCCACCATAGTATTTTGTAAAAGGTGAGGGCAGTTGCAGACAGTATTATTTTGACCCATGACTACTGGTAAGACACAACTACAGCTGCTGGAGACGAAGTTCAAACTCACAGGAAGTGTCCACACCTTCATTCTCGGGAGGACAGTGGTCACCTTGGGAACGATGATGGCAGTGAAGACTGCTGCTGCTGTGTCTTAAGACGGAGACACTGGTGAGCTGCAAATGCCATGTTAAAAGTGTTCTGCTAGGGGCAGAACTACTTTCCTACAGACTCTGCTTTTGTGTCAGTTACTATAATCCACTTAGTCATTTTGTGGATCTTGAACTTTAGAAAACCATCTTTTGAATGTATTTTGGAAGTGTCAATCACCATTGTGTGCCACATGCCTAAAAACCCAGCATTTGGGAAGCAGAGGCAGTAGGATTATGAGTTTGAGGTCCTTTGTGGTTGCAAAGAGTCCGCTGCCTCAGGGAAACAAAGTGAGAAAGGCTGGAGGGAAGAAATGGTTATCAGTCTATATTTCATTCACTGTGGAAAGCCCCTCCATAAAAGGGTTTAGGGAGGACAAAACCCTGGACTAGCAAATAATTTTCATTCCTGTTTGCTTCGGTGGAAGGGAAAGATACAGAGAGACTTTTCAGCTGCCCCTAAGCCCTCTGTGTTCTTCCGAGTGGCAGCATCTGCATGCAGTGCAGGCGATTCTGCAAATGATGTTGCTGAGTATCTGTGCACCTCATACTCAAGTGTGTCCTGTGCAGATGCCTCACACACTCACAGTTGTTTTGAATTTCAGGTAAAAAGCACCAGAATGAATTCCAGCTTCTGGTAAATCAGGCCAAAAAGGGATACAAGAAAACTGACAGAGTGCCAAACGCTGTAGTAGTGAGAAAGGATGAACCTGCAGAGACACTGCTGTCTGACTCTACGGGTGAGACTTAATTTAAGTAGTGAATGTCTTTACTTCCTTTTGTATTTACCTACTCATTTTGTGTGTGTGTGTGTGTGTGTGTGTGTGTGTGTGTGTGTGTGTGTGTGCATACACTCATGCATATGTGAAGAAGTTAACAGGGTAACTGGTGGGAGTTGGCTCTCTGTGACCAAAACCCAGGTTGTCAGGCTTGGTGTCAAGTGATTTACGACTTAGCCAACTTGTTGGTCCTCATTTTTTTTTTTTTTTTAATTATTAAAAGCATAAAATCAATGTCATTTACTGAAGCCATTCCATATTTAAGGTGGAGGGAATGTGGTTTTTTTTTTTTTAGATAAGATAAATGTAGCAATCATTGACTATAAAGTAGCTTATTGCTTACTTTAGAAACAAGGGAAGTGTCCTCAAGAGAGATGGCCCATGAGTTCTGCTTACCTTGTAGGTATGAAGCACCCTAATTGTAGAGATGCTCTGTGATTGTCTAAGTGTGAGGATATTTTCTAAGATTTATTGCTTAAGACCCTAAGACAACCTACCTAGAAAGGGAATTATTTCTGTTGCTGACTCTGTTGTTTACTTTGGATGAAGAGTCTAAAGCTTACATAGTTGATATGCATTACTTAGTTTTGGTCTAACTTTAAATTTGAGATTAATGTTGTATTTCTGTTCCTAATGCTTTGGTCCATGAGCCAAGCAGAGTCATAATGGGGAAATTCTTTACTACTTTTCTTAATTGTGATAAAATGCAGATAGCATATATTTTTACTAAATCATGGGTGCATAGTTCAGGGCTGTTAAATGGTTTCATAATACTGTTCAGCCACCTGTCTATACCCCAAGCCCTTTCCCATCCCCAGTACAAACTGTACGCGGTGTAGCACTCCCTGCCCTCCCACACATCCCTCATGATCTCTGTTGTATCTGTTTATGGATTTGCTTGCTCTGAGTACCTAATGCAAGTGAAACTATATGGTATCCATCTTCCTATTTTGACTTATTTTTCTATGCATAATGTTTTTATTGCCTTATGTTATGGCAAATATTCAAATTTTCTTCTTTTTATGGCTTTAATATTATTCCTTAGTATGTATATTCAGTGGCTCATTTATTTATTTATTTAGTTATTTTGCCTTCTTGAATTGTGAATAATATTTTTGTATGCATTAATTCTCAGGTATCTTCAAGACTCCTTTCAGTTTTTTTTTATTATATGTCTGTTGTAGTTTCATTTCTGTTGCTGTGATAAAAGCTCTGACACCCCTCCCCACCAAAAAAAAGAAAAAATCCTTAGGGGGAAAATGAGTTTATCTGGTTTACAATCCCAATCCCAGGTCACACTCTCTTATAGCAGGATCACAGGGCCGGGAACTTAAAGGCAGGTCTGCTTGCTATTCCATACAGCATGACTTTGAACCAAGAGACTTACCTCACCGTCAAAGAAGCACAGGGGACCATGGAAAGTACTGTTTGCTCCCAGACTCTCAGGCTAGCTTTCTTCCACAGTTCAGGGCTGCCTGCCTAGGGATGTTACTACCCACAGTGAGCTAGGTCCTCTTACACTAATTAACAGTCAAGACAGTCTCCACAGACACACTCACAGGCCAACCTAACCTAGGGAATTCCTCAGCTGAGACTTTCTTTCATATGGTTCTAGGTTGTGTCAAATTGATAGTTTTACATTCTGACTGGCAATGCTTGTCTTATCTCCACATCCTATGAACACTTGCTAGTTTTGTTTGTGGTGGAAACCACCTTTTCGGTATGTTTTCTTGTTGTAGAGACCATCTGTATTAGTCAGGGTTCTTTAGAGAAACAGAACTGACAGAAAACACACACACACACTCCACAGAGGTATAGGAGTGGAGACCAACTGACTCGTTGGGAGTTTAGTGACTTCAGACTGTGGTTTAGCTCCTCCAAAATACCTGTCTCCTGATTGAAAGGCCAAGTTGTTTAGTCAACTAGTCTAGCTGGTTTTCAGCTTATGTTTGAAGCCCAAAGAAGTAGTTCCTAATACCAGTTAATACCCTCAGCAACAGGGTAGATGAACTTGCCAAAGAGAGTGAGTGCAAGCAGGGAAAAAGCAAAGACTTATCTTTTTCTATTTTTTTTTCTTATAATGTAGCTTATCCTTAAAAAGTGTGGCCCAGACTTAGGGTGTGTCTTCTTACCTCAAGTGATCTGGTCAAGAAAATTCCCCACAGGTATGCCCTGCTACTTGGGTTTTAGTTGATTGCAGGTGTAGTCAGGTTGACAGCCAAGGTAGCCATCATGCATTTTACAAGGTGGGAAGTGGTATGTCTTCTTAATTGGATTTTTAGTTTTCTAAGAAGTTCAGCACTCATTCGCCATCTGCTTTTCTGTTTTGGAATTTATTCAAGTCCTTTGCTTACTTATTAATTGGGTGTTTCGGTTTTGATCGAGTTTTAGGGGCTTCTTGTGGATATCAGTTCCTCCTTGTGTATATATGATTTGCAAATATTTGTAGAGTTATGTCCGGTTTATTTTTTTCTTTTATTGCTTGTACTTTTGGTATTAAATACATGAAGTCTGTGCTAAATGCACCACTGTACAAATTGCCCCATTCTCATGGTTTCTTCCTAGTATTATGTGGTATCACCCTTTAGTTGATCTTTGCTTTTATCTATGCTGTGAGATAGCATCCAGCTTGATTCTTTGTATGCAGATGCCCAGTTCTCAGTATTATTTTTTGGAGTCTTGTCTTTTGCTATAAAATGCTGTTGATAGTCCTATCAAAAGCCAGGCTCCTTCCAGCATGAGATGCGTGTGATTGCAGCACTCTTCAGGAGTGGTGTGAGGGTGTCCTTGCCTGCAAAGCATGAATCTTTCAAAAATAGAAGAAGTCCAAACAAACAAAAACATTCAACTAACCATATAAAGGCTTATTTTCTTGTCTCTGTTCTGTCTGTTACATTGATCCATCTGTCCTTATGCCTGCCTGTAGGAAGCCATTGGCGCCAATAGATGGCGCCAGCTTCCCGCCCATTGTTCAGCCTACAAAAACCTTTCCCCTCGTGTTGCTTGGCAACCACATAAGTCACAGCCCAATCTCGGGGCACGTAATTGAGCTACAGGAGGATGCACCAATCAGGTAGCAACACAAGTCTCTTAGGCATATATAAGCAGTGCATTTCTCCCCCATGTGAGGAGATTGTGGGAGATTCCACCAGGCAAGCACCTAGAGAGATCCCCTGCTCAGAGAGAATTTTCCTGCTCAAGAAGTCCCCTGCTCAGAGTGCTGTACAATAAAGGTTGTCCGCAGAAGAATCTGCTTTTGTTGCACGCCTGTTTTGGCCGGCGGACGTGGGCGCGCGACACCTGCCCCATACTAGTTTTATTCTGAAGTTACACGTGAATCAGTTTGATTGTAATCTTTCTCAATATCATTTGGCTGTTTAAGACTTCTTGAGATTACATGTGAATTTTAGGATGAATTTTTTTTCTTGCATAACATACTTTTGGGGTTTTCATATTGGATTGCATGGATTCTATAGGTAGCTTTAAGCAGTGTTGGCATTTCATTCTCCAGTTCATGAACATGTGATGTCTTCCCAGTCTGTTGTAGCCTTTAAAACCTCTCTTAGCAATTTTATACCTTCCAGTAAACCAGAGTATTTTTTGTTTGATTAGTTGAATTTTTTAAAAGCTATTTTGCTAGATTTTCCCTAAATGTTTTGTACTGTTAGGTATTGTTGAATTTCTTCTTGCTGTCTTCAGTTCCCCTGTGATCTCTCAGATGTTGGGTGCTGCCTGAGTATAAAACCTCATGATGTTTGAACTATTTAAATTTTTTTATTCAGTTGTTAAATAAAGGCTATTCTTTGAAAGTATTTAATTCTTAACATCCATACACTTCCCACTCTGAGAACATTTTCTATTTATTAGACCAGTCTCTCATATAGAATTGGTTGCTTGTGCTTAGAGATTATGTGGTAGGTAGGTATATATACACATTTGTACTACAGTCTCTGAACTTCAAAAGTAATTGATATTAAGCTACTATGGGTGAACAAAGAGGCTGCCTAAGAGGCAGCAATGAGTAAAACTGATGTCCTGTAGAATAAGCATTGAATTGCCCTGTAGATGAGCAAGAGGCATGCACTCTCAAGGGGACCTACTTGTCTTAGGGAAGTCTGTTGTCTGAGTTTTGCGTTTGGGCTGTTTGGAGTGCTGCATTTCAAGGTTTAAGGATGGACGGGAAAGATAGCTGACTATTAGTGCTCACAAACTGTTGAATGATATTCATATTTGATAGAGTTTTCTCTTCTATAAACTAATATAAGAGGGGAAGAGAAGAGTGTAGTCACTGTGCAAAAATAAATGTTTAAGTTGAATTCCTATTTCCTTATGATATTGTGTCAACTTGACACTAGCTAGAGTCATCAGAGGAAGGAACCTTTATTAAGGAAATTCCTCCATGAAATCCAAGTATAAGGAATTTTCTCAATTGGTGGTCAATGGGGGAGGACCCAGCCCATTTAGGGTGCCTTCCCTGGGTTGGTGGTCATGGGTTCTATAAGAAAGCAGGCTAAGCAAGCCAGCAGAGGCAATCCATTAAGCAGCACTCCTCCATAGCTTCTGCATCAGCTTTTGCCTTTTAGGATCCTGTCTTGTTTGAGTTCCTGTCCTAACTTCATTCCCTTCAGTGATAAACAGTGCTAGGAGTGTGTATTGGTTATGGTTTTTTTGCTGTGAACAGACAAAATGACCAAGGCAAGTCTTATAAATAATGACATTTAATTGAGGATGGCTTACAGGTTCAGAGGTGCAGTCCATTATCATCAAGACAAGAGCATGGCAGCATCCAGGCAGACATGGTGCAGGAGGAGCTGAGAGTTCTACATCTTCATCCAAAGGAAGTCAGGAACAGACTAAGCGTCCTCGGGCAGCTAGGAGGAGGGTCTCTAAGCCCACCCCCAGAGTGACTTCCTCCAACAAGGCCATACCTTCTAATAGTGGCACTCCCTGGGCCAAGCATATGCAAACTGTCACAAAGTGTAGGCCCAAATAAACCCTTTCCTCCTGAACTTGCTTTTTGGTCATCATGGTGTTTCATCACAGCAGTAGAAACCCTAACTAAAATTACCTGCCAGCTTGATTGCATTCTTTGCAACTACTGAATGAATGAATGAAGGTATGGATGGCCTGGGTGAGTGGAGTTCCTCTTCATGTGGTATGTTCATGATAGGAGGTTCTGGAGCTTCTGGTAAGTTGTTGGTTAATGCCCTCTCTCCCTTATGAACAGCAGAGGGTGTGGCTCTGCCTTGGTCATGATGGTTTATTGGTACAGGTGACATTAGGAGTTTGCATTGGTGATGAGTGCTGGACAAGCATTGAGGGTCATTTCTGAAAATCTTGAATACATGAACTTGAGAAGCTATTTGTGCTTTAAAGAATTTGTCCTATTCAATAAATTTTCCCTACTAATAAAACCTTAATAGTTGCTTTTATTCATTTAATTGTTTATTCATTATCTGGATTGTCAGGAGATCGTACAGATGAAAATCCCGTAGTGTTGGCACACACTGTAAAAGGGCGAGTCAGTCCTAGGCCACAGACAATACCTGGCACAGCTGTTTTGTTTGTTTGTTTGTTTGTGCCTTTATTTTCAGGTATTTGGCTATGCCTATATGTCATGATCTTTTAAACCACCTGAGGTATCATTGCATCTTTATTTATAAAATGGAAATTTGAAAACAATATGAAAGAGTATTACAGAAATGTGTCAGATCAAATGGCGGGATTCCTATGTCTGATTGGTTTTCCTTACTGATTTTAGATTTTAAGTAAAAAAGGTAAATAGATTTTACTTAAAGGTGTTCAAAGAGTCCATAGATGGTCAGTATCATGTCATATAACAAATACTGTGACTCTGCTGTTAAATCTGTTTTGTTAACTCATCTGTTATTCCTTAGTAAGCTGCTAATTGAAACTTCCATTAGAATGACACAGCATTCCCATCTCTGTTCTAAAGGAAACTTTACTTCTAAATGAGTTAATCCTGAAAAATATAAGTAAGATTTCTTAGTTATTTCTTGTGTGAGGGAGTCATGGCGTATGTCTTAATCCCAGTACTTCGGAGGTGGAGACAGGTGGATCTCTGTGTGTTTGAAGCCACCTAATCTTCTACAGAGAGAGTTCCAGGACAGCTAGGGCTACATGGAGAAAGCCAAGTACCAAGTATTGAACCCACCCCCCCCCCCCCGTATCATTTCTTATTTTATAGTTTTAGAGTCTTTTTATTTTTATTTTATTATTTTTTTTTTAGTTCTATTTTAAAGTAGAAATCGCGGTCGGGAGAGATGGCTCAGTGAAGAGAACTCACTGCTCTCCCAGAGGTCCTGAGTTCAATTCTCAGCAACCACATGGTGGCTCACAGCCATCTGTAATGAGGTCTGATACCCTCTTCTGGTGTGTGTGAAGTCAGCCACAGTGTACTCACATACATAAAATAAATAAATAGATCTTTTTTTTTTCTTAAAGTGGAAATAGCAACATTAAGTGTTAAAGAAATATAAGGTGTACATTGAGGTCCTCTTTAATTTTAAAAAAATTTATTTTTTCTTGTTAGCACAAGAAGATAATGTGAGCTTCTCAGATACTGTCTCAGTAACAAACGACTTTCCTCAATCCAAGCTGGACTCCCCAGAGCCGTCAGAGCCCGAGAGACCAGATGATTCTTCTAGTTGTACTGATATTCTTCTCTCCTCAGAATCAGAATCATGCAATAGGTAAGAAACGTGTAGAAATTGCTTCTTATGTTTTGTATTTCTGTGACAAAATAAACTTTGAGGAAAAAAGGTTTGTTTTGGCTCACAGTTCTGGGGTTCTGGCCCTCATAAGAAAATCAAGTTAGTTTTGTTTGTTGGTTTGTTAATTTGATGGAGCCGGTTATGTGACTAATTCAGAGAGGAAGAAGGATAAGTGTTGGTGCTCAGTTCACTTTCTCCTTTTCACGGAGTCTGCACCCCAGGTCCAGGAAATGGTCCTGGCCACCTTTGTGGTACTTCTTCCCATCTCAGTGACCCTAATCAAGATGAACCCTCTTAGCTGTGCCAGAGGCTTGTCTCCTAGATATGTCCAGACTCTGTCCAGTTCTGAGCAACACTAAGCATCTAGAGCAGTGCTTCTCACCCTTCCTAATGCTGTGACCCACAGTGCTTCTCACCCTTTAATGCAGTTCCTCCTGTGCTGACCTCTAACCATAAAGTTATTTGGTTGCTACTTCATAACTGTAACTTTGCTACAGTTCTGAATTGTAATATAAGCATCTGATATGCGATCCACAGGTTGAAAACCACTGATCTAGAGGATAGGTCATGGCCCATGTGAGTTCTCTTTCATTTGTTTATCTGCAGTCATTTTCATAGTGATGGCAAACAGATGTGGGTGGGTGGTGTGGTGATCTTAAACTGACTTTGTTTTCTTTCTCCTCCTAGAGTTGGTAGAGCAAACATGATAGACAGTAGGGTTTTCTTGTTTGTTTGGTTTTTGTTTTGTTTGATTTGGTTAAGAAAACACATAAGGGGCTGATCAGAAAGATAGTACACACAGGAAAGAGACATTTTTAACAATTAGCTCAATGAATAAGATTATTGGGAGGATTTTTTTTAGATTTCACTTCATATACCTCAATCCAACTCATCTTCCTGTCCTCTCATCTGCCCTCTGCCCTCACAACTCACCCCCATACACAAAACAAAAACAAAAAGATCTTGTCCTGAAAGCTAGTGTGTCAGAGGGTGTTCCACAGTATGCCCTTTTGTCCATATATCTGTATTTGAAGACATTCATTGCAGTGAGTCATTGGTCTGGTTTGAGGCCTCTGCTTCTGCTACACTATCAATATTGTCCTCACTGGGACTCCTCCAGGATATCCTGATGTTGCCTGTGTCACGGAGATCCTGCAGCTTTGGATCTGCAAGACTGGCCTCTTCACATGTTCCAGCAGTAGATTTTTGGGGTGGGCTGACTCATAATCCTGAGTCTGGGCCTGTGTAGTAGCTGAGTTGGTCAGTCCACCAGCTCTCCTGCACCCTCACCACTAGGGCTAGCTCTCGAGCACTGCCCCTAGCTAGGTCACCCAGTGTCACGGGGTGAGGCCAGCTCTCCCCCTCTCATGCACTCAGGCTGACTCACCCATGTCTATGCCAGCAGGGGCCAGCTCTTCTGTGCTGCCGAGATGAGCTATGTGGCCTGCTCTCCAGAGTGCTGCAGCTGGTGGGGGCAGGATTAGATCTCTCCCTTGACCGCACCACCACACAGCAGATTTGGGGGGCATATAGGTCTCCCATTACTATGCCTTCTGCCCTACTCTCCTAAGTGCATGGTTTCAGTGAGGGTCTGGGCCAGCTCTGCACAGCCTCTGGGTATCAACCAGCAGCCATCCAGACCAGGGATGTCTATGGTCTTTGGTGGTATTGTGGGCCAAGGACATTGACACAGACCCCTGCTGCTGCATGGCTTTCAGTAGCAGCATGGGCCAGTACTCTCTGGATGTGTATAAATTAGGTTTTCAAAGTGGAAGGGAAGTATTGCAGTTAAATTGACCTCTCCTCCCTCACTTGTCACAGTATGTTTTGTATTGCCATCGGCATTGTCTTGGACTTGGAAATGTAGCATTTGAATGTGACTGAGGTTCCTAACTCAGTTCAGACATAATTTTGTCATTTAATTGGAAGACATGAAGTGATTTATAATGCAGGATGATGGTGGCCTGGCAGACGGTTGCTTGTGCCATTGTCATTTAGTGACTCCCCATCTTAAAGAGGTGCCCTTTGCCTAGTGCAGTTATCACCATAGAACTCAGGAAAAGAATTCAGAGTGGGAAAGGCCAGTCAAAACTTAATTTCATAGTAAAATTAGAGCCTATTAAAGGTATGGATGTGTGTATGTGTGTGTATGTGTGTGTGTGTGTGTGTGTGTGTGTGTGTGTGTTGAATGATATATATATATATGACCATGTTGAATGAAGATATTAGTTCAGGCAACAGAGGGATGGAAGTAGTACACCGTAGTGCTTTTGTTGATATCTGCAATCCTAAAAGTTTGTCATCCTTTTAGCTTTGTAGGGTTGGCAAGTGAACTGAATGTTCATCAACAGCTTAGTTGCTGTTGGTCACAAATAAACCTAGAATTTTCTATCTATCTTTTGCATTTTAATCAGAAAATTTTATTCTTTTTATGACCATCTTATTATATTTGTTACACACACACACAGACACACACACACACACACACACACACACACACACAGGATGAAACTACTTTAGGTCATTATTTTCAAAAAGTTTTTTTATGTTTGCTTGGTTTGGTTTTTTGAGACAGTGTTTCTCTATGTAGCCCTGGCTGTTCTAGAATTTGTTCTGTACACCAGACTGGCCATGAACTCAGAGATCCATCTCCGGAATTAAAGGCATGTACCACTACTACCTGGCTGAAAAGTTATTTTTTAGCTTAAAGGATGAACTATCTTTTATATGATTGGAAAAATATGAATAAAATCTCCAGATTCTGTTACTGTAGCAGTATTTTTGATTTTGATAGTTGTGTGCTCTGGTTATTATATGAGCTGATTTTTAAAAAAGACTTATTTATATACATACATTATTTTGCATACTTGTATGCCTATAAGCCAGAACAGGGCATCAGATCCTAGTATAGATGGTTATGAGCCACTATGTGGTTGCTGGCAATTGAACTCAGAACCTTTAGTAGATAAGTCAGTGACTTCCCTTAACTACTGAGCCATTTCTCCAGCCCCTGGACTGATTCTTAAAAAAGGCACACTGGCAGATGATAGAACATTTGCAGCAATGCCCCAAATTAGAAAAAAAAATTAAATTACATATCATTTATGTCTATTGTAAAGTAGAAAAATGAAAGGAATAATATTTCATCATTTAACTAGGTTGAAATAACACTAGCACATTCATAATTCTGCCTTCCATAGAGAGGCAAATGTGTAGGTAAATGGGTTCTTTATTTTTTATACAATAGGACCATGGTATTTTAATTTTTTTTTCTTTGTTAGGGAAATGTAGTGTTGTTTTACTGTGAGTAAAAACATGTGAATTACCTTTCTTCCTTGCAGCTTTGTTGTCTTACAGTACAGAGCTGACCATGTTGAATGAAGAAATTAGTTTTGTTTGTTTGTTTGTGCTAGAACAGTATTCAAGCTTATATAACGTGGAAGATTGACATCTAAAAATAATCGTAAGATTCAGTGTATGTATCCATTCCAAATAGTTGTTATGATAAGTGGTCTTATTGCTAGCTTAACTTGTAAGTACACTTTAAGAATTTACTTTGTTAATACTATATTGATCTTCTTTTGCCAGCTTACAAACAGAAGATAAACAGATTAATAAGATTTCAGATTATTGTACAGTTCCTTGATAGATGATTTCCGGGAGCTCAAGAGACTTGTCCAAATTTCTTTAAATTAACTTATTGTTCTCATTAATCAAGAAAAGAGTGCTTTTATTCACTGATTCTTGGCAAACTATGATCAGTGCATTCTTATTGAAGGCTAAATTAGAAGCAAAGATGCTGTTGATTATGACCCTAGAGAGAAGAGACACTAGCTTCAGAAAGGAATGATTTGTGAATTGTCTCATGCTTTTTCTTGGAAGAATCTTTACATCATTATTTTGAATTTTTTTTTTTTTAACTTGAAAGAGATGGCAATCTTTTTGGCATGGGTGGAGAAGTACAAGTAAGGTCTCTGGGTTCTATTACTGTACAATATCAATTTTTTGATTTATCGTGTGGCTGCATTAAGAAAAATGACACTGAAGAAGTAACTACTACTGGGCAGCAGTTGGCTTTCTATGGTTAGGTGTGTGTCTGTGTAACTCCACAGACAGCTGAGCTAAACTGTTAACAGCTCGGAGGTCTTGGGGCTTGTGGCTTTGAAATCATTAAAAACTTAAGCCTTTTTAAAAAGTCATCCATAATGAAAGAATTTTGGTTGTTACACTGTAAGTGAAATGAACGTGTTTTTAAAAAGAAAATTTATACTTTAACATTTAACTTGAAAAGTAGTAGCCATGAATTTACGTAGGAGGATTAATATGACTCCCATTTAATTTGGTCAGCCTCTGGTCAGAGCCTGCTGTGCACGGCTATCTGAGCCAGTATATTAAAGAGCATGAGCGGATGTGAATTTTTAGGTTCTGAAGACTGGTTAATCTCATGATTCTGTGGTCAGGTTTATAGCCTGCCCTAACTCAGGTAGATCAGTCTTCCCACAGATGCTGAGGATAGGGCATATAAGCATCTGAGACAGAATGTGAAGGAATAACATTGTAACCTTTCCAGATCTGCCTCCCCATCCCAAAATATGCTGATGACTTTTTTGGTGTTAAGTTAGGCGCAGCATCTGTAGTCCCCTTCTCCCCCATTAATTAATTAATTTATTCACTTGACATCCTGATTGTCGTCTCCTCTCCTCCCAGTCCCACCCTACCACCCCTTTCCCTCATGTCCCTCTCTGGGTACCAACCAGTCCTGGCACATCAAGTCCTATCAAGACTACACTAATCCTCTTCTACTGAGGCCAGACAAGGCAGCCCAGCTAGGGGAAAGTGATCCAAAGGCAGGCAACAGAGTCCAAGTCAGACAGCCCCATCTCCAGTTGTTAGGGGACCACATGAAGACAAAGCTGCACATCTGCTACCTGTGTATAGGGGCCTAGGTCCAGTTCATGCATGCTCTTTGGTTGGTGGTTCAGTCTCTGGGAGACCTTATGGGCCCAGATTAGTTGTCTCTAGGTCTTGTGGTGTCCTTGGCCACTCTGCTTCTTTTAATCCTTCCCTCTACTTCTTCGAAAGACCCCCATTAACTCCCCCTAACTTTTGACCGTTGGGACTCTGTATCTGTTTACATCAGCTGCTGGATGATACCTCTCACATGACAGTTGAGCTAGGCTCCTTTTATGTGTATTTCTAAGTCTGGGTTACCTCACTCAGGATATGTTCTAGTTCCATCCATTAGGCATGGCATCTTTATTAATGAAACTCTTTACAAGTGTAGGCAAAGGTGTTGGGCCCTTATAAATAGCACTTAGCTATTGGCTTGTTTTCTAGTTTCATAGAGTATTTCATTTTCAGTTATTTCTGAAAGAGTGATCTAGAAACTTGAAAGCCAGAGGAAAAAACACCCCCCCTCATCTTATTGCTACCTTTTTAGAAAATGTAAAATTGTAACCTCTCTTAATTTCTGAGAGAAATGGAAAATAATGGAGATAGCTTAAAGGGAAAATGACATGGGTCATTCATCTTAGGATGATGTTCCTAATGGCTATGGGTAAAGTCAGGTGAATACATTGCTTAGTAAGGGAAACAGGACATACCTTTTAAGTAACCACTGTCTTCTCTTATAGCTAGAAGGGTACAGATGGGTCGTGACTTGACAGTATAAGGTGTGGCTTTACTCAGGTCTTACAGGTCAAGGCAAGGACTGGATATCCCTAATTAGTTGGGGTTGGGGAATCCAGGAGAGCGTGAGTTTGAGGTGAAAGGTCAGAGTATTGGAGTGTTCCTTGATGTTTCAGAGCTAATAGGTCTTCAGGAAGTTTTTGGACTCGTGAGTAATCCACAGCTCTTGTGTTCCTGGCCAGAGCCTCTTGAGTAATTCTGTTACTCAAGACTACAGAATGGTAAGCCTTGTTCAGGTGGCAGTGAGCTATGTGTGCTTCAGTAGATGCTACTCTAGTACTGGTAGTGCTGTAACGGGTAGAATCTTAGCCACTTGAAGATACAGATATGAAATGGCCAGGAGTCTTGTTAGTCAGGAAGTAAGTGGCATTTCTCTGAAGAGAAGTATGAAGTGTGTAGCCATGAGGGAGCAAACCCTACAGGAGGATTTGTATGGGAGACAGCATTTGACTTTCCTTCATACAGGGAATGGGAAGTGATGTAGGAAAGGGTGTATGTCATCAAACCAGAGCTGGCTCCACCACTCATCTGTCATAAGGTGACATGGATGCAGGGGTGTGTGTGTCTGTGTGTGTGTCTGTGTGTGTGTGTGTGTCTGTGTGTGCATGTGTGTGGCCCTCCCCAACTTGTGCAGTTGGGAGAGCTGACGCTGGGTCTTGAGAGCTGGTGAGATGGCCTTGGTTGAGGGAGCACAGGTGAAGCTCTCCTGTAGGTGAGTCCTGAGTTGAAGGCAAGGGAGAGTCCTTGTCTGACTGAGGCTTTATCCTGGGGAAACAAATGGCTGGTCCAAACACTTGGCTATTTGTGCATGGTAAGTGTGGGTCAAAGTTTACAAGAACAGACTAAGAAAAAGATAATTGGATAAATACAATAAATGTGATTGCTGTTTTCATATGCTAGATGTAGGATGCTGGGGGAAGGGCAGCTGATCTACTGTGGTGACATCAGACAATAACAAGTAGTGAAAAAAACCTTTACTAAGCAAAGATCTTTGGAGGCAGGAAGTGAAGAAAAGCATAGTTTCCAGCGAGGTGGGAAGGCATTAGGGTCTGAAGCCATGGTTGGCAAATGGCACGTGTGGTGCAGTGAGCAGTGCTGACCCCTGCGAGCCGAGTCTGCTGCTCACCCTCTAGGTAAGCCGAACTGTTCAACATGAATTGCTGCTTATCAAATACTCTCCAAACTTGGGAAACTCTTGTCCCAAAGCTATGTCTGTGTGTGCTGTTTGATTCATAAAAATGATATCAATTTTTAAATGTTGGCAGAATTTAATTATTCATTGAGAAAAATGAAGAACAAAAAGGAGTAGCTAAGTGTGCTTTTAAGAACACTGAGGAAAGTTGTAGAGGCTGAAGGAACTCGTAGTTCCTTCTGACTGTTGGACAGGCAGTAACTGTTTGAATCAATATTGCAGGTCTCCAAGGTGGTGGCCAGTTAACAACTGACTCTAGTTTACTTTTTAAAAAAACCGTAATTTCTTTGTCCTTGTACTAGTATAAAAAAAAAATTGATGGGGCGAAGCTGATACGTCATGGACCACATCTTGCTGTTGGGATTTTGTGTTTAACTGGCTGCTGGGGTTTCGTTGTTACAGTCTCTACTACACTATTAGTCTCTTATCAGAAAAGCAGGTATTACAAAGTCTTAGAGACACTCAGAACCTGAGTTAGGATAGAAGAGAAGTGTTTCAAAGTAGAAAGTATGTTGAGAAGTCATAAGCACAGCATCTGCTTCCGTGGATGCAGGATGGAAATTAGGAGCTGCTGCAGCTTCTCTGGAGGGATCTTACTTATTCACTCCATCCTAGGCACCCCCATTTCAGTGTGAGGGTTTTCATGAGCCTGCATTTTAGACCATTACTGCTTCTTTGGTTGGTAAGAACCGAATGTTCAAGCTAAGTGAAGAACAGCCAGGTGGATTCTGTTTCCCTGCAGTCTGCTGGTTTTCGATTCTTACCTTAGCTTAATGACCAGATAGTACTCCGTTATCTCTTCCTGGAATAATTGTCTGGATTCCTCATCAGTAGACAAGGCAGAATTAATTTGTATGACGTCTGGTTTTTTCCCCTCTTACCCAGATACATTTTGGAACATGGGTACATCGTAAACTGCTGACTTGCTTGCTTCTGTTGATTTTACCAAATAAACAGAGCACATCACTCTTGTATCTCAGGAATTCAAGCATTACAGATGATTGCTTTTGTTTGCAGAGAATTTTTTTTTAGTTGATTCTGCAGAAGCCAATTTTAGAAGACTTAAAGATTATATAATATGCTTTTCTTACTGTGCTCAGCATATTTTAAAAGTCATTTATGACCTATTATTGGGGGTATGGGTCATATTTCACATAAAATGTTAAAACATACAAGATTGTTGGAAGCTTGGGGAAAATATGGTTTGGGGGGATAGTTCTTTCACACATTTAATGGCTTAGTGATAATACTTCATTTCTTAAAGGAGCAGAGTTCCAGAGAAGGTCTAGTTATATAAGACTGAGCTCTAGTCATATCAACGAGATTTAGAATTCTTGCCCTCCTTGGACAGATCATTGCCTGGAATTGTTCTGCTTATGCTGAGATAGTTCAGAGCACTTGATATCCTCCATTTGTCTTGTTGGATTTGTGTTTTCAGAAAGAGAATAGATGAATTTAGTTGCAGCTGGTCTAGCTGAAGAGAACACATGCTAATCTCAGCGCTATCTTTGTACTGGACCTCTCAGTCCTGTTATCAGAGGCACTTGTTACCCAGTTACACTGTAGTGATCAGAAATGGTCATCTTCGGAATTTTGCTTATTCTATGATTCTCTGGGGGGTGAGGGTGCTGGGCACTGTCACCTCACATCGTGGTTTCCCTGTCTTTTTGTGTTTGGTTATTTGTATGAGATTTCCATTCCTCTGATAGTTTGAAACAAAGACCAAAGTGACATCTTGTGCTTTTGTTTCTTTGTCCATTTAACGAGAGAGGTTTGCCACCTATTTGAAGTAGTCAGTATTTGGGTAATTTAAGATGGTTTCTGTGGTGTTTGAATAGGAATAGCCCTTATAGATTCAGGTGTTTGAATACTTGGCTCAAAGGGAGTAGCACTATTAGGAGGGATGGCCTGTTGGAATAGGTGTGGCCTTGTTAGCAGAAATATGTCACTTTAGGGGGTGATCTTTGAGGTCTCCTATGCTCAAACTCTACCCAGTGTGGCAAGCAGTCCCCTTCTGTAAAACTCTCAGCTCTTTCTCCAGCACCGTGTCTGCCTGCATCTGCCACACTTCCTGCCATGATGATAATGGATTAACCCTCTGAACTGTAAGCCAGCCCCAGTGAAATGTTATAAGAGTTGTCTTGGTTATGGAGACTCTTTATAGCTATGAAACCCTAAGACAATTCCTTTTATATTAGATATTTCAGAAATACTGCTTTTGTTTAAGTTTTAAGCTAAACATAAATATTTAATTCTATTTCAAACCTGGATTCTTAAGAAAGAGCCAAAAACCTCCAATATTTAGAAACAACTTGATGTGTTCTGGTTTCCTTAAAAAGAAAGAAAACACTCATCACTTTCATAAGAGTTACTGGCCCAAAAGGAGTGCTTCTCTCCTTAATTCAGTTTAAAACTCTGTTTCTGTAGACCTAGAAAATGGTGGTATTTTGGTAGTGTACTGCCACTACAATTGAACTCAATTAAGTAGTCACATCAAAGAACACACTAAACTACTCTGATTTGATAGGTATAATAAAATTTGCCAACCCAGATAAGTCAGAAGATCTTGTACAATTTTATCCCTTATAAAACATCCATAACACCCTTATTTATGAAGAGATGGATGCGCCGAGAGAAACATAAACATCTGCTTCTATGGTAAACATCTGCATCTATCTTTGTTCCTCCTGGAATCTCTCCTCCTCCTCTCCTCTTCTGTTTTCCTAGCCTTTTCCCTGCCCACTGTCCTATCATGTCTCACCTTGATATCAATCCACATGGCAGTATTTAAAAGAAAAGGTGCTGCTGGAGCCTGGAGGTACTTGCCATGGGCTTCAGCTACCCAGACCTTAATTGCATGCTGAGAGTTCGTTCCTGGTTTACCACCAATCCCTGTGGGCTAGGGAGAGCACACTGCTTAGGAATTCTGTTGTTATATGCTTTCCTAGTATAGCATTGAATAGTGGAGAAGGAGAGTGTCTGGACAAATAGACTCCTACTGCCTTGGGTAGGACAGCAGCATTTGATGTCTCCCCAGTTTCTGACAAGGGCCCATTGAAAGAGGCAGGATGTGACTTAATCCCACAAGTCCTAATAAGAGTAAAGCTCTTAGTTTTTCATTCTCCAAGTTCTCAGAAAGCACCAAGGCCAGATGAATAGAATTTAAGAGTGTTGGCGTAGAATTGAACAAGCAGTTGAGGTATTAGAACTAGCACAGTGCAAGTTGTAGTGTTTTAAAAAATAATCAGTTCGTGTATTAAACATCAATTTTCTAACAGTGAGACTGCCAACTCTCCCCTGGTTGGTCAGGAACCTTGGTTTAGAATCCAGAGGAAGGCATGTTTCATGTGTCTTAAGAAGCTTTCAATTGAGATCACGTTGTTTGCATGTAGAAAGGAGCAGGAGCACAGATTAGGGATCAGAAGAGGGGAACAGAATGACTGTTGCAGGAGAAAACTTTATTAAATTAGTATTTTAGGTAGATCTAGAAACAGGTCTGATTCTAAAAATTGTGGTATAATTTGGTAGAAATACTTTGGACATAAAAGAATGGGTAATTTTTTACTTGTAGAGATTTGCCATTTTTGAAAACATTTGAGCATGGATATGTTTTCTGAGTTCCTGGAAACTGAGAAGAAAGGAGTCTATAAACCAGATAGAAGAGTGAACAAAAGCCATAAGCTAATGGTTTGCCAAAAGAGAGTGTAAATTGAAACCATTTCTCATCTGTAGGGTTGGCAAATATCTTAGTGTTTGAGAGTACAGCTGTCAGAATGCAGATACATTTATGAATTACAGTTAGAGTGATATTCAGCACAGATTTTGGGAAAGGGACTCTGAGAACATCAACTGAAAATACTTTCATTTGGTATCTGGATGAGTGTCTGACCAGTAGACCCTATCCAACAGAGCCTACCCAGGGTTAGCCACTGACCATTACATCATTGCTTCACCTGGCTCACTACCTCCTACAGATTTTGGCTTACTACCAAAATCAGGGTTTTGTGTAGTTCTGGCTGATTTCAAAATCTTACAGTGGGGATTTTCTTGAACTCTTGGTCCACCTGTCTCTACTTCCCAAATGCTAGGATTATAGGTCTGCTTTACTATGCCTGGATCAATTGCATCGTTCTTAAGACCAGAACACTGGCTAGCCTAGTGGCGTGCACCTTTACTCTCAGCACAGCAGAGTCGGGCGAGTGAGGCCTCCGAATTCTGTGCTCACTTGCACTCACATGCAACCCTCCCCCCAGATACAAATACATATAAGTCTTAAAGAACAGCTCGCTGGGAACTTTTGGGTTTTTATTCTTGGAGGCTAGTTGATTAACTAGTGCATCCATCTACTGAAGTATTGTGTGCTTGCTAATGGAATATCTCAAAGTGTTAGAGATTCCTAAGATACATAAATCATCAAAAACACCAATATTTGCAATAGCAAATGTCACTTACTGCTTTTATTCTAAAATCGGAGAGATACTGAGTGCTTTATTTGATTTTGTACAAAACAAACTAAAACATAAGAAATACACTGCTGAGAAATAAATGAATTTAAAAATAAAAGCTAATTAAAATTGTTACACTGGAGATAAGGGGACTGGGGTAGATGAGAACAATGATTCCAGACTGTATATGGGGGCGTGGAGAATATATAGAGAGAATATATCTCATGTAGCCCAGGTGGGCTTTGAACTTACCGTGTAGCTGAGTATGACCTTGAACTCCTATGTACTACAATTGTAGGTTTGTGTCAGCATGTCCACTTTATGCTGTGCCGGTGGTCAAACCCTGGGCTTTGTGTGTTCTAAGCAACCATTCCACCAATTTAACAATATCTTTAGCCCTCAATATGTATCTTTGGATATTTTTATTTTGAACCATGTAAATATTTTAAACAAAAAGTATAGGCAACCTAACCCTTTGAAATAAAAATTTGAAGTCATTTATTAGATGCTCTATGATGACTAATAAAGGTTTGTGATGTTGGCAATGAGGTAAGACAGATATATTGATTAGATTTTATAACCTATGTATTTTGTAAATTAATACTGGCATTGCATTTTTAAAACTGCTTTTTACATTTGGAAAATTTGTCATTTTATTCAGCTTTTACTGTTACTAATGTGTTAATGTGACATTTCATGAATTTAATACTGCCACAATTTTTTAATAGCATACTTTACTGTTTGATTTGTCATTATATCAGTTTTGAGTGTATACTATGTATGAACTTTAGAATACACCTGGAAGCTAAATGGTTCATTTATCCAGATAGTGGATTTTGTTGGTTGAAAGTTTTTAGAAAATAAAAATAGAAGCTGGGAGGTGGTGGCGCAGGCCTTTATTCCCAGCACTTGTGGTAGAGGCTTTCGGAACATGGTGATTTCAAGGCCAGCTGGGTCTACAGAGTAGGTTCCAGGACATTTAGCACTACATAGAAACACCATATCTCAAAAAAAAAAAAAAAAAATAGGAAGGAAGAAGTTAAGGAAATCAAGTAAAAAATGAACATGGAATAATTCTCTAGTATCATTTATAATTTCAGAAGTGCTTATACTAGGTGGTACCTGCACTAGACTGTCTTGGAGAAATCTTTGGGCAAGATGCAATTATATCAAGTCCGTGAACTTTCTTTGCTTCCATGAAATATGTATACCTAGCAGTCAGTTGTCTTTGTTCTGTTGCTTGAATGAAATTTGATTTTGCTTTGCCAGCCTCCCTAGGTTAGTTGGTCATTATTGTGGTTTGAATAAAAATGGCCCCCACAGATTCATGTCTTTGAAAGCTTGGCCCTAGGGAGTGTCACTTTAATCTTTCTGAGCCTCTGTCTATCTTGCAAATGGTAAGAAAACTGGAACAGGTCTGAATTAAAGCTAGTGTGTAAGGTAATTATCACAGTGGTTGCTAATAGTAGATACTCAGAAAAATGGTGACCTTTATCATCACTGAGTGACTTTTGTAAAAAACAAAAATCCATAAGTGTTGACTATTTTATTATCCCACTACTAATAGTTATTAATGTTAATACTACCACTGCTAGAGTAGTTTTCATATAGACTGTTGGCCCTCCCTACAGAACAGATTACTAGAGATCATGCTTTCAGGGGGGATTCACACTAGTGGGCAGTGTTTACTGAAAGATCATTGTCTGGCAAGTTTTATACCCTTTCATTAAATACTTGGTTTGTAATAAAGGAGATTATTTTCTTTTTAATGTTGCATATCCTCAACCACATTCAGATTATCGCCACAAGGAAGACACTTGGAAGCAGGTGACTATTAGATAATAGAAAATTCCACTTGTAAGTAATCTTTAATCCACAGGATTTTTTTTTTTAGCAATGTTTGTGTTTTTCCTTCTGGTACCCTTCGTACCTGCCAAGCTAGACAATTAGGCTCTGATGGTTTTGCACCTGGTGTCATAGAAACAGTGGGAATCAAAGATTAACGTTATGCATGTAGAGATCAAGTTTCCTGGGCAAATTGAAGCAGAGCTGTGACAGTGTTTTGGAAAATCCAGGCTCAAACCTGGTTAATGAAAATGGAGGCAACATTGACTGAACACTCACTGTGTGCCATCCTCTGTCCTTATCGTCTAATGTGCTGTATTCATCATCTTTAAATCTCCCTCAGAATACGTGTCCTGACTCTATAGATACAGCTTTGAGGTTTAGAAAGGTTTCAGAACTTGCCTAAGGTTCCATATTGTATGCTAGAGAAGGAATATGCAAATAGCCCTTTCTTGAAAACTAATGTTCAGAGAGCAATACTGAAAATCTCAACTATTCCAAGGTACATATGTACATACAAATGCATTAGCTTATCTTTCTCAAGTTTGAACTGAAATAAGGGTCTAAATGATATGAAAAATTAAGCCTACTAGAATATTCCAGAACCCAGCTTTGGGAATTTAGAATTTAAAACTCATGTAATTTTCGGTGATGCTTTCTTACTGGACAGATGATGACATCAGAGGACACAGTCTGAATACTCTTGTAACTGTCATGTGCAAGACCTCTTTATCCAGCTTGCCAAATGATAATCTTCAATTGTTCCAAACCTAGCTAGTAAAGATGATATTTATGCAGAAGTTCCTTGCTTTACATGTAAAAGTTATATTTATATAGGATTATACATGCTCTGACCTTGGGTTTATCAGAGTTAGGGATTACATTTCTCCTAAAGATGTTCTTTAGGTATCATAATGGTATTTTAGGAGAATATTTTATCTTCAAGGCATATTAAAATGACTGAGTTAAAATATACAAATTGCTTCTGTATACATGAAAGAAATTTTGAGTGATAATTTTAGTAACACTGATTCATGTGCACTAGTCCCTTTGTAAAATCCTAATTATGAACTGTGTGTCTAATTTCTGACACCTGACTTTGGAGAAGACATAGTGAGTGCAGTCCTTTAGACAGGTTTGTACAATTTTCTCTGGTACTGCCCTGTGTTCAACTCTTAGTAGTCAGCAATGACAAAAGTTGAAGTGGTAGATGTAGCATTGACCTCGAAACTTCCTAGTGAACTTGACTCTTTCTAGGCTTTATCAGTCAGTTTTGATTTTGGCATCGTTCTCATGAGTGTCTAAGATGTAGTGGAAAGAAAGTAATGAGAATCAGGACAATGGGAGTGCCACCATGGCTGAGCATCCATATCAAAAGCAAGGGAAACAACTAGGTGTGCTTTGTGAATCTGTTTTCCACCGAGGCACCGTTGCAGAAGCTGCTCAGTGTATGCTATATTCTCTGCACATATTATATTTCCTTTAACAAACTAGTGATTCTGCTGATTGCTCTGAAATCACCCAGGGAAACTGATCGCAGACTACCAGGTCTGGACATCCTGCCTACTTACCTGGAACCACAGATGCTTTGTAACCCTTTTTCTCTTTCCTCCAATCATGTGACACTAGCCAGAAATATAGTCAAGTAATCTCTCAAAGTTCTAGAAATACTGCCATAGACTGCCCAGGAAGTGCTGAGGGGGACTTGAAAAAGTTACTGGCTGCAGGTTTCCTACTGTATAATAAGGAGGAGCGAGAGTTAAGGTTTTGTGCTAGAAAGGTGTAAAGCTGCATCTGAGGGAATGGCAGTAGCAGTGGGCGTGAGCCAGTGAGGAGCCATGTGGGTCTGTCTCCCAGCTAGGTGACCTGGAGGGCTCTCTGCTTTGCTTTCTCTTCTAATAAAGGCTCCATTTCATAGTTGGTTAATAGGAAAGCTTTCCAGGGTTGGGTGCAATTTACTGTTGAAGTGTTCACTGTTGTAGAGAACACCTAGCTTTTGGGGTGGATTTCTCAGTGGGAAAAAATAGTAGGTACTTGTGTTGGGAACTCGTGCATGATGCAGCCTGCCACATCTACTATTTTGGGTACTATGGCAGGCTGCATCGCACACAGGTTCCCAACACAGGGACCTCAAGGAATAATTGCAGTTCATATGTAGATAAGACAGAATTGACTGCAGACAAGGCAGCACCCTACAGATGTGTGTGCTGTCATTTTAAAATATGTGTGTGGTGCCGTGTGAATAAACACTACTACTACTGAAGTCACATCTGTTCCTTAGCATTGTGGATATTCTTCAAGCCACAATACCTGGTTGTTATTACCAGTGAGCTCCTTGTTCTCATGTGCTCAGGAAAGATACTAGAAGGTCGGGGGCATACATGCATTGTGACTGAACAGCCTACACCCTGCATGAGGCTCCTTGAGAATGTAGAAGACTTGGAGCCACACGTGGGATGAGGGAGACGTTTGGTACAGAGCTGTGTTTGATCTCTGGGGCCTCTTTGGTCTAAGCATTAAAGGCAAAGCTACTTCCATGTGGCTTGTCAGAAATGGTCGAAAGTGCTTCATTGACACTTCATTTTCTTTAAGAATTATTTATTTATGTATGAGTACACTGTTGCTGTCTTCAGACACACCAGAGGAGGGTATCAGATCCCATTACAGATGGTTATGAGCCACCATGTGGCTGCTGCGATTTGAACTCAGGACCTCTGGAAGAACAGTCAGTGAGTGCTCTTAATGGCTGCACCATCTCTCCAGCCCTTCGTTGATACTTTAAGCCTTCATAATTTAAAACTTTTTTAAATTTATTAGTGTATCATTAGAGATTCATTAGCATTTAATATTTTTAACCTTGATGCTTCTCACCTTAGCCTTCCTTGTTCTTGCTTTTAAATGTCCCATTTGGTTCCCATGATATTCAGTGTAGAATTTCTAGAGAAGTGTAGAAATACTGGTAGGCATATGGGTTTCCTAAAGTAACTTTTCCCGATTAGATGGAAACAAGATGCTAAAGCCTTCAAACAAGTTTTCTTTTAAAGGAATAATTCATGCCTCCCCCACGACCTTGTTTTCCATGCACCACTGGAGAGTGTGGCATTTTAAGCTGGGTCACATTTTTCTAGCACATTTCCATTATTAGCATGGCTCACTTGAATTGTGCTTTACTTTATTGGTTACCAAGAGACTAAAAGCCACTTAGAGAGTTATCTCTTATGAATCTCATCACTAGAATTTAGTTTTTAAAACACATTTTTTTCTCTTTTCCTTTTTGATAGTGCTGGGAACTGATAAGAAGTGGTTTGATCTCTGATTGACATAGGAGATTAAAGAGCCCCATGTTACTGCTCTGTCTAGACTCAGGTTTTGTGTTGAGGGATTTGTTTATGTTTTCTTCATAGTTTTCATCATTGCAAATTCATGACAGCTTTTACAGCTTTTTTGAAATTTAGTTGGCATATAGTAAATTCTAACTATCTAAGGGGACCAATCTGATGAGATTCCACATAGGAATGTGGCTGTGCAACCATTTTCACAGTGTGGATGGTGAACATGCCCACCGTGCCGTATCCCCTGTGCCACTTTGCCCACCCTCAGTCCCCATGCCCAGTGCTCATGTTTGGATTGGGACAGACCTCACCAGGTGTGGCATTGCTGACACGGGTGTCCTTTTAGTTCCAGTTCGGACATCATAAGAGACCTTCTGGAGGAAGAGGAGGCCTGGGAAGCAGCTCACAAGTGAGTTCCCACGATCAACAAACGTGTGTACTTCAGCCTAAGAAATGAGACTTCTGTACGGCTGATTTTTTTTTTTATATAGACATCTGTTCTTTCTGCTGTAAGAGAATAACAGGTGGAAGGCAAAGGTCTTTTTCTTGTTTACACGTTCTCACTGGAACTGAAGTGCTCATATAACCAGTTGTATGATGCCAGGTCTATGTCCACATTATTTCTTCGGGTGGTGATAGTCTATTAAGCAAAGTCTCAGCACAAATAAATACCCTTCCCCATGTCTGAGGTGAATTTCTTCTCCTTCATTCCTCTCCCCTTATCTGGAGCCACTCCCTTTGTTCTTGGTCTCACGCTGATAGCCACACCCTTTCAACCGGATCTTTTCCTTTTGTTCTCGGTGTACAGTGGTAGCGGCCTTTGGTGCGGGTAATCCTTAGGTGACATCACTTAACATTTTGTTTCTTTATCTTCCATTCCTACCTTTTGAAGGCCTCTGTGCACCTAAATCCAGAGGTCATTTATACTAAACAGGAAGATCAGAAATTCAAAGTCATCCTCAGCTACTTATCAAGTTAGATGCCTACATGAGACTCTGTCTTATAGATGCTGCTGCTGCTGCTGGTGGTGATGATAATGATAATGTTTATGATGGTGGTGGTGGGGGGTGGTGGTGGCTGATGGTGGCTGGTGGGTGGTGGTGGGGGGGTGGTGATGGGTGGTAGTGGTGGGTGGTGATGGGTGGTAGTGGTGGGTGGTGGTGGTGGTTGGTAGTGGTGGGTGGTGGTGGTGGGTGGTAGTGGTGGGTGGTGGTGATGGGTGGTAGTGGTGGTGGGTGGTAGTGGGTGGTGGCGGCGGTGATGGTGGTAATGGTGGTGGTGATGATGTTTTAAGATAAGTAGAACAAATTTGAAGTGGATTAAAATGCTGCAATAGAAGATATCTGGATAACACCACAGAAGACAAAGATGATGCAATAGAGAGATGACAACAAAGAAAGCTCCACACAAATTCTGCTTTATGGTGACTGCAGAAATGGCTTATACAACCTAATGTAGAACAAACTGAAAAATATGTCCTGGGCTCCTTTGCTTTCCCTACAACGAACGATTTTATAATTCTAAGACATCAATACATTGAAAACAAAAGAATAGAAAAAGATATGCCATAGGCATTTCAAACGGGCTAACATGTTAGTGTCAGACAAGGTAGACTTGAGGATAAAAGCTGTAATAGAGCCAGTGACATTTATAATGCTTGAAAAGGTCAATCTATCAAGAAGACGAGATGATTGAGAGAGAGCATGTATACGTGCAACAAGAGTCACAGACTGCACGAAGCAAAAATGATGGGACTGGAAGCCACACAGGCAACAAGGAGTAAAATTTCACCACCACTGCCACAAAAAATAAAGAAATAAATAAATCAAAACCTATTGCCGTGGACTCAGACCTGTTCTCATGACGCACGTTGTGGACAGAGGGCGACAGTTGCAATGAGCCTGCAGAGCTGCATGCTGCTGTGCGCCACTCACCAGTGTCCTCCTGCCTCCTCAGAGAAAAGTTTGGTATTCTCTCGCTCAGTGAGTTTTCACATTCTCCAGACGCTAGCTCATCTCTGCTCTTCTAAATAGGTTCTCTGCCAGGAGTGACGCCCACACACAGACCTTCCTGGGATCTCATTCTCATCTTTTTGTCTAGTTTATTTTTGCCTTTTCATTTTCTAAGTATTGTTTCTCAAAGTGCAGTTTTTAGTCTTGATGAAATGCATTATGTTTGTGTTTTATTATTTTCGTCCAACCTAGGAAACCTTTTCCCAACCCAAAATCACCAAGAATTTTCTTTTATGGCTTAGAAGTTATTAGGTTTTGCACTAAGGTTTGTGACCTGTTTGAAGTACATCTTTACGAGTGTCATAGGTGTGGAGATAACTGGTCAGTGGTTCTTTTCGGCCCAAGGCTTTCCCATTGCTGCAGCACTAGGTATTGAAGAGATGACCATGTCTGTTTCATATGTATGTGTACATTTGTTTCTGGAATCACCTTTGTGTTGTTCTGTTAAGTATAAAGATATCTTTTAAGTACTTTGCTAGTTGCTGGTAATGTTTTAAATCAGTAATATGAGACTCTTTAAATAAATGTGATAGTTTATATTAGGGTTCATTTGTTGTTGTTGTATTTCTTTGATAAATGTATAAGGTGGCAGAGGAAGGGATAAAATGCTCCCTAGTAGTGTAGCTGCTATGGCCTTGTGAAGTTGAGATGGTGTTTATTTCCACTTGACATGTAGGTTCTGCTGAGCTCCTCTGGTCTGCATCTGTACTAACCCATTGCAGAGTGGGACCATCCTGGTAAAGAATGCCAGAGTCTTAGCATCCACACAGGACTCTAGCATCACATCTATGGCTCAAACTGTAGAATTTTGGTTTCCACAGCTCTAGAAGTCAAATGTCAAGGTGGTGATAGCATTGATCACTAAACACTACTATACCCAGAAAGGCATACAAAATATAAAATTTAAAAACAAGCCCCCAGAGTTCAAACAAACAAACCCTTCTCATCTATCCATGGGCATGTTACTTCTTTCTACAAACAGCATCTCTGGATTGACTATATTGGTATACCCTCATGGTAGGAGTTTGGCCAAGGTTAAACTTTATTCTTTTGTTAAACTGCTATATCCCTGGGTTGAGGTTGTCAAACCATAGCCTATGAGCCAAATCTGCTCCACTGTTTTGATTTTGTTAATAAAGTTTTTTAAAGAACACAGCCAGCCAGCCAGCCATTCCTTTAGCCATTGGTTCACATTGCTTCTTTGTTGTTTTGTGTTACAACTGAGCCAAGTAGCTGCAGCAGACTTTGAATAGTTAAAGCCCTATAGAAATTTTGCTAGCCCTTATTCTAAATCAGAAGAATCTAAACCATTTGGTTGAGTACACTACTGACTGAAAACCTTTTCTATGACCCACCCTGGCAGAAGTGGGGGAGCATTAGGAATCCCTGTCTTTATTCCTCTTACATCTGACCTTTTTGGGTAAAAAGACTGGATAAATGTGGGAGAACATTTAAACAGAGGTGACATTCGAACTGATGGGAAAGGGCACACTGACTTTGTGAAGGGGAAGGGTACTAACATAGACACCCGAACAGGGGAATTTGTAGATAGAAAGAGACAATGGTGGACTCTGACCTTCAGAGAAATCCATGGAAGGATCTTTACACTGAAAATGCCATTGTGAGAGTCTTCCAGATGGTGGCAACTGCCTTCAGTTTTCCTGCCTGCGCTCTCCTGTCAGAGGACCGGGAACACCATTTGATCTTCATTCCTTGTGGCCTTCTGAACTATTGAGCAGATGCTGCCCTCTCTCACCCAGAAGCATATTATTTCCTCCAGTTGCTCAGTTGTCTCTCCCAGTCGGCATGTACAGATGAGATGGGTTGTACTGGTGGTTCAGACAGTCTTTTAAAAACTAGGAGTGGATTCAGTTACTTGAACTGAGTAAGACATTATCTTGATGTTTACTAACTGACCAGACAGTCTTGGAGGAAGCATCATCAGCTTGTGTACCCCAGTTGGTGTTGATACGATTTTTGTGGGAAACCAGCAGTTATAAGTATCACTTTCTTCAGGAGCACTGAAGTGAGTGCCCCAGACTGTGTTACTTGATAAAAACCAGATGTTAATGTCCCTTCCTCTCAGAAACACAACTAACACACTAGTGGTAATCATTATCAGTTTTTAAGAATTCAAAGAAATACCACTGGGTGATAGATCATGAAGCCCCCAGACAACAAGGCAAGCTCTCCAGGTCAAAGCTGCCTTTTGTTACTTGGGGAGAGCTTTCTAGAGCAATATGAGTGGTAGTGTATGCATACCCTGCTGCCCCTACAATAAGAACCATGCATTTGACTGTCTTTGACTTTAGCGTGGATGAGTGATACTATCTTAGCTGTGGAGGAGACACTGGAGATTCCACGCCGCTTTCTAAGGTAGCCCCTGAAGGCTTAGAGCATTGCTCTGCTGGCTGGGTCTAAGACACTGGCCTCATAGTTGGGTTTACTATTGCAAATTTGTATCATTCTACTCCTGGACTTTTAATTAAACACTCTGTGAGACAAATGGAATGAACTAATTCCAATTTCTGTCAGTTGGCCGATGAACCTCAGCTCTCCAGAAGGCTGCTGGTGTAGAAACTGGGTAGATATTGATGGGATATGTATGTCTAAGAGTCTTGCTTTTCTGTTTGTTCTGAGAAGCCAGGCACTGACTGTTGGTGAACATGTGTCCAGGGTGTTTGTGTGATAAGTAGCTTTGGAAGACTCCATGTTGAGAAACAGGAGAAGACAAAATACTGACCATTAAAAAGTTTTCCAACACAACACTTGCTTTTAGTGGTGTTGCCTTGTGGGAACTGGAGCAGCTCAGATGTCTCAGATGCCCTCTGGCTCCGCCTATGCTGTGAAACACAAACTGCACTTTCTGCAGAAGCCTTTTGCCCTCACTGGTGTTTGTGAAGCTGCCGGGCTAATAGTTTGCCCTTAGTTATCTTAGACCTTTCCCAGTTCCTGACATATTTAGGTTTTTTTTTTTTTTAATAAACCTATAGCATATGATTGTGTTTAACTTTTTATTGATTTAATAGGTAGTCTGTCTTATAATTGAGCAGTTCAGCTAGTTACAGTTATATAATCTGTAATTATTGGCAGATGTTTGTTATATAGTGTCTTTCAGGTTGGTCTGTGATGTGCTTTGTAGCCAAGGGTGACCTTGAACTTACTTCCTGCTTCCACTTCTCAAGCGCTGGAATTGATAACCATGTGCTTGGCCGATGCAGCACCTGACCATGACTGTGCGCGACCATCGTGGCCATTTTCTGTTTGCCTCTTCTTTCCTTTTCCTCCTATCTGAACCTGTTCTGGATTACTAGGTAATGGAGAATAATTTCATCTTATGCCCAGTTGCTACTTTGATCTTTGTTTTTAAATACTTAGTGCTTGTCCTGGGGTTTATGACAGGCCCTGTTCTCACAGCAGACTGTCAAATGTATGAGAGCCAACAGCAGTGTTTCCCGTTCGTCCTTTCTATCCATGGTCCCATGCCGTGTATTTACACTTCTACACGTGCTAAATGGATCCAGATTGACAGATGATGATCGTGCTTGCTTGATGTAAAAAGCTTCCTCTAGTATTTCTTACGTTATTCCTTAAATGTATTGGCCATCAATCCTCTTAGCTTTTGTCTGATGCCTTTTCTTAGCTTTCATCTTTAACAGATGGTTTTGCTGTGGGTGGATTCCAGGGTGACAGTTTTTCTCCTGGTGCTTTAAAGTCATCACTGCATCACCTCAAGGCCTGTCTGGTTTCTGATGAGAAGCCTACTGTAGGTCTTATTTATTCCTCTGTGCAATAGTCCTTTCTCTCTGCCTGCCTCCAAAGATTTTCAGCACTCTGAATATGTACCTAGGTGTTTTTTGTTTGTTATTTGTCAGTGGGGGCAGGGCTGTCTTCAGTCTCCATTTGATGTCTTTAATTAATTCCTTTTGGAAAACTCAGCAGTGTAATTAATTTTCCAGTTATTCTTTGGGGATTCTGGTCATGCACATGCATACAATCTTTTTTATTTTCTATGTGTTTTAATTTGGACTTACATTTGTTTTTTTCTGTATGTGTATATATGTGTGTGAGAGAGAGTGTTTGTGTCATGTATGTGCAGGTTGTAGGTGAAAAGAGCAATGAATCCCCTGAAACTTGAGTTAGTGGTTAAGAGCTACCTTCCATGTTCTGGAGCAAGCATCTTAACCACTAAGCCATCTTTTCAGCCCCAGTTTGGATGGTTTTTGCTGACATATCTTAAATTTACAGAATCATTCATCAGTTTTATACTTTATACTTAATTGTCCTTTAAGAAATATTTCTTCTCTGATTCTTTAGAACTTTTTCAGGTGTTTCCTTTGACTTATTCATTTCATTTCCATGTCTGTGGAAATTCTCTGTTCCCTGCCCTCAATGTATATTACTGGTCATAATTATTTTTGAGGTTATGTGGTCTGGTGGGTCCAGTATTTGGGCTGCCTCTGCATCAGTTGCTTTGTACATAGCAGTGGGGTCTCTTTCTGGCTCTTTTGTGTCTTCATTTTTAGCCTAAGACTGAGCATACTGTGTAGGATGCCCAAGATTGAGCTAAATAGTGTGTGTGCCTAGAAAAGAGCTTACTTCTGTCTGGCCATTAATGTGGACAGTTGAGCCAGGTGATTCGGGAATTGGCATGCTTTGTTTTTAGTGGTTGCTCTGGCTGCCTTGGCCAAAGAATCTATGAGATCATCAGCTCTTGTTTTTCCATCAGAACTTCAGATTTGTGTCTGAGTTCCAGGGAGCAGTGCATTCCTGTTCTTCATAGAAGAGAAGCATCCTGGGAGACAGACATACCTTCTGCCTACCTCATGGCTGTCTCAATAGGCACTCCTGTTTCTGACCTGTTCCAGGCTTCCTCATGAATACCCAGAAGAAGAATAAGGCTTATAAGTGCATGTGGACTCATATATTTGTCTTATACTTAAGAATTCATGCCAGCCTGGCCCACATTGTTTCAAGTGAGCCAGAGCTTCATAATAAGACTCAATACAATAAAACAATAGCAACAATAAAAAAGAATTAATGGTTCTAAAAAAAGTGCTCAGTATATTAGAGCCTAGGATTCCTTCTAGTCCCAACATCAAAATAAATGAAGAAAAAGAATTCCTGAATTTAGCTAAATATACAGCTTGCTCTTGCTCCCCCCACCCCCACCCTCTGTCTGTCTCTCATATTATCTGCCCAAAGTGAGGGAATTTGTGTGACCCGTCTACCTTTGTAGGGGTACTCGTTTTTTCTTTGGGTTTTGTTTGATATGTGTGGTGTGTCAGAGGCAGACAGGATTTCTCACTGGCCTAGAACTCAGTAAGTAAGTTAGGCCAGCTATCAGTAAACCCCAGCCCAGGCATCTAGCTACCTATCTACCTCCCCAGTACTGGGATTACAAGTACTTAGTTTTTTAATGTGGGTTCATCCTAGTGAGGGTTTCTGTTACTTTGAAGAGACACCGTGACAACGGCTACCCTTATAAAAGGAGGCATTTAATTGGTGCTAGCTTACAGTTTCAGAGGTTTGTTGTTCTATGGCAGGAAGCATGACAGCATGCAGGCAGACAATGTGCTGGAAAAGTAGCTGAGAGTTCTACATGTGGACCTGCAGGCAGCAGAAGAGCCAACACTGGGTCTGGCTTGGGCTTTTGAAACCTCAAAGCTCACCTCCAGTGACATACTTCCTCCAACAAGGCCACACCTCTTAATCCTTCCCAAGTAGTGCTACTCCCTGATGACTAAGCATTCAGTTATGTGAGCCTATGGAGGCCATTCTGATTCAAACCACCACAGAGTTCTAGGGATGGAACTCAAGATTTCAATGACTTAGCTATCTCCCCAGCTCTGTTTTTTTGTTTGTTTTTGTTTTTTGAGACCAAGTCTGGATGTAGTATTGAGTCTTCTTCCAGGATGGCCTGGAACTCACAGTGTAGGCCAGAATATACTCAAAACCTGATTTTCTTCCTCTGCCTCCCAACTAGCTAGGATTACAAGTTTACCACTGTACACGGCTTTTTACAGATAATGGTCTTTGATTCAAGGGAAGCACTCTTGCTTTTCTTTGGTCCTTGTAAATTCCTTGTTCTCATACATAACAAACTGAGAATGATAAATTATAGTGATAATATAAATTACAGATCTGTCTTTAGGATTTAATGGAATCATGAATGTGAAGCTGCTTAGTACATCAGGAGTCCCCACAGAATAAAAACATTGTTTTCTGATATGCCATTTCTCTTTTTTGTTATTGTTTTCAGAAATGGTCAAAACCGAGAAGTAAGCCCACAGCAGAATCGCCGCCTGAGAGCCACTGAACGTGCTGAGACTGAACCAAGAAACAAGCGGAATAAGAATTAGTATGGGCCTCTGCCAGTTTTTCCGAACTCTGACCTGAATTTGATAGTCTTATTGCCATGTGTGCTTTCATATTTAGTAATATCCTAGGGAGATTTTTAAGTCTAAATGCAATAATTAATTTATTTTAACTCTTCTTTACCTTCTTGAGCAAGAACAAAAAAAGAAAAAAAGAAAACTTCTAAAATGACCCATCTTGGTCAATTGCTTCCTTCCTTTCCTTTAAGACATTTCTCCCCTAAAAACACATTCACCAGTTTTGCATAGAGTATATGTTCCTTAGCAGGAGTGTTTGCCTTGTTTTGACTTCTCTATTTCAGGATGTTTTTAAGTCATTTTTCAGTTTTTTCCATTGGGGAACAAACCTCAGAAGCAGCTTCTTTTCATCCTCTTGACAGTAACAAGCCTTCCGGTAAGAATATGCATGCTTTTGTCATAACCCCACAGCCTTGGTGTGAGCGCTTGGTGCCTGGCCACCAGCAGTTACTGCTTAGCACCCAAGTTGAGTGTATTTGTTAGACACACCTGGGTTTACATACAGAGTAGGTTTATAATGTAAACTCACAAAGTTAGTTTGTTTTATGGTTTTTGAAAAGCCAGGGAAGTAGTATGTATGTTCTTTGAAAGTGGCACTTAAAAATTACTACTCTTAGCATTTATCCACTGGGGTCAGGCAGATCTCTTAACACTTTGAATCTCAGCTGTAAAACAAGCAAAAAAAAGTGAAATAAATGGATTTTCTCAATGAATACACAATTTGTAATGTCCTTTACATTTTTATATTGCGTTTGTCATAAAATGTATTACTGCATGAAAAATGCCTCAGTTTCATGTTTCACCTGCCTTTGTTTGGCACTTCCAAGCCATCCTGCCCCTATGTCACCCCCTCAGACTCATGATCTTTCACACACCGCAGCACCTATGGCTATATTACAAGTCTGTTACTGATGGGAAAACTGATTATGGCTTCTCTACAGAGAATCTCTCTGTGGACATTGCACCCCCCTCTCTTTCTCTGTGTGTGTGTGCGCGTGTGCATGTACGTTGGGGTCTCACTGTGGCAAGAGTTGAATGCTTTCACACTGGCACACCCATTGGTTTTCCTTATGTTTTCCCTGAGTTAGGGATATGGACAGCAAGACCACTCCCTGAATCTGGATGCATCCTACCTGATATAACTGAGCTAAGGTTAGCATTGAGTGCTTTATATCACTAAGTTACCAGATATTAGGCTGTAGTGAAAGCTGTGTGTCATTAAAAACAACACACTCTGTCATCCAGTAAACTGTGGCAGAAGCATTTTGCAAAGGAGAGGTGAAACACAGTCTGGGAAACTAGGCACGTGCATTCAGAAGCTAACCTGTCAGCCATGGAACTGAGTACTTGGAACGTAATGATAGGAGGGAGTGTTGATAACATTGTGAAACCAGTCCCCAGTGGGTCAGACAGGAGGGTTTGTTCCTTGAGGAACCATGAGCAGAATGTGAAGATGGTTTTGTTTATTACGACTGAGGGGCTTGGAGCAGTGTTACCATGTGGGCAGGGGCCTGGGCCTCTGTCAAGCATCGTCCTACTTATCACAGTGAGCATTGATTTTCCTCCTGGTTCTAGGGGCTAGAAGGCTAGATCAATAGGCTTTCTCCTGAGGCCTCTCTCCTTTGCTCGTAGACAGCTGCCTTCTCAGGGTGTCCTTAGATGTTCTCTCCTCTGGGCACATGTGTCTGCCTCATCTCTCCCTGTGAGGACACCAGTCATGCTGGATCACACCCTTCTTTGTGACCTCATTTTACTTTATCTCTGTGATGAGGCTCTTAGTACAGTCTTGCTGTTAGGACTTAAAACATTTATGTCTGAGGCCTGTAAGACCCCACAGGAGTTATCCAGGCTAGGGTTCTCAAACTTCCTAATGACCCCCAATAATAAAATTGTTTTTCATTGCTGCTATATAACTGTAAATGTTGTTACGGTTATGAGTAGCAATATAAATATCTGTGGGTTTGATGGCCTTAGGTGAGCTCTGTGAGAGGTTTTCTTGATCCCCAAAGGGGTTGCAACCAACAGATTGAGGACCACTGGTCTGGGCTAAAATCTCAGTGGTACCAAGATGAAAAATAACAAGGAGCTCCGTGCTGACCTGAAAAGGAAAACGTAACGGCCATTGCATTTATGACTGTATGGCAAAGACTGGGGAACCCAGTGTACGTGTTAGATCCAGAATTGAACAGGATAAGCTCCTAACTATAAAAACTACCTCAGCAAAATTTCAGTCTTTACCCAACTTCCTGTCCTTCACTAGCCGTTCAGTTCCTTTCCTAACTGCCCTCAAGGTAACTGCCATTGGTTATACTGGCTCAGAGTCGCCATGTCACATAAAGTTTAGGTGAATGGGTGGGTACTGGTGAGCTGGGGCTTGTCATTTGGAAAGGACATCCAGGTGGCTCTAGTATGTCAAGCCTTCCTACTTTGTAGTCTTTTTTTTTTTCTTCTACTCCATATGGAATTGTGGGTATAGAAGGGACAAGAATTTATGAACGTGAACTTACAGAAGCTGCTCGAGATAGGATATGGGTAAAGACTTAGGTGTCACAAGGAGCAGACAAAAGCAGGGGAGGCTTTATACAGGACTTTGTTTTTAAACCATAGATATTTATTTTTTGTTCCCCAAATTCTTATTTTTAATAATATAATGTAAAGCATAGTGTGAGTTTAAAATTTTTCACAATCTTTAAAAATTACACTTCAAAAGTCCAATGTCTCTTTAAAAACAAAACAAAACCAATTTTGTCTATTAATTGGAACTGATAAAACAAATTAAAAGGTTACATATTTTCTTATTCTACAAGGGAAAAACAGGGGAATCAAAAGATTCATATGGGAATCCATATGTCTTAATCCAAATTTCACAGCCTTGTGTTCAGTATCTGGGAATCATGTAATGTTTGAGGCTCCAAATTGGTTGGGCATTCCTATACCTATCTCTGCCATATGGAACATACTGAATGTTCCATATGCAGTGAACCTTTTTTCAGGTTTAGTCTGGCTCCACTCCTCAACTCAGTAAATGGACCATAGATAGTCCTGGCATCTACTGTATTCTGTGGCACTATTTCCACCTCATCTTCTACAGGGTTCCCTGAGACCTGAGGCGGGGGGTTGTTTAGAGACATTCTGACTAGGAATGAGTGTTCCAAAGTTTATTACTTTGTATCTTGACAACCTGATGGTCTCCATATTTGCTGCCATCTACTGCAGGAGGAAGCTGCTCTGATGGTGGCTGAGCAAGGCTTGATCTATGAGTATAGCAGAATCTAGTTAGGACTCATTTTATTGCCATATTCCTTGTATTAGTTCTTGAGTCACAGAACTTATAGGTAGTCTCTGTATAGTAAGAGACTTTGTTGGTGACTTACAGTCTGTAGTCCAACACCCAACAATGGTCAGCAGCAGTTGTGAGTTGAAGTCCAAGGGTCGAGCAGATCCACCCCTTGTCAACTTGACATAAATAATATCTCATGTCCACATTAAATAATAACAAGATCGTGAATATGCCTAACATGACATAACTATTTCTTGTACAATCACAAACACATTTGTAAATTACAGTGGGGCAATGTCCCTTGAGAATATTCTTTTAGTATCTCAACTTAAATACCAGTTGATGTTACAAATGTGTTCTTAACAAAATAAAACAGAAGCATTCATATTACTTTATAATCCTTGTTTCTGCAACTGGTTATGTGGCCTTAGCTGGTATTTATAACTACCTGCCTCTACTACCCATTCTATTTCTTCTACCCTCTGTAAGCACCTCAGTAGGTCTTGCCTCTTTTCCTGGAGGAGTGACCCATTATTTCTGATGGTTCTGTGTTCTTTGTCAGCCTGCTTGGATCAAGGTGTTGTAGTTTCCCATTGACTTTAACCACAAGACATGGTAGTGCTTGTGGTTAAAAAAAAGATGCTCTAAGGGGTCTCCTGTACTCCAGACATAATCCTTCTTACCTCCATTGAAGAGAGGCAATCCAATTTTCCCATGGTAATCTGGATCTTTCATCCCCCCACCCCCACGCAACACTGTTATTCCCTTCTTAGCCTGTTGGTTTAAGGGCATTAGAAGCCCAAAATGACCAGGGGTAAGTCTGAACTTCCAGTTCAATAGAATGTTTGTTGTGGCTCCTGGTGGGACCAATCCCCTCTCTGGAACCTAAATTTCTAGGCCAGCAGAACCTAGAGTTGTGGGGACAGGAAGCAAAAATTTTCCTCGAGGGTCATTAGGAGTGATAGTGAGTGGAACTATTCCCTTTTCCACCCCTTGATTCCTGGATTCATGGATCCTGGCTATGCGAAAAACTGTATCATATTGGATGCTGATTCAAAGCATATACCACTTTCTGAAGAACTCTGCCCCAGCCCACCATGCTGCTGCCACCTTATTGGTGTCTTCAAAATGCCATTCCATCTTTCTATCAGACCAGCAGCTTTGGGATGATGGAGAACATGGTAAGACCAGTGGATTTTATGATTATGGGCCTACTGTTGCACTTCTCTGGCTGTGAAATGAGTTCCTTGGTCTGAAGCAACACTGTGGAATACCATGATGATGGATAAGACATTCTGTAAGTCAGTGGATGGTGATTTTGGCAGAAGTATTATGTGCAGGAAAAGCAAATCCATAACCAGGATAAGTATCTACTCCAGTAAGAACAAAACATTTTCCTTTCCATGGAGGAAGTAGTCCGATGTAATCAATCTGCCCCCAGGTTGTTGGCTGGTCACCTCGAGGGATGGATGGTGCCATATCTGGGACTCAGTGTTGGTTCTGTTGTTGGTTGGCAGATCTGACATTCAACAGCAGCTGTAGCCAGGTCAGCCTTAGTGAATGGAAGTCCAAGGATCTAGCAGATACTCAGTCCCACAAGGCTTTCCAATGTCCTTATGTAGGTCTCCAACAGAAGGTGTGTCCCAGATTAAAGGTGTGTACCACCACACCTGGATCTGGAACTTGCTTTGTTTCAGATGACCTTGAGCTCAGAGATCTCCTTGCCTTAGAGTCTTAAGAGTCTTAGCTTCTATGCCTCAAGATCCGGATCAAAGGTGAGCCTCCCAGTTCTGGATTGTGGTTCATTCCAGATAAAGTCAAGTTGACAACCAGGAATAAACACTATATTTCTTAAGCAGAACAGTAGTATGTGTTTTTCCCCTTGGTCCCTGGCCTATCTAGTCTCGGGTTCTTGACCATTCATTGCAGCACTGGGCATGGAATCAGAGAAAAGACAACAGTAGATTTCAAATTCTTAGCAATCAACAGAAGAAAATAGCAGTTCTTTCAGTGGGACACACTTTTTCTTCTTTGGCATAAAAAATATGATAATTACAAACGTTAGAGAAGAAAGTCAGGCTTATTCAGCTCATTAACCTGTTCTTCATCTTCCTTTGATTTTTATCCCTACTGTTTCTCAGGTATTCTTAAGAATAACCACCTCGGAAGCCAACTTTGGTGGCTTATGCCTGTAATTCAAGTGCTCAGGAGGCTGAAGCAGGGGGACAGTGTGTTTAAGGCTGCCTGGACCATAGCGGGATGCTGGTTCTAAGAACTAACCTAAGACACGGAGCAGCATCAAAGGATGGAAATAGGCCACATTAGCACCAGCGTGTCTACAAGCTGTATGTTCCTCCTTCACATGTACCTTTAAAAAACTACTTTATGTGTCTGTATGTAGATATGCACATGCCATGGCCTGCATGTAGACATCAAAGGACCACTTAAGGGAGTTTGTTCTTCACTATGCGTGACCCAGGATCAAATTTAGATTTAACAACAAGTGCCTTTATCTTGTGAGCCATCTCACTGGCCTCAACTTGTATCTCATGGGAGCACATCCTTTCTCTAGTATTTCCATTGATCATTGGGTCTCTGACCATTCAGAATTCAGACACCATTGCATGCCTAAGATTCAGACATCTATCTTACTTCCAACCTGTCTTCTGTCATAACTACAACAGGTCCAGAGAGAGCCTGTCTTGGTTAGGATGCCATCCCTGTTGCATCTAGCTCTAGGCCTTCTGGTCTTACCACATTCTAAGTGGAAATGATGAGAGTAGTTCCTTTGCAGTTTGATGTTCACCTTTGACCTAGACCCTTTGTGTCTGGTGTGTCCCTTCTTCAACTGTTAGGCCTAAGCATTATGTAGTGGACAAAACTAAGAGCCCCTGTTGTAGACCAGGGGAGAAGCATTTTTCTAGTAATTACACAAATTAACACAGCTACAAGAAGTGCAACAAAGGAAAGGATATGGCTTATCCAGGACTATGCCTTCCTGGTGCAAGTGTATATATATACTCATGCACAAACATTCATACACGTGTATTTGTACACACACAATTTTATTTGTCATAAATTTCACAGTGTGCAATCAATAGTCCAGTCACCTAACCTCTCTGTAATGTGTGTTATATTTTTTTAACATTTTTTTTAAATTCTCAGACATTTAGGTTACTTCTGGGTTTTCCAGTTAAAAGCACTTCTGAACAGGAGCACTGTGCTCTTCTCATGGGATTATCTTCCTAGGCTCCCAGGCATGCAAGAACCAGAACAGCAGCCTTGAGTAACATGTGGCCAGGTTTTCAGAACAGGAAGCACCACAGCATTAAGATTCCATACAAGGTTTTCTCTGTGGGTTTTAAAGTAATGAATATTAAGGAACAGATTGTTTACCCAGGTGGGGATTTCAGCAAGTACATAAGGTTTGCTGTGTGCTTCTGTTAACTGTCCAAGTGGAAGACCTAAAATTGAGTTCTGTGTAGTTACAAACAAAAATCCCAAAGACTTGGTGCTCTACTATGACAGTGTTTCTATTTAGGTCTTGGTGTGCACCCAGGCTTTGGGTAGCAGCTGGGTGCACAGCACCTGAAGACATTGACATTCTGGAGCTGTTGTCATTCTAGCACTAGCCAAAGAAACACAGCTGGATTGGCTGCCCCTGAAGTGGCAGCAAGCACGGTGGCATTCTGCTGTGAATGTCCCTGCTGGAGTGAGAGCCCTGACAGAGAACAGAGGGTTTGTATGCCTGACTTCTAACTTTGGAACTCACGAGCATCTATTTGAATTTGTAGGGGTCCACATAGCATTGTTCATTTCTGTTTTTATCACGTAAGCACCACATCATGAATCTTTTATGTGGCACCTGGTTTTGAGCAGCCTTAACTTATATGGCTGTTAATGTCTTCTCTGCTAAAGATATTTTTAGGCCATCTGAAATTTATTGCTAAGTAGAAAGCCTTTTAAATGAGTAATTAATTAACTTTCGGTGCTGAGGATGCAGAGGCTCGTGCATGCCGGGGAGCTCTGCTTCACTGAGCTGCAGCCTCAGCCCCGGGGCATTTCAGTGGTAACTGTTTGAATCTTAAGAATAAATATCTGCAGAGCTTTAAATTTTGAGCATAATAAATAGAACATTTCTGAAAGTGTGAAAGTAAAGAGCCGTTTGATTCTTGCCTTTACTACTAGTGATTTACTTGAAAAACTTGAGAGGATTTAATCCCTGCACTTTAGAGGCAGAGGCAGGCAGATAGCTATGGGAATGAGGCTAGCCAGATCTACATAGAGAGTTCCAGGATAGCAAGAGCAACACAGTGAAACCCTGTCTTTTAAAACAGATCAAAACCAACCAACCAACCAAATGAAAACCCACAGCAGCAAAACAGCTTGAGGGGCTGCTAGGGAAGACAGCATGGTGAAGGCTGCATGGATCTGTGGAAGGCACAGAGCTTTAGAGTGGAGACTCTAAAGGGGCATGCGGCTGTCTGGATCTGCTTGAAGATCACAGAAGTTTGGACTGTTGAAGCCAAGAAGCTGGAAACAGATGAATACACCCTCCCCCACCCCCAAATCAGCTCTTGTCTGGAGCTGGTTTTGGTTTGCTTTTCTAATGAGAGTTGTGAGATGGCTCTATATGAATCCATTTACTCTCCGTGCCAGACAGTATATTGGAAAAGCCAGGCTTTTTAAAGGTACAGCAGAAGTTCCAATGAAGGCTGCCATGTAAGCTTGAAATGGAGCAGAGCCCCAAAGAGGAGTAGGGGGCAAAGGCACCTGTGAGCCAAGAAATCATCGGAGATGAGGTGGGGGGTGGCAGATTGTTTAAAACAAGCTTGAAATCAAATACTAGACTGACCATGGGGAACTTGGACAGAGGAGACTGGACTATGAAAGCATCCTGGAGCCCTTGATGTTGTTATTTCATACTCTAAGACAAAGACCCGTATGTGAATATAATCTTAAAAGTAGCCACTAGTGAATACAAGCTGTGTTTAAAGCCTGAACATGGGAACATGGCTTTATAAATATCAAAGAGGGATGAATTCAATATGCAGTGTATATGCAGAACACTACACACAAGGCTTTTTTTGTTTGGTGTTTTTTTAGGCAGGGTCTTGTTTTGTAGCCTAGGCTGTTAACAAACTCATCATTCCTCTGCTTCATCCTTCTAAATGCTAGGAAGATAGATGTATGGCACCATGGCTGGTGGCTTTACAATATTTAGGATATATGCAGAAAGCAAAACATAGGAGATGCTACCAGACAGTTTCAGTGTAGCAGTGATTGTGCCTCACTAGCTCTGTGAATTCTTTTCATTTCACTATATTGGGTGGTGGTGGTGTTGTCTGAGATTCTAAGGATCAAACCCAGGACCTCAGGGATCACTCTACCTTTAAACCACACTCCCCACCTTAAACTCACTTTGAATTTGTGAGAACTTGTTGTGAGTGATGGAATTTGTATTTGCATTTACAAAGGGATTCATTTTGCATCAGAAAGCAGCAGAGAACACTGCTGCAGCGGGCAGCTCTGCAGCAGATGGTTTGTCCCTGGAGAGGCACATGCCTGTTACCTTAGAATTTGCCTTGGTGTTCATGTCATTTTTCTTGTTTCCTCTTCACCAAACCCTGACATTCAGTTGCCAGAGAGTTCTTCCTTTAATGTGGTTTTGCCCCACCTCCTTTGGGGTAATAAAGGTCATGAGATGAATAGTAACTTGATGAACACTGTGTAAGAATGTGGTGACTGCCAATGTACAAGAAACACTCTACTACTCAACACAGCATGTGCTGGGCTGGATAGTTCTCTGTCAACTTCACACAAGCTTGTGTTACCTGGAAGGAGGGAATCTCAATTGAGAAAACACCTCTAGAAGATCTAGCTATAGGGCATTTTCTTAATTAGTGATTGATGGGATGGGGCCCAGCCCATTGTGGGTAGGGCCATCCCTGAGCTGGTGGTCCTGGGTTCTATAAGAAAGCAGACTCAGCAAGCCATGTGGTACAAGCCAGTAAGTAACACTCCTTCATAGCTCCTGCCTTTAGGTTCCTGCCCTGTTTGAGTTCCTGTCCTGACTTCCTTTGATGATGAACAGCAACATGGAGGTATAATCCAAAGAATCCTTCCTTCCCAAATTGCTTTGGTGCTTTGGTCATGATATTTCATCACAGCAATAGTAACCCTAACTAAGACTCAGCCTCCTATGTGACTAGTCCAGTCTAGATAACCTATAAAAAGAGAATAGTTATAGAATTAATTTTATTTATTTTCAAAGCCATTAAAATGTCTCAGAACATAAATATATCTTTCTCTCACCTGGGCCTCTGCTGCTGCTTCAGTGGAATAGAACATTTGACGAATCTAGAAGGTCTTAGCTAGAAAGGACCTCTGTTATTACCCAATTCAGTCCCTTTATGAAGAAAGTTTCATCGAGGGTTTATACTCATAGAGGTTTATCATTCCAAATCTTTCTCAGATGAAGCCTCTGGCTAAGATGTTCTTAGTGTTCGGTAGAAAGAAGGAGTGGTCCTATTGGGATGTTCTTCCTGTGGTTAAGAACTTCATTTTGAGGGTGAAAGGCCAGGATAAAGCCTGACCCCCTAACAGGTAAAGTAGAAGACCCCTAGCAGGTAGAATAGAGCCAAAAATGCAGGCTAGCCAGTCCTGCAATACTATCCTTCTATTCCAGGAACTGGCTGACCATAAAGAATTTATGGCCTTAAGGTCAGGGTGACTCTGTTTCAGAAGCTGACTCACCATAAAAACATAAAAAGTTAAATAACACATCATAAACAATCTTGAGAAACCAGGTATTTCCCTTATAATTCTTCACTGGTATTTTTGGTATTCTCCAGTGATGTACTCCCTCCCCCCTGGGTTGTGGTTTTCTTCCTTTAAAACCCCCTTCTTCCAGCTACTCATGGTAAGACTCCTCTACTCCTGCGTGGGATATGAGTCTCAACCCCAGTGCACTGGTCCATTAAAAAACCTCGTGTAATTACAGCAAGGATGGTCTCCTGTGAGTTCTTGGGGGGGTCGTGTTATCCTAAGACCTGACTGAGAATCTCCCCTCTGCGGGGGTCTTTCAAGGGCAGCATTGAAAGCAGTGTTGAGACCTCTGTCCTCCAGCTGAGGGAACTGAATGTTTTCTATGTCATGGCTGTGAGTATCACTGAAGCCAAAAGTCCAGACAAATCAAGATCTAGGTGGTCTAGTAGCTCCTGGCTGGTGGTTCTATATATAGGCTCCTGAACCTAGGGTCTCAGGCACAATTTACTATAGATATAGCTGCTGCTGCTGCTCTGCCACTTGTGCTTCCAAGAAAAGAAGCATTTGAGTCTCATGTTCTAGATAGAAGTTGTTTTAGGTTGAGGAAATTGACCAGCTTTAGACTTCCCAAGCCCCTTCACTAAGCAAGGATAATCCTGAGGGGGACTGAAGGCAAATGTGTTTCCACACCTCTGTCTATCCATTTATAAGCCATTCATTGCCATACAGTGTCAGGCTACCTGGTCACTGATCCTAACTAATAGATTGCTTCCTCTGTCTACCTCTGCCACCAGCTCTTGTGGCACACGCTCTTGCCATCATTGAACTGTTCAACAATTCTCCTGACCTCCCTCCAAGACCTTCATTATGTACCATGTTTTTGCTGTCGATCATCAAAATCTAATGTGTTCTTACTCCCTCATAAAGCAGTTTCGATTCCATGGCCCACCATAGCCATTCCCCTTGCGTTTCCCTTCCAGTAAACTTGTTTGGTTCTCCTGATTGACCTAGTCAGTCAGGTTTCCTACCCAGATTCTTCGCCTTATTTTCTGCCTAACTTATGAGTTCCCTGGTTGTCAGCTTCCATTACCAAAGCAAATACCGGAGGCAATCCTCTTACAAGAGAGGTTGATCTGGGCTTGCACTTCCCTTCTTCGGGGCCTATGGCGAGATAGTAGTTAGCATGTGGCAGAACAAAGGTCAAATACTAAGGAAGGGACCAGTGTCCCATAGTCCTTTTCAAGGAATTCACAATTCAATGACTGCAAGACCTACTAGGCTTCACCTCTTACATTCCCCAAACTGTCTAATAGCACCATGATTGGAACCAAGGCATTGTACATAGCCTTCTGACAACATTCAAAATGCAAACCATGAAACTATGAACCCTGAGTATCAAAGTACTCCAGGAACCTAGTCTGCAGAGGGTGAGTCAGCAGTGTGGAAGGAGGCCTTACAGAGGAAGCAGGAGGATCGTAGGTCAGAGCTCTTTGGAGATTTTTCTTCCTTTTCTTGGTTTCTTTCTGAGTGACTGATTCAGCAGAATGAAATAATACAATTATACCATGTATGTGAACCACTCCAAATTATAGATTGGTAGCTGCTTTAAGTACATAGCTGTGTATCCTCACTTAGACTTTTGATGATCTTTATTGCAAACCTGTAGACACTAAGTGCATTTCTGTCTCTATAAAATTTGGTATTTTTCTATAATTTACCCCCCAACACACACTAACTGAAAATGGTTTAAAAATCGTTAATGAAGACCTAGTTTTATTTTTATAGAAGATACTTTGTAACTTGGTTTTAAATACTGAATACTTAGCCTGTAGTCTTGTGTCTTTGTGCCTGGACTTCATTTTAGTTTGAATCCTTATGTCAATCTATGGTACACAGATACTCATCTTTGAAGATGACTTAAAAAAGTCCTGATGCTAAAAGTGATTACCATCTTCCTTCAAGGGTGCCTTCAAGGATTTTGTTAGTAGCTTTCCTTTTTATTAAACAGATTATCAGACTGCCTCTGTCACACGGAAATGCTCAGCACCAACACATCCCTTTCTCTTGAGGCTTTGTAATTCAAAGAGATTTTTGTTATGGATAGAGAGCCCTGCTGCTATGAACGTATTGATGGATTCTCATCAGGGGACAAACAAGGGTTTGTCTGAAGGATTAGGGGGATTGCGATCCTGGAGCTGAGAAAGGAGGTCTGGATTGCTGTTTGGCTATCTTGATTTTAAATTCAAGTCATCATAAAATGTTGGAGCTTTAAATCAGCCACAAAGCCTTCCTAGTCCAGGGCTGTTATTTCACAGTTGTAGCCATTCCATTCAGAGAAAGAAAAGAAAATGGTTCTTGGAGGCTATGTGGTTGAGAAAAGTCAGATAGACTTGACATTGCATCTGGACTAGTCATTGAAGTACTGTTAAAACTGTTGATGCTTACTGTGACTCTTCATTGTATGACGTCCGTCCATGTCTATATTGTACAGAGAAATCAGATGAACCTGGTAGCTGTCAGATTGCTTTCATTGAACTTCCAGTTGGACATGGAATAGAAGAAGAATAGCTGTACCCTAGTGGTGTTAATTAATTTAAACTTAAAAATATTTATTCTTAAACAGTGCATAACAATGAAATATCATGAACAAAATATTTTTTAAATTCTAAACGACGAACTTTTGTTGAACCTCATAACAAAAGTTAATAACACACTGAGGTCATTTAAGACTTGAGCCTGCTGTCTTGCTGTGTGCTTTACTCAACATGTTTGTTTAACTGGTTTGCAAGATATGATTCTCCACCTGTGCGTTGTGCCCCCTTTGAGGTTCAAACAACCCCTTCACAGGGATTGCTTAAGACCTTCTAAAAACATTTAGATTATGATTCATAACAGCAGTAAAATTATAGTTAGGTATCAACAAAAATAATTTTATGATTAGGGTTCACCACAACATGAGGAACTGTATTTAGGTGTCAAAGTATTAGGAAGGCTGAGAACCACAGCTTTAAGAGAACCATGTAGCCAGATGCATGCCCTTAATCCCTTGGGATTAAGTATTTGGGAGATAAAGGCAATGGATCTCTGAGTTTCTGACAGCCTGGTGAGTTACAGGACAGCCAGGGATACCCAGAGAAACTCTGACTCAAACAACAAACAAACAAACAGAGCAATGTAACAATCGGCATTACTCACCTTGAATTTCCTGCAATCAACTAAGCTAGGGCTTAGGTGTAATCTTTAGTTATATTCTTTTCCATGCCTCTGACCCAGAATAATGCATATGTGTTATGATAATCATTTGCTACAAACAGCAAATAGAGGCTGAAAACAGTCTCATAAAATGTTGAACACATCATATGGATATTGCTTGATAACCAATGGTGTTTGTAATACTGTGTTATCTGGGTCATTTGGGTCAATGACCTAATCCTTTGTAAATCACTAGTTCTGAAAAAAGTCTTTCTGAAAAAAAGACTGATAACTATCCCTCATTTCTTCCCCCATGTAATGCTTTTTGTGCTGTTCAATAAAGACAAAACTGTTAGGGGTACACATACACATACACACAGAGAGAGACAAAGAGACAGGGAGAGGGAGAGAGAGAGAGACAGAGACAGACAGAGACAGGGAGAGAGAGAGAGAACACAGATACACAAGGATAAACACAGGAACAGATTAATAAGATGGCCTTTAGACAGGCATGATTCACACTCAAACAACAGCCGAACAGGATGGAGGACTCAGAGAGTGAAGTAGATAATTCAAATCTAGTCTCTTGGTTAAATAACATCAATGGAAAGTGTTTGATTTCTTTCCTTAATGTGTCACTAGTGCACTACTGGTGACTGAGTTACTCACTGGTGCATTAAACCCACACAGTGGATTTAATACTCATTCCTCACACAACACTAGGGTTTGCAGCATTAAGTCTCCCTCCTTGCTGACACTGTTTTCTAACCCCTGGGTTCCCACCGTTGAGGACAGCCAGTGCCTCTCAGTTCTCAGTGGGTCTTTTCAGAGCTTTTTTATGCCTTATATTTGTGTTTCAGCTCCCCCGCCCCAACTCCATCTTGTTAAAATGCAACTCCAAATCTTGAGGTAAGAAAATGGACATGAAGACCACTGTAGAATAAAGATACCACAGTTCCAACACCACAACATGAGTGACCCCAGAACAGTGGGTGTGAGTTCACTTGGAAGTTTCCAGACAGCCTAGGCTACCATTGTAGTACACCATCTTTCTCAGGGGCCCACTTATATATAAGCAGAGACTTGGTAAACCACAGAAGACTCCTCACAAATCCAACCTGGATCATAAAACTCTTGATTGTCTTAATAAATGCCAGAACAGAAAATGGCAAAAATTAGTTTAAAAATAAATATTGAATAAATGAATATATGAATGTCCCTCGTCTTAGAATCTGGAGTGTTCGATCTAGACAAATTCTTCAAGAGCCTCTGGCCTAACTGTGAGTAACCATGGCTGGTCTAGCCCTTACATTTAGCATTGAACTGCTGAAAATCATCCGCAAACTGTATTTCTGTGAAATTACATGCTTGGCCATGAGTGCCACATCTTAAGGGAGCCCAGGGAGAAAGGTCAGTTAGCATAGGCACTAACTGAACTTCTTAGTAGATGACATATCAGATAGATAGATACACGTATCTGTCTGCTTTTCATATCTTTACAGCATTAAACGTTCTAAGGACATATAACTAGAGCCAGTGAATAGAAGCTATGACAGTCAATCAGCTTAGTGTGGAGACAGTTCTAACGACCATTACAAAAGAGCCATGAACTCAGAGCCAGCATGCCAATGGTGCTGGTGTAGACAGTGTAACATTGAAGGGCAGGCTGTGGGAGAGGTTATCCCCAGGAAAGAGGTGGGATGAACTCCCTCCAATCATTACCCACCCAGCTTCTGTCCTCTGTTTAATATTCCAAAGGAGCTTTGCCTTCAGTATAGCCTCTCCTGTTAGCCTTCACCATGTTTATTAGTGAACCCATTACTTTGTCCATATTAGAAATGATTAGTGACCTAATGATTATTGTCTACTATTTCTGTTGCTTCTATAATGAATAGTCACAAACTTAAGAGTTATAAAACTACATAGGTATACTGTCTTCAGTCTAAGTTACACCAGATTGAATTCAGGGTTTCAGCAGGACATGATCCCTTCTGGAGGCCTCAGGGGAGAAAGTGTCCCTGTCCCATGCAGCTTTTGGACACTGCTCACATTGCTAGGCTTGCAGCTGCTTCCTTCATCTTCAAAGCCTGAAATAGCCTCTTGAGTCTGTCTATACCACCCCACTCTAACCTCTTCACCCCCACCTCCTTCAGTTTTTAGGATCCTTGTTTATCGATTTGGGGTGTCCCTAGGGCATCCAGAATAGTTTCCCTGTGTTAAGGTCAATTCCATTCATTTGCCCTGGTCCTAAAGTACTTTCAACTGGGTGGTTAGGGTCTGACGTCATTGGGTGGCCATTACTCTGCCTTCTCAGTTATGCAACAAAATGTGTCATTTCCTAAATTTTTAATGTATTTTTAATGATGCTTTTTAAAATGCTTTCTATCTCTTTTAGCCCACCACTCACCAGAGATGGTGGGAAAGAAAGGATACTGGGGAAGTAGACCTGTTTAGAAAGGGTCTTTTGAGCAACTCCTGTCTGTGTTGTCTAAAAATCAACAGTGTATTTGACAGGTTAGCAACAGCAGCTTGATGCACTCGCAAACACCTCATAGATACACCAACAGTCCAATTCGATAGAGTTGAGATCATAAATACAAATCAAAATCAGTGGCACTACCAAGCAGAGTCATCCAGAGGGACCAGGAGGAAAGCCAAGTTCTTGACTGTGCCTCTCTCAGCAAAGCAAAGATCAGCAAAGACTCAAGACCCATAAGCGTTACACAGCTAGCTCTATAAGCAAGCCTAGCTCAGCCTCTGTCACTGTCAAGCCCTGTTTCTCCAAACATCACTGTCCTCCATGGGTCTCGCCTCAGCACATGTCTTGCTTCAGCACATACATCTAACATCACTGCCAATAAACCCAAGTCCACAGAAAGCAACAAAAAACTACAACGTGGAGTCCCAATAAATGCAGCTCAACTATACAATGTAAGGTGGACCAATATATTAGTGAAAAAATCCTTGTTTTTTCATGTGCTTACTTTAGCGGAACATTCTCTCTCCTATGTCTGCTTCTGCTAAATGTTCCTTCACAAGTCTGCCTTAGTCTTCCACCTGTGTCTGCTTCAGCTAAAGGTTCCTCCATGTATCTGACTTTCCAAAGAACCCTTAAATTTCCACTTAAGAGATGCACTGGGAGCATCATCTGCATTTTGATTGTACCATTCATGATCTTTTGTGAGGCAGAGCTATCCTAGTCCAGTCTCCAAAGGTCCTGTGTTGATATTTCTTTTTAAACTCCAAACTTCTGTTGTTTCTGAGATTCCTCCCTCCCTTCCTCTCCCCCCCCCCTTTTTCTGAGTGTGGTTGTGTGTTTTGTACACTGTTCAGAACCTTCCTTAATATCTGGGTCAATATAGACCTTACTTGGACCCTGCCCAGAACAGCCCTTGAAGCAGCTCATGCTACCAGGAAGAGGAGAGCTCAAATAAGCTTTGCTGTATGGTTCTCTATTAATCAGCTTGGACCAAATGAAAGAAACTTCTCCATTACCATCTATGTCCACTGAAAAAAATTATAATTTTTTCTGTGTGAAAATTAAGCCCAGACTTACACACAAATCCTAAGGGTAAAGCTGGACGTGTAAATTACTGATGGTAGCTGCTGAACTGTTCTTTCCAGGCTGTTCTGTTCTGGAGTGGAGGAAGGTGCAGAACTAACCCCCAACGCTGACCTTGGTAGAAAATGCAGTAAAATATGGCCATGGAAAAGTGAAGGCAGAGCTGATAGAGGGACAGGGGCAGCTGTTGCCAGAGCCAGTTAAACTCCAAATTCATGTTTCAGTTTCCTTTAGGCAGAATCGAGACCGTGTTACAATCTGGTGCTCTCACCGACACCCCCGTTGCTTATGACAGATCATGATTTGGTCAGAGCAGTAGCACTTGATGGCACTGGTGAGCACATGTGTCACCTGTCAGAGAAGAGCAAAGACAGGAAGGTGCCTGTGGACAGGACATGGCTGTGTCCTGGGTCACTCCTGTCCAGTTCCATCTCTGTCATTCCCTCTGGTGTGGTCTCACCTGACTCAGGCAGGCTCAGGTTTCAGTCCTGAGCTTCTTCATGTCCCTCCTCTTGAAAGCATGAAGAACTTGAGCTAGATTGACAATGGCTGTCATCTTGATTCAGTCTCAACTTTCCCTTCTCCATGAGGTGCCTGACTTTCATCTGGTCACGGTTGACAGCTTTTAGGACTGATGAAACACACAGTGTCAGTGTCCACTTGTGTATCCGCTGTCACCCCCGAAGTTCCCGGAGAAGTGTGCCCATTCAGCCTGTGAGTGACCAGACATTTACATTTGGCACTTTCTCTGGCTGGACAGTCAAGATCCTGTTTATTCTTTGAAAATGCAGTTGGCTTTAAAACTTAACCCAGGCCTTCTACTTTCTAATCACATCAAACAACACTGAAGCCAAGTAGCCCTTTCTGGGCTTCTTTTGACAGACAGGCATGGGGCACTTAGGTCCGCCTGTGCGGACACTTTGCCATTGCCCCCTGCTCCCTACTGATAGTCACAGCCATTCTCTCTCAGGCCCTGTCACCCTCTGTCAGTCTGGGGAGCAAAACATAAAAAGAAAGAACTGGACAGGCCCAAGAGTATCAAAGGATGTCTGTGATAGACAAAGGGAAGGAGGTATGGTAGCATATGCCTATAATATGCCCTTTGAAGGTGGTGTATCAGGGCCAACCTGTACTACCTGGACTATATCCCAAAGAACCAAAATAAAGGGGGCAAGAAGAGCCTTTAGAAGACGTTTGGACTCCTGTGAGAGCGTAGGAACAGGGAGACTTGGGCAGAAGAATTCTGACTGATGTGCCGAGAAGATTTTAGCTAGCTCAATAGAGTAAAGGCTGGTGGCTATCAGAAAGCCTTCTGGTCCTAGATTGAAGTTACCTGCGTAGCATCTTTATTTGTGGCTTCTCCGGGGTCTCCAGCAGATCCCCACTGAAGAGGAGGTGTGAGATAGTCACTGTAGTAAGTGTGTGTGCGTCCTCACTGTGGCCCTGATAGCTGCTCATCCAAGTAACGTCCAACAGAGTAGAATGTCCAACAGGGGTGCCGTGCAAGCAGCTGTGAACTCTGAAGTTTAGTCCGGTTCATTGTCTGGGGACTTTGCAGAATGTGCCTTTCTTAACAGCAGGAAGAGAGAGGGCCTTAAGGCATGTTCGGGACCATGAGGAACTCAGTCTCTGTAGGGAGACCTGTAAGTAGGCACTTAATTAAAACAGCTTTGTGCCAGGTGCGGTAGTGTATGACTTTAATTCTAGCCTCCAGAAGGCAGAAGCAGGTGGGTCTTTCGAAGTTTGAGGCCAGCCTGGTAGGTGTAGTGACTTATAGGGCTGCACAGTGAGACTCAATCTCAAAACAAAATACCTGCTTTGCAGTGAGAGCTGTAATATGGATCAGACATTGATGACATGGGCTCCAGGGGGTTACTGAGGACGTTTGGTGGGTGTATTAGCTACTTTTCTCACCAGTCTGACAAAAGTGACCTAAGGGAAGAGGTATCTATTTAGATTCACAGTCTTAGGATTCTCCATTGTGGTGGGGAAAATATGGTGTTGGGTCAGCTCCAGCTATAGGGCTGGAAGCGTGTAGCCCTGGCCAGTTCACATGACCCAATCATGTGACAGAATAGAGGTCAGAACCAGAGGCAAATATAACCAGCAAGGCCTGCTCCTAGAGCCCTACCTCTGTCAGCCAAGCCCCATATCCAAAAGGTAACACAGTCTCCAAACGATGCCACCAGCTGGAACACGTAAGGCTGTGGAGACATTTCATTCTTGCTGTGTATGCTCACTGTGGCACGGACATATCCTTGGCTCTTATCTCCCGTTATCTGAAAACAAGCTTCCAAATTAAGCAAAATCTACTCAGCACTTGAGAACTAAGGCAAAGAGGAGGCTGCTTAAGGGACTTTCTTTGTTCCCCCTCAAGACTGACCATTCTAGCCTAAAGGTTCCTGGTGGGAGCCTCCACTGGCCCATCTGGGCGTCCAGAGGCACCAACAGAGACAGACTGCTCCCTAATGCACTGATCTTGCCTTCTTGATGTTGGGGGTCTCTGCTTTATTCTCTAGGGGACCAAGAAAGGGAAGTGCTATTTTTCTCATAGACAACTCCAGCTATTGGCCTTTGGAGTCCTCTGAGGGAGGCGGGCAGCTCCTCTAAGCACCACATCTGCACTAGTAGCATAATTGTAATTCTGTGCCCAGAAGTTACATCCTCTGTCTATATCCCAAGGAGTTGCCTCTTAGGATGGACAGGGAGTTGCCCTTTTAGAGGGTTTCTCTATGTCATGGAAACAAGTGCCATGGAAACAGGTTTACTTAGGAGGAGCTTAGGTGACAGGCACTCAAGAGGTCAGTTTCCTCAGTGGTCAAAGAAGGATTGAGCTGGAGGCCTTATGAATTTCTTCTATCTTGCCTTCTGCTGTCTTCCCTTGGAGGAAGGAGTACACTTCAGGGTACACAAACAGACATGGCCTTGCACTTGCTGGAGGCTGGTGATACTCAGGGGTTCAGAGGGACCTCCTCTGCATTGCTGCCATTAGCTGTAGCAATGGCAGTTTCCTAGTGTGTCTTCTGCATGAAATGAACATTGTGTGTCGCCCATCTTCTGCTGGGAGGAATCTCTGGGCAACCTAACACTCAGCCCAGAGAATGACCTGTCCTTCCTTTCTGCCATCAGTAGTCTCCAGATGTTGTCTGAGGCTGGGCACTTCCAGGGTAAGAAGCTCAGGACCTAAGCATGGACTTAAGCAGCAGTTGTGGGTGGCTCAGTGTCATGGATTGTGTGTGTGTGTGTGTTGTTTGAAACAAAACTCAGATTGCAGCTAATTACCACCACTAAGGAAAGACTTGCCTTTTTACTCAACTGAATGGCTAGATGAATTTTGAAGGTGTTTTGTTTTACTTTGTTCTGTTTTGTCTTCCTTGGGAATGGGTTGTGTTCAGCTGTGGAAACATCCAATTTCCAGCTCCATTATGCAGGCTCTGATATCTCTAGTCATTGAAAATGATTCTTGTCCCAGAATCCTGACTAATATTCTCCTAAAGATACACAAGAGACCTTGTGCCAGTCTCTGGGGTTTACTCTGGGCAGAAAAGTCCACTATGTGTTTCTCTTCAGAAAATTTCAGCAGCTTTGGTTTTCCTAGACTCTAGCCCTATCTTCTCAAGTCAGGGCCCTTATCAAGCCGAACTGTGGGTTCCCCAGACTTAGGCCGACCTGGAATCTTTAGACTGTGAGCCAAGGCTAGTAGTAGTTTCTTATTTTGTTGGCTTTTCATATCATAGGTGCCACCTTCCTTTACTGGCTTATAGCTAGTTTCTTTAAAATACCTGCTACGTAGGTTTTTAATACTCAGGGTTTTAAACTTATTAGGGTTCTCCAGAGGCCTAGAGCCAGAAGCACACATGTCTCTACTATCCTGTCAGATTTCTCATAGAAATGTTCATTTTAGAAAGCAAGCATCTAAGAAGTTTGATCACATGATTGTGGAAACTGAAAAGTTCTGTCTGCAAGCTGGATACTTTTAAAAAAGATTTATTTATTTTATGTGTGAGTACACTGTCACTCTTCAGACACACCAGAAGAGGGCATCAGATCCCATTATAGATGGGTGTGAGCCACCATGTGGTTGCTGGGAATTGAACTCAGGACCTCTGGAAGAGCAGTCAGTGCTCTTAACCACTGAGCCATCTCTCCAGCCCATAAGCTGGATACTTAGGGAAAGCAGTAGAGTATGTTACAGTCTAAGTCTGAAGCAGTGAATGTAGCCGATGCTCTCTGTTCAAGACCAGTGCCTCCATCCATCAGGCAGGCAGGCATTCACCTTTCTCTGCCTTCTGGGTTTGTGTGGGTACCCAGTGGACTGGATGATACCCACTTACATTAGTAATAACCCACTCACTGTTCTTCTGAACAATTCAGTGCCAGGCTCCTCCAGAATGCTCCCCTCATCCTTACCTATTTGTACCCCACGTTCATGGCCTAGTCATACTGATATAAAATTAACCATTCACTAGTTCATCCTTGTCCATTGACATCCACATGAATCTCTATAAGCTCCATGTAGTCTGATAAAAACAACAGCATTCTGTCAAACGTGATGCAGCTATCCTAAATACAGTGACGATTTCACTACCCCCTTTCCCAGAAAAGAAGATCAAATCATATATATCCTCTCTAATTTAATAATTGATAGTACTTCAATGTTATGATAAAAAGTTAACAATACTTAGATTTTATGTTGCATAAGAGGGAAGATGCATATATTTGTTTACTATAATAAATAATGTAAAGTAGAATATAAATGTATTCATAACAAAACAAGGAGACATTGGTGACAGAGCCATTGCTTTTGCAGCTGCCTACACAGCCATAACCGTTATTTTTAATCTGCCTTCTATCCTCTTAGAAATGCCATAGTAGGTCATGGTTCCTACCTGCCGGTGTGGCCCGAACCTTCATTCTTGGGCCAGTGGTGGTTTCCACTGATCTTAATCACAGGACATTTTAATGCTAAGAGATGCCCCAAGGGATCTCCAGTGTTCCTGACATGCTCAACCTTCTTTGTGGAGGAGTCATCCAACTTTCTCCAGCACGTCAGGTCAGTCACCCAGCCACCACAGTGACTTCTTTCTTTGCCTGAAGGGGCTGGGTGGCAATTCTGACTCCTAATTCAATGAAATCATTGTGCTTCTTGATGGAAACCTTCTTTCCTATGGAATGAAGAGCTCTAGGCCAGGAGAGTGGTCACAGGTGAGGAACTAGCCCTTCCAAACCCAAAAAACAGCAAGACAAAAAGCCCTTTTATCATTTTTTCTTTTTGTATTAGACTTTAATTAGACATAACAGCGTTTTGTTGTGAAATGTTCATGCATGTATATAATGTATTATGACAAATATTCACCTGTTTTTTCCTCCCTTGGCCCCTCCCACTCCTGCAGCTCATCTCCTTTTCACTTGCATGTCTTTTGGGGGGGTTCAGTAACTTTCATTAGAGAAATATGAGTGAGGCAGTATGGATGCCTTGCCAGTGGCTACAACACTGAAGAATATGCCTCTCCATCTCCTAGCAACCGGTAATTATTACCTATACATCTTCAAGGGATGACAGGGCCTCATGAGCTCCTGCCCTAATTAACTTACTGGAAACCATCAAGAGTGGGTATGACCTTGTAGGCTCCAACTCTCTTCATAACAAGATATTGTCAGGCCCAGTCTAGTGCAGCTAATCACATCTGTGAGTTACCGGATACAATGGCCATGCCATGCCCAGAAGACTGTTCCATACTGTTCTATCTTCTCTAGCTCTTACCTTCTATGCTGCCCCACAGTGTTTCCTGTGCTTTCTATAGAATGATACAGGTATCCCATTTATGGCTGAGCATTCAAAATTACTTATTTTCAGTACTTTTAGAAACAGTTTTAACATTTGATAGTATCATTGCCCAAGTGCTGCCCCTCCCCCAGACTTCTCTATCCCAAACTGGCAGCAGCACAGTCTCGGTATTTAGAAGGCAATTTGTCAAACACACATCCATTTAACAGATAGATAGATAGATAGATAGATAGATAGATAGATAGATAGATAGATTTATAGATAGATAGATAGATAGATAGATAGATAGATAGATAGATAGATAGATAGACAGACAGACAGATAGACAGATAGAGAGAGATAGATAGATCCTGTCATTTCCCTACTAAGGGTTATAATCTCAGCCAATAGGTCTTTCAAACAAAAACTTGTTATTTTATGTGTGTAGATTTTGTCTACATGTATATCTGTATATACACATGCATGCACATGGTTCCCTGAAGAGGCTAGAAGGAGTTTTCAGATCTGAAACTGCACTTACAGATGTTTGTGAGCGTCCATGTGGGTTCTGGGAATTCAACCCAGGCCTTCTTGAAGAGCAGACTCAACAACCAAGTCATCTCTGTAGCCCCCAACCACGGGCTTTCTATCGGCTTTATAGTAGCAGGAGTGAATTCTCCCCTCAAATCCAATCAGAAAACATCTTGTTAGTCGTTATTGCACCAGTGGGCACATTTCCCTGGCACACAGCAACCACAGCTGGCCTAGCACCCCGACTAGCAGCTTCCTGCACTAGGAGCTACCTAGCAAGGAGGAAGAAAGCAAACTTCGTGCTAGTGAGTCGCTAAGGGTACGAGTGTGTGGTGACAGTTCCACTCCTGCTTTCGGTTCCTGGACTTGGGAATTCTGGGTGTCAGAGAAGCAGCGCCATATGTTGTATGCTAACTAAGAGAATATGCAGCCTTCTAGGGAATCTCGCCCTAGTCTTACACATGTTGCCATTTAGTTAGTGCGGTAATCAGTCTAGAAAGACTATCCTCCTGTCAAGCCGGCTGCTACAGAATAATGGGGTTCATGGGAAGGCCCGAGACTGCACAAGCATGTGCCCATTGTGGTGTGTCGAAGTCTAGAAGTTGGTTGCCTTTCTCACTGAGTCTAGACTTCTGTTTACTTGAGCTGGAAACTTTCTGCCTCTACTGATCAAATAAGAGTTTTTCTTATGAACTTAGTCCTAGGCATGTAATCTGATACCGACATATCCTACATGTGCATGCGCACACACAAACACACACACACATACACACACTTCTGCAGAGTCATTTGCTTAGCAGTCTGTTTAGGCTCAGAGCAGCACTGCCCTCGTCACTATGACTGTGGCCTCTGGTTATTGCTTTAAGGAATCTTACTTAATCCTCCCCATTTCACCTTTAGAACCTTTCCTCTGCTTCATCTGTGCTCATCCATCTCACTACGATACACATATTAACAAGGCGGGGCTGTGCTATTATAAATATCTGTTATCTGGAGGAGCTCTGGTTGTCATTTCAGTTGACACCACCATTACCTCCTTCAGGTCCAGTAGGCACTGCTCCCTGCCTGTAGTTGCTGCAGCCACTAACAAATGAGCAGTTTGTGCCTCTGGAGAGGCTCCTAGAACTACTCCAAGGTGGGGCAGTGGGGGTGGGGGAGGTGCTGGGTGCTTGCCCTCTTAGCTAGGTGACCTCTCTGGTGCTGAGGCTATGTCCTTCCATCCTACCCTCTCCACAGCCCTGCCTAGAAAGGACAGTTCAGAAATCCTTGCAGAGTTAAGCAAGACAAAGCCTCACTCCCAAACACTGGTGAGAAACAGTACAATGAGGGTGAGAATCAGGGTGCAAGCCTGGGGGGACCTGGTGCGAAGGAGAGCAGAGCTTTTACCTGTGCTGTTGTTTTCTCCTAGGTTTACCCATACGAAGAGCTTTCCCCTGTACCCTTCAATGAACCTGAAAAAAGCCAGCTTGTCTTGTTAGTGGATAGTAGGACCACAGGATTCAGGACTCCTGGTCCCACTTACATGGGCCAGCTTACACATTTGTCATTTATTTCATAGGAATCTTTTTTTTAAAAAACTGTTTAAATGTTGGGGCCACAGCCCAGGATCTCTGAGACCCCCACCAGTGTAAACAATTGGCGACTTCCATTTGCTGCCCAGTCTTGGTTCTTCCATTGGCTGTTGGCTTAGGTGCACTGTAGGTCAAGTGCTTTCACTTGGGCTTGGCTTGACCTGCTCAAGCTGGCTCCATAAGTGTTTGCAGAGCGAGCATCCTACTGGCTTTGTGGCTTCTGATTTTAGGGTTACACCCAATTCTTAGCCAGACTGTAAATCCTCCTGCAGTTAAGGGGGTGGTGGGTTCCCAGTCCCAAATCCAGAGTTAAACTGAGGAAGGGCCGAGATGGGGACCAGCGATAAAAACTTCCTACCCATGAGCATCAAGGGAAGAGAAGGGACTGACTCATTCAGTTCATGCATTGTCAAGGATGAGGCCAACAGCCAGCCAAGCGGTGACATTGTCAGTGCCGTGCTGCTACCAGCCAATCAGCAATAGCACTACTGGAGTTCTGCTGCCCACGTAAGGGAGAGAATCCACAATAGCTGCTAAATATAATGGTGATTTGCTTTTAAAGATCAACTAGTTCCTAAACACTCCTGCTTCTGAATTCCACAGGCTTTCTTGTGCTTTGCTGCTGATTTGAGTCATCCTTCCTTTTTAAAGGTTCTGATGGGACAGTCACAGAAAGAAGCACTTGCTCGCTACCATGCTAACACTGTAAAGGCAGGTACCTGTAAACTCCAGATCTCCTGTTCATCTGCTTTTTTTTAAGCAGAGTCCCTGGCTTATCAGAGGTGCCCAGAAATCAACTCCTGAGTGCTCTTTGGGCCCTCTGATCTGTGCTAGCGCTGAGACAGTGGGTAAGGCCACAGAGTTCTGTGATCTTCGGTGAGGAACAGTCAGCAGAAGGAAGAGCCTTGCTCCTTGAAGAACATCATGTATAGTACGAGGGCACAAAGACCAACCTCAGCCTTTCTGAATATCAGAGTGTGACTTTGGTGTCTTCAGACCCTGCATCCTTTTCACCTGAAATGCTCTTCTACCATCTTCCCCATCTCTGCCTGTCACAACCCTTCAGGGTCTTACCCTGCCAGCAATATAGAGGGTTGGGTGAGGACACAGAAACCAACCAATTAAGTGAGCTAGCTGGAAAACACCTTGCCATTGGTTGATAGGATTAGAGCCCACAAGGTCTTCTGATAGCTTAAAATGAAATATATATATATATATATTATATATATATATATATATATATATATATATATAATCAAATATATATATCAGAAAATCCAGCTTTTCCCCTGCCACTGCCAACTTGCACGGAGGCGGAAGCTCGGATGCGTTCAAGATTCTGTGTCCACCGCCATGGCCGAGGAAGGCACAGCTGCTGGAGGTGTCATGGACACCAACACTGCTCTACAAGAGGTGCTGAAGAGCGCCCTATATACGATGGCCTAGCACGTGGCATACGCGAAGCTGCCAAAGCCTTAGACGAGCGCCAAGCCCATCTCTCTGGGCTTGCATCCAACTGTGACGAGCCCGTGTACGTCAAGCTGGAGGCGCTGTGTGCCGAGCACCAAATCAACCTGATAAAGGTGGAGGACAAGAAACCCAGGGAATGGGTGGGCCTCGGGAAACCACGGAAAGTGGTCGGTTGCAGTTGTGTAGTGGTTAAGGACTACGGCAAAGAATCTCACGCCAAGGATGTCATCGAGGAATACTTCAAATGCAAGAAATGAATAAATAAAATTTTGGCTCATTTCAGAGTGTTCAAGCACAGTGGCTCTCTGCTCTGTGTTTTGAGAAAACATGGAGGCCCATTCTCTGGCTCTAGAAAGAATGATGTAATTGGTCTGTGCTTGGTCTAGAAGAAAATATTTTTAGAAGCCCCCCTGATAATTCTCTGTGTTTGAGAAGCACTGAACTAAGTTGACATTTGAGTCGTCTTTCCTTTAATGTGCTGTGGGTTCTGCATGTTCTACCTGCATTGTGGACTGGACAGAAGACAGTATGTGGAACCCTAGAGACACCCATTTACTGAGCTCAGAGGCTATGTTCAGTTCTTTATAAGCAATTTATATTAGCTAAAGCTTCACAACCCTGTAAGACATTAAGGATGTGCCGGGCATGCCTTTAGTCTCAGTACTTGAGGCAGAGGCAGGTGAGTCTCTGAGTTGGGGGCCAGATTGTTCTGCAGAGTGAGTTCTAGGATAGCGGGGGCTAAACAGAGAAACACTGTCTGTAAAGACAACAAAAGAAAAAGATATCAAGGTCATGCTGACATTTAAGGGATGGGGGAGCTGAAACTTGGTGAGATGGTTTGTTCTGGCCAATGTCACACAGCTATTGGTGGGAGAGCTGAGAGTTGAACCCACATCTGTTGTACTTCAAAGCCTAAACACGTTCTTTCCAAATCGGAGACCAATACCAGTAGTGATGTGGGTAATTTCTTGGATAATGTTCACTTGGAGACCCCTAAGCACCTAAACAATAAGCTGTAGGACCACGCACAAAAATAGGCTTCCATGTTTCTCAAAGGCAGAGAAGAACTGGTTAGGTTTTCTTGCTAGCTTTTCCTACTGCTTTGGCTACAAACCGTTTCCTGTGTCAGGCTCTCTACTGTGTTGCAGTGAAAACTCCTCGCTTGGACAGACTTGTGTCAGGCTCTTCCAGGTCTCCTTCTCATCTAGGACCTTTGGCTTTCTCTTTCCATAACAGTTTCCTCAAGAACCCCATAGAGTCAGCTTAGTGAGAATCCCTGCCCCCTGAGATCTCATTTTATGTCTCACCCTGGCCCACTTTCAGCAACAAGTCTGTGAAGTCAGGTTAACCAGGCTCCATTATTACCACTTCCTCCTCGTAACTTTCCAACTGCTCACCACTCACATTTGCTTCCTGGCTATAAATTTCCACTTGTTTCAATTACATCTTAAGATTTCCCCCAGGGTTCTCAGGTGTCTCATTACCTACTGTAATAGTTCTCAAATAATATCTGCTGTTATTGTGCTGGCTACTCTCAGACGTTGGTTTTCTTTGACATTCATAGATTCAGAGAACATTTACTAGCCTGAGTGTTTGGGTCGAGATGGGTCAGAAATGGGTCAAGAGACTTAGAGGATATTATGACCTGGTGAAGAAGCACAAAGTGGGTGCTGGTCAGTTTTAGGTCAATTCAACACAGCTAGCATGATTTTAGAAGTGGGGACCTCAACTGAGAAAATACGTCTACACAATTAGCCGTGAAAAAGGCTGTGTTGCATTTTCTTAATCGATGATCGATGTGGGAAGGCTTATCTCACTGTGAATGATGCCACCCCTAGTGGGGTGGTCCTCAGTGTAATAAGAAAGCAGGATGTACAATTTATGAAAAGCAAGCCGGCAAACAGCGGTTCTTCAAGGTTCCTGACACCAGGTTCCTGCCCTGACGATCCAGAATGATGATGGACTACAAGCTGTAAGATTAAATAGATCCTTTTCTCCCCAGGTGGCTTTTAGTGATAGTGTTTCATCACAATAATAGACATCCCAATGAAGACAGGAGGGTTACAGGCCTTGGCTGCAGAGGCAGAGACATGGGAAGCTGTCATAGGCGTTCAGGTTGTGTCTGTTTGCATGAAGAGAGTGAAATTCTGAGACAAAAGTTTGGAGACCCCAAAAACTGAAGCATTCCAAGGTCAGCTCTCCTCAAGGCAAGGAACCTGTTTAATTTTAGACATGAAGTCAGTTCTGAAGAACTGGCCCATTTCCTGTATTGTCTTGTGCTTCTGAGACAGTTGCTATGGGGTGACTTGGGTCCTCTGGGCTGGGGAAAAAGCTGTGGGGATACTCACAATAATCCAATTCTGCTGCTCAGTAACTTCCAAAGAATGCAGGCTTTCACCACAAGTTGATGCTTTAAGGCAAATGGAGTGCACAGCCTCCCACCAGCTTGTCACACACATCATACTCCCTTAGATGGTTGGTAACTAAGAACACAGACATTGGGCTTGAGTAGCAGGACATGAAGCACTAGACAGATCGTCAGAGCTCAGCTGTTTGATGCTACTAGGTTTGTAACTGAACAACAGAGCAAGGATAGTGTGCCAGGAAGAGAAGACACCGTGGAGAGGCTCATACGATGCACACCATGCTTGTTCTCTGGTAGGGGAAAATGGATCCCATGATCACATGATCAAAGGCAAGGATGGCAGCAGAGGAAGGTCTAGTCCACAGCACACTTCAAGGAAGGAGTGATGTTTTCTAAAGAAGGCACCTCTGAGAAATGGAGATCCCTGGGTAGATCAGAAATCAAGCCAATTAAGACAAGGCAATTCAGGTGAGGCAGGCACCTAGATATGAGGTGAGACATGAGGTTTTGTAGAAAAAGAGTAATGTCAAGAGGATGGGCACTTAGACATAGGGACACTCTAATTAATGCTCTACTGCGTCCCTTCTGCCACCGCAATGGAGTTCTGCACCTGCTGAGTCCACTCCTTTTAAGGCCACGCCCTTCACTTCAGAGCATCTACCTTATCTCCTTTGGCAATAGTTAGTTTAGGTATAAGAATCTGGGGCAGTTATTGTCAGAGCTGTAAAAGATGTTCCAGATGTTCCTGGAAAAGTCTTCCCTATTGTAAAAAAGAAGCAGACGTGGAGATTGGACTTTTCCCCTCTTCTTCTGGACATTGTTATGTCTGAGTGTTATCAACAATGGGTCCTGTCATCTTGCTGCCACAGCATGAGAGCGAAGCTTCGGACTAAAGATGATCAGTGGACAGAACACCTGCCTCCTCCCAGACCTCACAGAGCAGATGAAATTGTTCTATCTGGACATGGTGCTTGTAAAGACAGAGCAAGACAGCCAGTTTTCCTCTGCCCTCTGGAAGCATTAAACATACAACCTATTTTGTTGTGTGACCTACAGTCTATTATTAGGACTTCATCTTTCCAGGCACATAGAGATAAGATTTCTTGCCTGAGAAAATGGAGTAATGTGCTCCAACCACTTAGGAGGCAGAATGAGGCAGATCTCTGTGAGTTTGAGGCCAGCTCAGTCTAGTGAGTTCCAAGCCAACCAGGGCTACATCGTGAGACCCCGTCTCAAAACAACAACAACAGAACCTGCCATAGTTAGGGTTACTATTGCTTTGATGAAACCAATTTGCTCTGATGATCAAAAATCAAGTTAGAGAGGAAAGGGTTCATTTGGCTTATACTTCCACATTGTAGTTCATTACTGTAGAAGTCAGGACAGGAATTCTAGCAGGATAGGATCCTGGAGGCAGAAACTGATGAAGAGGCCATGGAGGGATGCTGCTTACTGGCTTGCTTTTTATGGCTTGCTCAGCCTGCTGTCTTATAGAACAAAGGACCACCAGATCAGGGATGGCCCCGCCCATAGTGGGCTGGGCCCTGTCCCATCAATCACTAATTAAGAAAAGGCCTATAGCTGGATCTTCTAGAGGTGTTTTCCCAATTGAGGTTCCCTCCTTTTAGATAACTCTAGCTTGTGTCAAGTTGACATGAAAATAGGCGGCTTTTTTACTGTCATTTTTCACTGTCATTTTTATTTTTATTTTTTTTAAACTTTATTTTACAAAACAAAGATAAAAGGAAAAAATTTCAAACATTTTTGCATAAATGTATTCAAATACATTTTTGTCAGTGCTTGGCTTTTTTTTTTTTTTTTTTTCTTGTTTCTTTTAAGGTTTGATACTCTGCATTAAGGTCTTACTAGTTACAACGAGCAAAAAGTACATGTAAAACAGGATGTAACCCGGAATTAGCCAACGTTTTCTTGGTGTGTAAGGATTGAGCATAATGTCTTTTTTGTTTGTTTGTTTTGTTTTATTTTCTTTTTTTCTTGAACTTCACACAGTCTGTGAGTTGTTTCTGGGGCAGTCCGAGCCTCTGGGGTTAGCATCCCACTATCAGTGACTGCATATTATGTCTGTTCTTTTGTGACTGGGTTATCTCACTCAGGATGATATTCTCTAGATGCAACCATTTTCTTAAGAATTTGGTTAAGTCATTGTTTCTGATAGCTGAGTAGTACTCCATTGTGTAAATGTACTACAATTTTTGTATCCATTCATCTTATGAAGGACATCTGGGTTCTTTCCAGTTTCTGGCTATTATAAATAGAGCTGCTATGAACATTGTGGTGCATGTGTCTTTGTTGTATATTGGAGTGTCTCTGGGGTATTTGCCCAGAAGTGGAATAGCTGGATCTTCAGGTAGTACTATGTCCAATTCTCTGAGGAATTGCCAGACTGATTTCCAGAGTGGTTGTATCAGTTTACAACCCCACCAACAGTGGAGAAGTGTTCCTCTTTCTCCACAACCTCGCCAGCATCTGCTGTCATCAGAGTTTTGGATCTTGGCCAATCTGACTGGTATGAGGTGGAATCTCAAGGTTGTTTTGATTTGCATTTCCCTGATGGCTAAGGATGTGGAGCACTTCCTTAGATGTTTCTCAGCCATTTCATATTCCTCAATTGAGAATGTTTCGTTTAGCTCTGTAAAAAGAGGATTTTCTGTATCTGTCCTGCTGACATCAGTGTGCCTGAGACAAAGACATTTGACCTAAGACATTCAGAGGGGAGCAACCAACTGTGGCTTTCCTTAATATGCTCTCTCCTCTGGAGGAAAATGATGGGTGCTAGAGGGATGGGTGACCACTTTCTCTACCTGATGCCTTTCCTCACCACGAGTCCCAGGCACCAATCTGGAGCCTCTGTCTGATATGAGTCCCTTTCCTCCCTAAGGCCATGGATGGACATAGTAACCCTAACTATGTCCAGAAGTATTGGCTATCAATACCAAGAATCTGCTGCTAGCAACCTTGAGATCTTGCTACCTAGAACTGCCCAGATGAGAAGCCATGCTTCCCTCAACCAACACCTTCAGGGAGACTGTCCTCCTCTGAGACTTTGGTGGTATAATGGGGACTAAAACCCATGTGTCAGCTGAAATACACACCTCCTGTGGCTCAGAATAATAACTGTTTTCAGGGTTAGGGTTAGAATTAGTTCCCCCCAGGTCTTCAGAGGTGACATCTGCATGGCACAAAGAGACTGTCAGGCCAACATGTAAAGTGAGCTTTTCACATTTAGTTCAAATCCATGAGTCACCTTTTCTCATGCGTTAGTTAAAACGGAAGACGGGGGCCTAGGTGCTCCAAAGGCTTCACCCCCTCCAGCACAGCAGCATTCCAGAAGAATCTCTCCTAGCTCAGCCAGCAGACTGTGAACTGTGATTGCATTTCTGTACATCAACCATACTTAAGTGCAGCTAAGAAGTCTGTTTATTTTTAATCATCCTCCTTGTCACATTATCCTGTTCATCATGCTTAAGAATTACGTCAAAGCATATTTTGAAATTGAAAAATGAATTCACTCATTCATGTAGCACATCAGTGAATTCACTTCATCCGGGCACTTGATAGTCTACTGTGGTCCTATGACCATATTTGCATCTAAACATATATTCTTGTCTCCCAGTCTTCTCTATCTTACTAAGTTAGACAAGTCTATCCATACTGCCATATTGCTTTTGTAACAACCTTAATGTTTAATTAATGTGGTCAGCAAATAAAATCATCTAACTTTGTCAGAAACACTGTTGTGTGGTTAAGAAATTGTTTTCCTCTTCTTCTTTCTCCTCCTCCTTTTTTTCTTTTCTTTTCTTTTTCTTTTTTTTTTTTTTTTTTTTCCTATTTGGCTTGGTTTTATCTTCCATTCCTTCAACCTTAAGGATTCAGTAATAAGTTAATTCATCCAAGGAAATCCTGATTAGTTGACTGGTTGAATCCAGTCACAGTGACCTTATTTTCCTTGTAAGGGCTTATTTAGGTTCCTGAATATTGCTAATTTGAGGGACACATCCTATACTAGATGCTGTTATATCTGTACATGGTGCTTGGAAAGGGGGCAAAAACCTAATCAGTTCTTCTCTGCCCTTGAGAAACATTAAATCCTGTTTTTGTGTGTGGACCCACAGCCTGTTGAACTTCACATTCCTGGGCATTTAGGATGCTGCAACCTGGAACTATTCCCTAAATAGTAGGATCTCTTGTCCTGACAAAATTTCTTACTTTAAGATTCTTCTCAAGGCTCTTAGAGTCAGTGTTTCCTTGTCAGTGATGTGAAAGAATGAGGAACAAATCAACTTTGTTCGCTTCTCTTCTCTTGTTCCCAGTGAGTCAGGACACAAAGCTATTCTGATCACTGAAATGAGCAGACAGACAAGTGTGACTCAGTCCGTGTTGGGAACCAGGGGGCAGGAGGTTGGGCTTTTAAAGTTTCCCTAGGGAGGGTCCATAAACAACAATCTACCCTGGGCTGTCAGGTGAATGGTTCTTACTGAAGACAAGGATGCAGAGTCTTAGTTTGCTTCAATAGACCGAGCTTTTAGACAGATCTGTCTCAGACTAACTGATTTGGGGCATCATCTCTCCTTTCTGATTCCCGAGTTTCATGGCTATCAAATGGTGTCAACATATCTATCACAGAGTTTCGGTAGCATTAAGTAACAGACTGTGTGTATACATAACTAAGTGTGACAATGACAGTACATGGGCTCCTGGTTCTATCAAAGCAGAGTCTTATGACCTTCAACTCTCTTGCTTCTACCTCCTAAGTGCTGGGATTATAGGATCATGCCATCATGCTGTGCAAAGAACTTACTCATATCTCTAGCAAGGGGAGATCTAATATGCCAAGTATGTAAGTTATTAAACATTCTCACTATGTTGCACAGACCATATGGAAATCTAAGTGAGGGTTTAAGTTCTAAATGTGCCTGACTCAGAGCTGTCGGGGAAAGAGTCATGACAATGATTCTGTGGCTCAGAATTTGTTGTAAGAACCACCAGAGCATTTTTGCCCAGCTCTTACCTCAAGTGATGCTCACATTGTCTCTTAGAAATGACTACAAAAGTACATCCTTAGAGATTTCATCTTGCATTCACAAGAACATGCTTCATTCCAGTGTAGCATTCATGTTTCTCCTGTCTTTGTAACCCCCAAAATCAGTCTAACTCAAGTAAGCAGGGTTTTAGTGCTATAATAAAGTCTGATAGAGCTATAGAGGCCTCAGGTCCTGGGCCCACTTTTCATTTCCTATTATATTTGCTAGGGTCCTATGTTGATGATGGAGATCTGATGATGGAGTTTCTGCCTCCACTTACAAATCCTGCACAACACCATGCTTTATGCAATCATCTGTGATAAAAATCACAGAAGTAAGGCAAAAGATTGGAAGATGGCTCCCACTGAATAATTCATCTCCAGGCAGTGGAACTAGCTTAATGAGTAAAGGGCTTGTTGTGAAAGTCTGAGGACCAGAGTTCAGATCCACAGGACCCACTTAGAAAGCCAAGATGTCATGGCAGGCTGCGTGTAATTCCAGCATGTGAGAGACAGAATTCTCAGAAAAGCTGGCTAGACGGACTAACTGAATTGATGGGCTCTGGGTTCAGAGAGAGATTCTGACTCAGCACACAACATGCAGAGTGATCAAGAAAAACACACAGAGTCTCAGTCCTAGACAAGCACACTAACATTCACGGACCACACACATGCAAATGTACACACCACACAAAGCAATGCATTCTTCTGGGCTTAGTGGGAAAGTGAAGTCTTTGCTAACGTTCATACATATTTTCAGAGTATATTTCTTGTGCATTCAAAAGGCAAGCCTACTAGATTGTTACTGGAGAGAGAACAACCCTGTCAGACACAAAACTGCTTTCATGAAAATACATGTATGAGCGATTACAATTACGAATGGCTTTGACAGGTACTTGCCCACATTATTAATCTCTAACACAGCCAATCTCCTCTTCATTCATATTTGATAGGAAACCTCTACAGTCAAGGAGGAAGCCCAGTGCTGTGGTAATAAAATTCTTGATGAGGTTTAGGATTCTAGTAGTGCTGGTCCCACATCCAGGGTTGGGTGACTCTGCAAGACATGGAAACCTGCCCTAACCTTGCCCTTCAGATAATGACTACTCCTTTGGACGTAGACAGTGGCCATGGTAAGTAACCAACAGGGTGTTATCAAAGGCAGGAGTGAGCTTTGATCATCATCTGGAATGGGTCACATTCCTCTGTAGTGGCAAAGTGCTTGGGTGCAGAACAATAAAAGAAAAGGAGAGACTCCGAGTGACTCTGCAGAGGAAGGAGCTCAGCTGCTATGTGCAGGGCCAGCATTTCTACCAATCTTTAAGGCTTACAGAATATTTTTAGACCATGACTACTTTTGAACTTATGAGGATCCTTTAGGCAAGCAGGGCAGCTAGGATTGGACCCCTCCTACCTGTCGGGAAGGGAGTCTCAGAGAACTTTGTCTCCTTTACCCACCTTTGCACCATCACCTGTCCACCATCTCCCTCACTTTCTCCCATGACCTCATCATTGTCCTTGGCCCACCGAGTGGTGCTGAGACTTGCATGTTATGTGATGCTGCCTAGCCTTGCTGACTCTGAAAGCCCAATGCTGCACCAAAGTGCTGCTGGGAATACACAGGAGTCCAGAGACTCATTTGAAATATTTGGTAGTATCTCATGCTACATGAAAGAAATAGAATGTGACAGCACTATATCAAAGCCATCTGCATGACAGAAGCTCCACTGGAAATCACCACAGAGTAGGAATTTTGGGGTTGGGGACGGGAGGTCATGTGGTAAAGTTTGAGAAGTTGTGCAGTATCCAGAAAGAACACGTGGCTCATTAGGAAGTAATTGTGGTTATTTATAAACACTTTTTCTTTTTAATTTATGCGCATAACTTATTTTCAGTAAATGAAGTGGTTAGATATTTCTTTTGGCTTAGGGCACCAAAAACTTTGAATGCTTAGAAGCCTCTGGTATAACTAAGAAACCTAAAGTTTGTTTCTGATTTCCTCAGAAGGTTCTCTATTTGAAATGTTTTCATACCCAAAGACTGGACAGCAGCTAATGAGATTTTACTGCTCTGACAAGATCTTAGAAAAGACTACTTCAGGTGAGGTTTTCTCAGCCTTCCTGGGCCACGTTCTGTTTTCTTTGATGGGCTCATTCCCTGAAGAGGCTGCCATGAACTTGCTAATCACTTGCTCCGGAATGAGTAACTGGCTGTCCATCATCGCTAGGTGTTCAATCACGGAATGATAACTTGTCATCTGTCTTCAGTGAACATAGAGCATAACTTTAAAGCAATTCTTTTTAATAAGAGATCTCCATTCATGCTCTTTTCCTCAAAGAAGAGAGGTGGCCTAGGGCAGTGGAGCCATGTCAGATGCTTGCTAAAACCCACACCTCATAGTCCCTTCCTACTCCGTAGTTCAGCCCACTCACAGCCCACCTCTCCTTTTTCCTCACTGGTTCTCACCAAGAAAAGACAGTGATGATGGCTGCTATCTGATGTTGCAGAGTTCTGCAGTCAAAGTGCCTGGCATTCTTTGGTGTATGTATTTTTACCTCGTCACCTGGAGAAGCAACCCCAGGGGTGCTTTCCCATCCGTGTCCAGGCTGTAAGTAATGACTCATCTTGGTGTTATAGGGACTCTGGAGCCAGCATCCCAAGTAGTGAGCATGAAGAATCTGTTCCCTCGTGACTTTACTGTCATGGTCTTATAAACATTAGCCAGCAACAACTATCAAATGTTATTGGAGGTGTGTGGGGGAGAGCTATTTTCCATGAGCTTCCAGAAGCTGTGTAACTCAATGCAGAGGTGCTCTATCTATCTCCCACCTAGCAAAAAAGGATGTGAGTTGGGCCTTAACTTGCCTTATTCTTACAACCTATCCTACTAGAAAGGAATTTTGCCATAGGCTGGGAACATTCTTGTTTTTCTATTTGAGAAATAGTTTTCAATGGCGAATGATTCCTCATCCATTAACCCCACTCTCTGAACAGTAATGAAACAACATAAAAAACAAATAAGCAAGCAAACATTATTTCTACACATTTTGGCTAAAATCAAGTGTAGCAGACAGACAGACAGACAGACAGACAGACAAAACTACCACCACCCAAAACAGAAACAGGATGGCTGGACCTGACCCAGGTAGTCTTTCATTCTCTAGGAGGCTATCCTGGGCTTCCTTCCACATATTTTTCATGTTCCTAGCAGCAAGAAAGGGCAAACTTTAACACATAACTATCTATCTACTTGTGCCACACTAGGCTGATGTCCTATTTGTTCAGAGACTTCTTTATACCCAAGCTCAGATTCAAATGGTAGAACGTGAATGTGACAACCCTTAATGAGAGGGGGTATCAGTTCGGAGTGGGCTGTGTATATAGATAGGGACAGTAAGAATTTGCTGCCATTTAAAAACTCTTTCTTACGTTCTAGTCTCTGTGGCTCTGGGCAAGTAGCTTTTCTGTTTGCTAACCTCATTTGTATCTCACCTTTATAGTGAAATGACAGTATCTATTGATACCCATGAGCAAATAAATACTTGACCCCATTTGATTAAGCCGGTGGATGTTGTAGTCACTATGCAACCAGAAGACATAGAAGCTAGTTGTGAATAGCCACTCAGCAGGTGTCTTGCCTTCAGTAATTTTGGTTGCCCCTGACTTGTTCTAATTTTCTTGTGGTTTCTATTTAACTCTTGAGTCTTGTCCCTTTGTGGTTTTTAAATATCTTGGTATTAAATCTTCCCAATTGGTGCTTTCCATCTGGAATTGCTAGACCTTGTATCTGAACTCTTCCCAAAGACCTTGGCTCACATATACCTTCATTGCAATTCTAAATTTGGTTGATACTGTGGTACACACTAGAAGCCTAACTGATACCTTTGGGTTTAATCTGAAGCCTTGGTATATCTACTCCACTGCAAAATGTGGGAAATTAGACAATTTATGTGTTTTTCTTTGGCTAGTTACTTTGTCCCTTCACATGCATCTAAGGAGTCAACTAGGATGTAGTAAACAAAACAAAAACCTAGCATAGGGTTGCAGTGGAACACAGTAAACAAACAGACAAACAGACAAACAAAACCAACATAGAGTTGCAGTAGTTGTCTGAGACAGACACCCGTGGTCTTATCTTTTGGACTCTTTCATTAGTAACAGATGCAGATCTTGAATACTTGGTCCCTTAGTATTGTGTCCCTAGAGGCCACAGATTCCCTTTCTTGGTCCCTGGCCTCTTGGGTATATGTAACTTAGAGTTAGCCAACTGGAAGCTCTCAACTTAAGCTTTTGATCGTAAGTGCATCTCACAGGCAATGGTCACATTACAGACTATCAGTGCAAGATCTGTGCAAACAAGTTGGGGGCAGAGCCTCTGACATCTGCACTAGACTGGGTGATATAACCCAGATGCCCCAAGAGCCTCACTTGGACACCTATTCATCACCTGGCTCCAACTTTCTATCTTTTGAGCTTGGCTCTTAATTTCTCTGATAGGTCTAGACAATATCCTCTAAATAAACATCTTCTCTTGTACCAGTGAATCACAGGAAATTTTTGTCATGATACACACACACACACACACACACACACACACACACACACGATGTATGATTAGGGAAGTTTTATGATTATTTTTCAATGTATTCAAGAAATATTGATTGATATAGGCCACAGTACACAGTAAGTGCATAAAGGAATAAGGACTAAGAATAGTGTCTGCCAGTCATCAAGGGCAGAGCAAGTGACAGGTGTGGGAGTGAGCCCTTTGTGTAGGTCCTATATCATCTTCACACTCCTCTGTCTTTTCCCACTCCCCAGGTTTGATGTCGAGGGGCTTTTATGAGTGACACTGCTGTCACAGTCTTGCTTTTGTCCTCCCAGAATCCCTAAAGGTGTATTTCTGTGAGATGTGTACCTAGCATGGAATACAGCTCCCATTCATCCTCACCAGTGCTTGATTGTAAACTGTGTTGGCAAATTCCTGCTCATAGCAATGCTTTTCTGTATTTTAATAGATCTTGACCAGTGGTAGACATCTTGGACCTTTTCGGTCTTGGGCCTCTCCAAGCAAGCATTCAGTGCTATCATTTTACAGCGTTCTTTGGATTGCTGTCATGACCAGTGAGTCTTAGCACCTTTAAAAATGCTTTTATTTTAAAAATATTGAACAGACAGTGCTGGAATACTCCCATTTTTGTCTTCCACACTCCAACAGTTTCTTCTAATTTCAACATCCTGCACCTGTGGAGCACATTTATGAGAACAAACGGCCCCTGTTAATGACTTAATACTAACCTAACCGAGTTCAGGATTTACACTAAAATTTGCTCTTGGTGTGTATATTTCTGTGGGGTTTGGTAGGTGCATGGAGTGCTTGTTCATCACGACAGTGCATAGATGCAGAGCTGTTTCATTGCCCTAGACATTGATCCATCTTCAGTTTCTCTGCGTCCTTTACAAACACTGGCTGTTACCCCGCCCTCCCACCGTCTCTGTGGTTTTACCTTTCCAGGGATGTCATGTAATTGGCTCCACACTGAAAAGCAGATCTTCAGTTGGCTTCTCTCACTAGAAATGTGTGGGTTTCCTCTAGGTCTCCTTTTTAAACCACTGATTAGTGCTGCGTTGTTCAGCGTCCCATTCCACGGTGTTCTTTCTCATACTGAAGAACACCTAAATGATTTGTACATTTTGGCAATTACACATCTTTAAAACCTGCTATAAACAACAGACACAGGCTTTGTGTAGCCCAATTTCTCAGCTCATTCGAGCAAACACCAGAGAGTGGGTTTTCTGAGCCGTGTAATAAGAGCACAGAGTCTGTCAGAAGTTGCCAAATTCCCTTCCAGAGTGTGGCGTGTGTGCGTGCGTGTGTGTGTGTGTGTGTGTGTGTGTGTGTGTGTGTGTGTTCTCTTGCACCCTCAGCAATTCAACCTCCTGTGGCTTCACACCCTCATCAGCTTCTGCCTTTGTCAGGGGTTGGACTTCAGCCATTCTAATATGCAGCTTGTGTGCCTTGTTCTAATCTGCAGTTCTCTAAGGACATATAAATTTGAGAATCTTTTCATGTGCTTATTTGCCATCTGTATGTCTTTATTGATCGTTGTTTGATTGGGACTTTGCCTGGTTTTAAACTGTTGTTTCTTTACTGCTCAATTTATGGGCTTTTTGTATACCTGGATAGGAGACATATCTTCTGTAACTCCCCCCGCCCCCCATTCTGGGCTTGTTTATTTCTGTACTTAATTGTATTTAGATTAAAAAAAAACTTTCAATTTTAACCAAGTCCAACTTATCAATTAAAAAATTACATTTTTGTGTGTGAATGTGTATGTATATGTGTACATATGTATCTGTGCATGTCTATGGTATGTGTGTGTGTACAGTCTGAGGACAATTTGCAGAACTTGGTTCTCTCCTCTAGCATGTTTTCCTGAAATTATCTCAGCTAGTCAGGGCTTGGCAGCTGGTTCTAGCGGCTCTGATGCTCTCTCCTGGCCATCATGGGCATCTGCACACATGTGGCATTCACTGTCACAGACACACGCCCAAATATACCTAAAAGTAATAAAAGCAAGTCTTTTTTAAAAAGAGAATTTAATGAAGGTGCTATTTATAAAGGCAACAGGGCTAATGGAATCTGAGAAGGGGCCTGCGGTTGGTAGTGGGTGGGAACCTGAACACGAACTCTGAGGGAGGCAAGTGTAACCAGAGGAAAAAATTGAAAAAGGTCGTTGTGTAAAAGGGGGGCCTTTGCACAGAAACGTGTATTGGGTGCTATGACCAGGAGAAGGGGCGCTGGGACTGAAGGCCTGACTGTTGGGATTCTGTAAACCCCACCCCTCAGTTACTTAGCAACAGCTAGGTATACCCCACCCCTCAGTTACCTAGCAACAGCCAGGTATACCCCACCCCTCAGTTACCTAGCAACAGCCAGGTATACCCCACCCCTCAGTTACCTAGCAACAGCCAGGTATACCACACCCCTCAATTACCCAGCAGTGGCCAGGTATGCTCCGCCCCAGTGACCTGACACTATAAAAGGAGCTGCTTGACCCCTCCTCTCTCTCTTGGCCTCTCTTGCTGCCTTGCTCTCCCACTCCTACCCCTCCACTTCCCTTTCCCTTCCCCCTCTCTCCTTACATGCTCATGGCCGGCCTCTACTCCTCTACTTCTCTCTCTCTCTCTCTCTCTCTCTCTCTCTCTCTCTCTCTCTCTCTCTCTCTGCCTCTACCACCCTCTTAACTCTCCCATGACCTGAATAAACTCTATTCCGTACTATACTGTTGTGTGGCTGGTCCCTCAGGGAAGGGATTCCCAACATGGACCCCCCCCAGAGGCATCTTCTTCCTTGCCCTCAGGTCTCTCTGCACCTCAATGGGCCATATGCCCCCCACTCTCTTCATCCTTCCCCTAACATTGGTGCCGTGACTCGGATTGTCATCCTTTCACAACATTGGTGCCCTGTGACTTTTCCTTTCATTGGTGCCCCATCATCTTTTCCTTACACTAACCACCCCGGTTTCCTGCTAGTATGGAGTACAGTGAAGTTAGCCCTGCGGGTGCAAACACAAACAGAAACCCTTAGCAACCAGTTGTGTTTAAGTCTGTGCTCCTGACAAGCCTGCACCTTTGCAGGTTTTATCCCTACGGGGCTGGTAGCTTGTCTGCAGCCCAGAGATGCTGCCCCAGTGCTGTATCAGGGAGGATGCATCTATCTCCTCGCCCTGCTCACCCAGTTCCGCAGGATTTTCCCTTCCATTTCACATTTTCAAATCAACCAAATATTCGTAAAATCTCCTGAAACTTAATCAAAATTTGTCTTGATTGTGGGAAGAGGGTTGAGATATTAACAGTGTGAGACTTCCTATCAAGAATATAGATTATGTCCATATTCTTTGTCTGATACCATTTTATTATTTTCCTATAGAGGGCTTTCGTTTCTTTCTTAACTTTTTCTTCTAGGCACTTTCTAGTTTTGTTGCTATGGTAAGCACCTCTGGCTTGTGAGTGCTAGTTTCTGCTTGGTGCTTCCGTGTAAATTCTGCTCACTGTAGGCAGGCAGTCTGACTAATTTATCTTCGCCATCTAAAACATTTAGCAGAGGAACTGAGGAGATGGTTCTGTGGGTAAAGTACTCTCTGTGCAACCATGACGACCTGAATTCAGGTTCCCAGCACCCACATAAAAGCTGGGTACAGTAGTGTGCGTTTGGAACTCGGAGTTGCAGCCAGTACTGACGCAGATACTTGGAATGCCCTGCTCCAGATTCCGTGAGAGACCTTGTTGCAAAGAACTCAGAGGTAGTTTTGGAGTTTTTGTTTGCTTTTGTCTCATATTGCTTCATTTGGACATTTTTCTACCTTTAAGGGGCCTTCTGCCTGTATGTTATGGTTTTTGATTGTGTGTGTATGTGTGTATGTGTGTGTGTGTGTGTGTGTGTGTGTGTGTGTGTGTGTGTACACATATGACTTTCTGATGTTCTTTCTTTGTTTCTTTTGCTTGTTTTGTTTTATTCTTATCTGTTTGTCTTTTTTATTTGCCTGTTTGTTTTCTTTAGAGAGAGTAAAAGAAGGTAAAGTGTTAGAAAGGTAGGGAGAAGGGGTGGATCTGGGAGGAGAGATGAGGAAGGAAAAACTGATTAGAAAATATTCTGTAAAGAAAACTTTCTTTTCTTTTTTTTTTTAAAGATTTATTTATTTATTATATGTGAGCACACTATCACTCCCTTCTGACACACCAGAAGAGGGTACCAGATCCCATTACAGATGGTTGTGAGCCACCATGTGGTTGCTGGGAATTGAACTCAGGACCTCTGGAAGAGCAGTCAGTGCTCTAACCACTGACCCATCTCTCCAGCCTGAAAACTTTGTTTTCAATTATAAAAACAACAAAAAAGAAAAACAGTGGAGAGTGATAAAGAAACTAGAAGTTAACCTCTGGCCCCTATATACACAAGAATAGGTGAATGACTCATACACATATATGCACATGTACCACACACACACACCCAATTTATCTGAAAGTTCTTTAGAATTTTCTGTGTAGATAAACATAACTATAATAAAGTGGTAAGTTTTCTTTTTTAAATTTACACACTTTTGTTTTCATTATTTTCAGTTATGTATAGCTATGTGCGTCTGCAAGTGGAATGCACATGTGACTGGAGACACTTGCATTGACTTCCCTGGAGCTGTGATTACAGACAGCTGTGAGCCACATGGCACGGGTACTAGGGACTGAACTCAGGTCCTCTGGCAGAGCAGAAAGTACTCTTAGCCTCTGGGTCATCTCTCCAGCATCCACCCACTCTTATGATTAATTTTCTGCAGTGCACAGAACGTCATAAGGGCATTAGCACACACCCTCAACTTGCACCTGGTTTTTAAGAGAATGCTGTCAAGGTTCCAAATTATGTGCTATGATACAATCTAAGTTCTTACAGAAGGCCTTTGTCAAGCTAGGGGAGTCCCCTTCTGTTTTGTGTTAGCTGTCAATGTGTTTTTGTCTTTAACCCACAAGTATTTTGAGTTTTGTCAAATACTATTACTATGCTAATAGATTATCAGGAGAGCTTCTTCCTACTTCTTTTTGAAGGATTGAGTCACTAATTTCTGAATTTCTGCCCATGTTTAAGGCCCTGGAAAGCCTCCCAATGTCCTGTTGCATGGAATCCTTTCTCCTCTCCTCTTATTCAATAGCCAGTCTTCCCGCTGATGAGCACTGCACATTCCATGTATGTATCCCTCGTGCACTGGTCCACAGTCATGTTAACATGTTGGCTTAGTTACCAGATCTTTATTATGGTACCTAATAGTTTGGGTTCTGTAGTTTCTTGTTCCCATGTCTTTGCTTCTCCAGTGGACTGGGATCTTCAGGGCACAGTCGATATGGTTGTTGTCATTATTACTCTAGGACCTATTCAGCGACCTGTTCATTGACTGAATGTATTCTTGCCATCTTTGGTAAACTCTCATTTTCCTCTCAGAATTCTAGGAATGGCCAACCTCTTTTTAAGATCCCATTTGAAGTTGGCTTTGCTCTTACCCATGGGGACTCAGGCAAGGCATGTTGGCTAAGGGAAAAAGAATTTGGTCCTTTGCGCCACAGCAAATTTTACAAAGTGATTTTGCAATTGCCTGGGCTCAGCTGGCCAGCAACAGAGGATGAAGAAAGAATCCATAAAGAACATTCCTTTAAGCAATGGCAACTGAACCAAGGGCAGGGCCAGCAGCCAGGGACTCAGTCACTGATGAGTCTTTGCCCTCCGTTCATCCCTGTCTCATAGGTACTCTCCCCTCTCTGACTGGAGCATTCTAAACCATCAATAAGTTCATCTGACTCTCCTGCTTAAATGATTGAATGCATTTACATGCCCCAGGGAGAATAAATAGTCTTGTAGTTTTTCAGAGTGACTTTAGAGCTTCCTGCCTGTTCTAGAGAGAAATTCCAGTCTCATTCCTGGCCATTTAGAACTTGTTTCAAACCTTGAAAAAAGAAATTCACATTTGACAGGAGCAAGAGACTATCTGTTCCCTCATCCACACACCTATCCAAACATCCATTTACTTTGTATTTAAGAATGTGTCAACAAATGAATGGATCTAGAAACTTTCATCCTAAGTGAGGTAAGTCAGTCACAAAAGAACACACATGGTATATACTCACTGATACGTGACTATTAGGCAAAGAGTTTGGAATACCCACAATATAACTCATGGACCACATGAAGCTCAAGAGGAAAGAAGACCTTCAAGTCCTACTAAGAAGAGAGAACAAAATAATCAAGGGAAGTAGAGAGTGGGAGGGACTTGGGAGGAAGAGAGAAAGGGGAGGGGAAAAAGAGTGACAAAATCAGGTATGGGAGGAAGTGGAGATGTAGAGGGTCAGGAAATTGAACAGAGGTGTGTAACAATGAGGGATGGGAAACTGGGGCTAGCAACCAGAAAGTCCCAATGCTAGGAAAGCAAGAGGCTCCCAGGACCCAACAGGGATGAGTTTAGCTGAGATATCCAATAAAGGGAAGGAGAACCTATAGAGACCATATCCAGAGGTTAGGATGGGGCCACCCACCCATCTTCAAAATTTTAATTCAGAATTGCTCCCATCTAAAGGAAATACAAGGGCAAAGAATGGAGCAGAGACTGAAGGAAAGGGCATTTAGAGACTGTCCCACCTGGAGATCCATCTCATATATAGTCACCAAACCCAGACACTATTGCTGATGGCAAAGAAGTGCTTGCTTACAGAAGCCTAATATAGTTGTTTCCTGAGAGGCTCTGCCAAATTCTGACCAATACAGATGTGGATTCTTGAAGCCAACCATCAGACTGATCACAATAGAGGAGTTAGGGGAAAGACTGAAGGAGCTGAAGGGGCCTTATCTGGCATCAATGGAAGGAGAGGCCCTTGGTCTGGTGAAGGCTTGATGCCCCAGTGTAGGGGAATGCCAGGACAGGGAGGTGGGAGGGAGTGGGAGGTGGGGGAGTACCTTCATAGAATCAGAGTAAGGGGACATGGGACAGGGGGGTTGCAGAGGGGAAACCAGGAAAGGAAATAACATTTGAAATGTAAATAAAGAAAACACAATTTAAAAATTAAAAAATTAAAAAAGAATGCATCAGTATTGTACTCAGCATTGAAAGACTCAAGAATGGAGATAAGCTGCCTGTGTCCTAGGGTAGGGCATGGCTGAGCAAGAGCCTTGGCTACATAAACGGCTCCAAGACGGTGGTAAGCATGATGGGCAAGATCTGCCTGCAGTTACCAGAGAACCAAGAGATACAGTGGGCTTCTTGGGACACTTAACAGATTTACAGAGGACATATATTTGGTGCAGAAGTGCATTACCAGTGTGAGAGGGAAGGGCTTGTGCAAAGCTGTGGGCACTTGAGGAGCAGCAGACTTTGGAGGATGGTCAATGGGGCTTAGAGATAGGATCGGGGATAAGAGAGGAGGAGAAAGGAGACCAGAATAGGCAGGAATGAGGCTCATGAAACTCTTAATTCACTCTGAAAAGCGGTGAAAATGTTCTCCTCAGGACATGGAAGTCCATCTAACCATCCAGACAGGAAAGTCAGATAATACTATTGATGATTTCGAAGCTCCAGTCAGTGGAGAGAGGAGAAGAAACTAGACCCTCCACTCTTTCATCTGAAACGTGTAGAAGTTGAAGATCTCTCCCACGTCGGCCAGCTGAGGATGTCCCACTCTTGCTGCGGCTCTTTCTATCACTACCGCGCTTGCATTCCTCCAGGCCATGGTGACCTTCGTCACTGCCCTGCCAAGGTCGTTTTCATCCATGGGAAGCAGAACTCAGCAAGAAGGAAGAACAGAATGAGGACGAGCAGAACAGTAGAATGAGAAGCAGGGCTAAGCAGAGGAAAGAGATAACAGACAAGGAAAAATGACAGATCTCGGAAGCAATCTGAACTGCAGAGGGAATAGCTGAAGAATAAGGTATTGGGATGCTTTCACTGTGTGGCGAGTCACTATCCATCTCAGGGGCTTACGGTAGCCTTTGTGTTAAGATCAAATGGGAGGTGATCAAATGCTGATCTGGGGCAGACTCGGTTGATCTCAACTGACCTTGTTTATGCTGGAAAGTTGGCTGAGGACTTGCTGGCCCCGTCTTTCTCTTAAGAATGACAATCGTCATCATTTCAGCTGGAAGAGGAATAGGGCCACATGTCTTCCGTTGACCAACGATCTTGTTTGAATGGTGCTGTGGTTTGAATATGTCTTTCTACAAGATTCATAGTGAAATTTTATTCCCACAGTGGTTATATTAAGGTGGGGAAGTGATTCAGGCATTAAAGAGAAAGCTTCTTTTGTTCATGAATGAATGCATGAATGAATGAATGAATGAATGAATGAATGAATGGCCTTATGAAAGAAGCTTCAGATAGCACTTATTTCTCTGGCCTTCCACTCTGAGGATACAGCATAAAATTGCCATCTTGACAGCAGAGAGTGGCCCCTCATCAAACTAACCTTGAATCTTCAGCTTGAACTTTTAGCCTCTACAACTGTGGGAAATGTGCTTGTTCCTTAGAAATTTTGTTAGAGTGGCACAAATGTCATGCACATCAGTCATACACTGATGGAGAGGGGGGAAGAGAGAGCATGCAATGGTCATCCTATGTCTCAAGGCCCACCAAGAGTCAAGGATGGAGAAATAGACCTCAGCTGTCCATGGGAGATGCTTCAAAGTACCATTAGGGTTGGTCTAGACAGAAGGAGGAAGGGAAGACCGGAGCCATTTTTCTCTCAGACTACTTAAGCAAGCCCTCTGGCTCAATTATTCACACCCCTTTCATATGTACATATGCATCTTCTCATTCTAACTTCTCACCACCAATTCACATCAAATCATGCCACCAGGCTTGCGATCTAAGGGCTTATATGGCTGTTTTCATGCTCCAACCGGACTTTTCTAATGTGGCACATCTTCATCTGTGAGACTGTATTCCTGCAGTGGCTACATTATGAGTGGAGTCTTTGGGGAAGTGCTGCAGCCATTAAAGGGAAAGTCCAAGAAAGGGTGCCACCCGATTGACACGTCCCAGAAGCACACCGATGGGAAGGGAGAAGGATGGACAGAATGCACTGCAGTTGCTGAGAGAACCGGAAGGGGAACTGGATATCGATAGCTCTGGCCATAGAAATGCTGAAACCTAGTTGGGCTCATGTTGAGAGGCCTTCCTGTGTAAGATGGGAAGATTTCATCTGGTCTAAGCTTTGATTCTGTAAGTAACTTGCTGCTCTGTCTCTTCTCATCAGCTCTTGGGTCTTTTCTCAGAACTACTCCTTTGGATGGCCTTATTTGTCTCTAAGTTGCTTTCTCAACTCCATTTTTCTGCCTGCTGACCTGGGGCCAGAGACTGTTTGGCAGTGGAAGTGATCTTACATCACAGCTGGGTCTTGGTGAAAGCCAGCAGCATTGTCCACATAAGTTGCTTTCCAATCTGATTTAAGTCAAATATAGTTGACAAAAAAGTCACACCTAGAATTATTTCCCAGGTATTGTTAGACATATCCATGGCTACTTTGGGTCCTTAAGACTCCCCAGGGTCTTTTTTTTTTTTTAGGTGAAAGGTGTCAACAACCTGGCCATGTCTGAACATAGGATCTTTGGTCCATACTCCTATCTGTAGGGGAATACACAAAAGTACTTCCATTGATTTGAAGACCTCCCATGTGGGCAGTGACGGGCTCTCTAGTCATAACTGAGTTGTGAGGTCTAAAGCAACCCCCAGCCCCCACACACAAGTAGGCAAGGGTAAGTTTTGATTCTGCAAGTGGCCAAAGGGTAAAAGGCTAAAGGCTTCAAGGATAAAATTTGCCGACAGTGTGCTGAGATAGGCACTTGGAAAATTCCATCTCAGACTCAAACTCCTTTTTATATCTCCCATTCCTTAAGTTCCTTTAATAGAGACTAATTGCGTTGGATTAATTATTAACTTGTCACAGGGCATCTACCAGGCACAGCCATTGTCATGGATAATATATGTTAATTACCTAGCTTGGTGCTTGGCCCTTAGCAAGGGCTCAGCAAATCTCTTCTTCCTTCCAGCACACTCCTGTTTTCCAGAAGGGTCCACTTCTCTTACAGCTCTGTTATACTGCAGGAAAGAACATGGCAAGCCTCCATAACTTCTGTGTAAGTGACTTGGCTGGTTCTTATTATGTGCAAGGGCACTGTTTATAGGTACTGGAACCATGGCCCCGAGAAAAGCTTCTTTTATGAAGCTTACAGTTGAGTATGTGGGGTGGGGGTGGGAGTAATAAGTAGAAAGGATCTAAACAACACCTAAACTACTTAAAGACTACAGAAGCTAGTGAGAGAGTAGAGACTGGCCAACTGGGAAGCCCTGAGAACGGGTTATAGTTGAGTGTGGGGAAGAAAGGGAGGTTAGACAAGAGGAATAGAAGGGAGTCTGAGGACATGAGGCTTCTGGGCCTCCTCCACAGCTTTGCCCTACGACTACAGGAAGAACGGTTTAGTTCAAACAAACAAATAAATCACCAGAAATATGACCTGTCATAGCAAACACAGCATGGTTAGTCACTAATTCCCTTGAGGATCAGAGCCATGGACTTGAGTATCAGGACCCCTCAGACCTATGCTAGCCTAGTCCCACCTTCCTGACCCCTCTCTGGGTCTTTGAGCCCTGGTTTTTAATCTGGGAGGTGAGCCTATATACTCTCTGCCCACCTGTGGCTTCAGGAAATGACCAACACCTCCCTTGGGGACGTGAGCCAAGCTCCAGCAAGCCTGCCGGCGTTTCCGGATGCTCACTGTCAGATGTGTGCATCTCTGCCCAGCTGTGCAGCCCTCCTGCCTGCCTCCCTGGGTTCCAGCTCTGGGCTATCTTTTCTTTTGAGTGTCTAGTCACAGTCCAGATGGTTGGCAAGTCACTATGCCCTTAGTACTGTGGCAGCTTGGCCTGGGCGCCGTTCCAGAATGTCACGGCTTCACTCCTATCAGAAGTCTGAGAACTGCCTGCTGCGCTGTACGTTTCTAAACACCCCCTACGCCAGAATCGGATGTGAGCCACCACTCTTAACCAAGAGGCTATCTTTAACTGACATCTGCTTGCAAAGGAAAAGTCAGTTTCCTCCAATGGGGTCTCATTGGGCGTATAAAGCACACTTAAAGGCCATCAGCAGTAGAACTCGATGGCATTTTAATAGACATTTTGCCTTATTGTTTTGTTTGTTTCCATTTGTTTGTTTGTCTTAGTAGTCTTTTGCTTGTACATTATGGCTTCAATTTTGTGCTTCTATGGGTCTTGTTTTAGTTTTGTGTTTGTGTTCCTTATATATTTTTTTAAAAATAATTCTGGTTTGTTTGCCCCTCTCTCTCTCTCTCTGTGTGTGTGTGTGTGCATGTGTATGTGGGGGGGAGGGCGAGGATAGATGGTGGAGTTGGGTGGATGGGGAGGTGAGGAGATTCTGAAAGGAGTTGGGAGAGGGGAAACCATGACCAGCATATATTGTTTGCAATTCTTTTCAATTAAAAAAAGAGATATGTACAACTCAACTGTTTCCATGGACCCCAAAGTCACACTGAATAAAAGATGCCAATATGCCAATCCAAGAGCTACTTATGTACTGATTTATTGACATCATTTTCAAAATAAAAGAATTATTAGTCATGGACTAAAATAAACAAGTAAAACCTTTTCACTCTAAAAATAATAATATGTATCAGTAAGCGCTACCACTTGTCTGTGTTTCTGGAAAGTAGGGCTTCAACTGAACACTGACATCAACCCTGGGCAGTGGACATCACTGTTGTGACTTCATATACTGACAAGCTAAAGATTAGGAGGAAGTCAGAGCGATACACTAGTCCGTGCTGAGGTGCGGTCCTCATCCACAAACTTCTGGCTCCTGAAGCCTACTCATTGCCACTGTACAGTTCTGTGATCCTGCCAAGTTCTGCATGGACAGGCAAGCAACTGGAAGGCCAGGATAAGATGGCATTTGCCTTCACTGAAGACTTTCCTGGGAATGCTTACCTTCCCTATGCACTACAGCAAAGGAACATCTGGAGAGACTTACTCAAGCTCAGCTAGCAGATGCTCCTCAGAAAGGATCTCTCTGCCAGAGTTCTAGCCGGTCATGAAGAAGGGTTCTCCTCCCTTTCACTAACGTCATAAGGACAATAGAGGCTCAGTTCTTTCCACATGTGCCCAAAAGTTGGACACAGATTTATCTGTCTGCCTCTCTGTTTACAAAATAAAAGGAAGAGGTTCTTCTTCAACATGGGCAAGGACTGGAAAACACTGGGTCTCTCTCTCTCTCTCTCTCTCTCTCTCTCTCTCTCTCTCTCTATATATATATATATATATATATATATATATATATATATATATATATATATATATATATATATATAATAGTCTTGCCGATAAGAGAAGCAATATCCAGGATATCCAGGAAGTGACTTTATGATATAAACTTCCTAGGGGCAGAGATGCTCAGCCAGTCATGGGCATCTGCCCACAGATAACTCAAGGGGCACTCTTTCCTTCATCTCAGTCTCATGTTCTAACTAGTCATAGGCATGTTTGGTAGGTGACATGGGTCAGGACTGGTCCATCCTGAGGTAACACAGTAGCTCTTGGTCTCTGTCTTTTGCCAGTTCTCCACTCTGTTTGACAGTGTCAGCTTCCTCTGAGACTGTTCTCCTTTTGGTCAGATGACACCTCTAGTAGCAGGAGAGACCATGCCCTGTGGAGAAAGGCACAGTTTTCTAAGACTTCCTATTAGGAGGGAAGAAGTCTGTTTCCTGTAAGTCTCTAAGAAATGATTCCCAGAACTTCACTGGCTAGAAGAGAATTAACTCATGAAGGTTAAGGACATAGCCCATGCCCTCTTTGCCACTGTACGGTTCTGTAATCCTGCCAACGATTGCATGGACAGGCATAGTCCACACCCTCTTGCAGTGGCTCGCAGCAATGCTAAGGAGGGACAGATGCAACACCCTGGGAATTCTGTGAGGATGGAGGAACATGGTTGCCTAGAAGGCAGTGTTTGTGACTTGGTGTCAAGTTGGGGAATCTCTCGGGTTCTTTAAATATGACCTCTTTGGATCTGCAAATAAACCTACTAATTAATGGACTCTGAGGAAAGAAACTTTTTAAAGGAAGTTGTTGCTTTGAAATTTAAATGCAAGGCATAAGGGCTGGTGATTGCATGGCTATCAGGAAACTCTCCAAATTATGGTTGAATTATGGAATGCTCCCTATAGACTCATGTGTTTGAATGCTTGGCTCCCAGCTGGTAACACTGTTTTGGAAGAGCATAGGGATGTTGGGAAAGGACCCAGCAAATGAAAACTGAACGTCCAGACATGCCAAACCTTGATCTAAATGGATGCCTACTCTGCAGGAGAAGATGCTGCAGGGGCCAAACTAATGCCAAGTGGTGAGGGTCTTATGGTGGAACTGTGGTCCTCAGCTGAGAGACAGCCAGTAAAGGTATGGAGACCCAGAGCAGCATGATCAGTTCTGACCAAGCTGGGGATGGGCCCCACAGGGCATCGGATGAAGGAGAGGGGACCATGTGAGGAGCTGCCGCAGTAGGTACTGGACAGAAATGGACTGTACCTAAATAGAGCAGGTGAGTCAAGTGAAGGAAGTTGAGGGGTCAGAGAGTGAAGGCATGACAGACTGCCAGGAGCCCTGGGAAAAGGCGGCCAGTTCATCTCTTGCTGTTACAACACAATGGGTGAAGCTGTGTACTTGAAAAAAGGCTTGTTGTGGCTTTTGTATGAGTCCATAGGCAAGGCCATGGCCTTCTTTATGGTGGAGTCGTGGGGTAGTACAGAGCTATGCAAGACATTGGGGGTGTGTGCATGCCTGCTTGTGTGTGTGTGTGTGTGTGTGTGTGTGTGTGTGTCCATTTGTCCTCTGGTCTCTTTTATCTGATAAGGTCCTCACCTAGCTCTTTTCTAATGACCTCTAATCTTGATTACTTCCTGGACATCCCACCCCTAAATACCATAGTTGGGCACCTATGAGGCTGAGGCTGAGGGTTGCTGTACGTTTGAGGTTAGCCTGAGGTATGTGGTTAGACCCTAAATAAAATAATAAAACTCTAGTCAGATTGTTTCTACTCTCTTACTATCTCTTAATGGGGATTTGATTATGTATGGACTTTTAGGGAACACATGATAATCATATTCAAACCATGACAAAGAGTATCTGAAGGAAATGGTGACCGGTGCCAACTTCTCATGGACATATTGGCTTGAGGTTGTCATCATAGATCACTTGGGAATCTGGGAAAACATAGGGCTATAAGTCTGTGGACATAAGGGGATTGTCTGGGCCACAGATATAGATGTCGGGATACTGAACATGTTGGTAGGCTGGGAATGTGACCATCTGTTAGACAGGGAGAATTGGGCACAGAGAAAATGGCCATTGTGGGAGACTGGAAAAATCTTCTGTAGAGCAAAGACTGTCAAAGACTGCCAGGAGCCCTGGGAAAAGGCGGCCAGTTCATCTCTTGCTGTTACAACACAATGGGTGAAGCTGTGTACTTGAAAAAAGGCTTGTTGTGGCTTTTGTATGAGTCCATAGGCAAGGCCATGGTCTTCTTTATGGTGGAGTCGTGGGGTAGTACAGAGCTATGCAAGACATTGGGGGTGTGTGCATGCCTGCTTGTGTGTGTGTGTGTGTGTGTGTGTGTGTGTGTGTGTGTGTGTCCATTTGTCCTCTGGTCTCTTTTATCTGATAAGGTCCTCACCTAGCTCTTTTCTAATGACCTCTAATCTTGATTACTTCCTGGACATCCCACCCCTAAATACCATAGTTGGGCACCTATGAGGCTGAGGCTGAGGGTTGCTGTACGTTTGAGGTTAGCCTGAGGTATGTGGTTAGACCCTAAATAAAATAATAAAACTCTAGTCAGATTGTTTCTACTCTCTTACTATCTCTTAATGGGGTGTCTTTCTAATGGTAAGATTTAGGGGTGCAATGGGAGAAAAATTTGGAGTGAGGAACATTCTAGGCCATGCTCATAGGTGGCTGCCCAGAGGGAGCCTATGTCTCTTTGCTGGGCCAGCTCTGGGTGTCAGCTTGTCAGTAGGTTCTGTAACACCTGAGTACCTGTTTGGGTCCAGCAAGGTCCCAGCTGCACTTGTTGCTGAAACGTAAAGCATTGTGTACCGACTTCATGGCTGAAACAAAAAGCAGGACTGAGAATGGGGAGGGACAAACAATCCAACAATCACGCTTCTCCAGTGTCCTGTTACTGTGGCGAGTGACACAATCGTTGCCCCAGATTCATTTCCTGCTCTGCCTACTTTTGAGATGAAGTTTGTTAAAGCCAGGATGCTAAGAGGAATGGAGACACACTGAGTGGATGTTCTTTTCTCTGAGAGGCTGGAGGCAGGTCATCTACCAGCCAGCAGCTGCCTTCTCCTGCTCTCCTTGTGGACATGATTCTTGTTGCTAGTGTTGCTTTATGGTCTTGGGAAGCTCTTTCCACATTCATTATTCCCGCTGTCTCCAAACCCAGAGCTAAGCATGAAAAGTTCCACTACAGACGAGGACCAAGGAAATAATAGCCAAGACAAGGTACAGATCCTCTTGACTCAAAATTCCTTCCCTGTGTGGCTCTGTCACAGGTCACAAAGCCCAGTAGCCACCACACGTCCCTGGCCTGCTAGACTCTAGGCCCAAGTCTCAGGCCTTGAGAACTGCTGGGTGCTTGCTAAGTGGCTCTTTCAGGCAGAAAAGTCCTCAGGAAGACAGGGAGAGCCGCTGACACAAATGACGTCTCAGTGTGGCTGTGGGTTGGCTCCAGGCCATGTGACAGGGCAGCTGCTAAGATGTAGTTGAGGACATATGTCCTGACCTTAAGTAATAAGGCTCAGGCTTTTAGCTTTACAAAGACAGCCAAGTAATGCATGGAGTAGACACAACCTTATCCCGAGGCCAGCCCTGACATCCATCATAAAATCCCAAGCCACTGAGGGTGACCATTATTACCCAAATTCTGAACTCCATCCTAAGACAACCCTAAGCAACTCTCTTATCTCTGCTCAAGATAGAAACTCCCTCATCTGTGTCCTCATCCACCCTCTACCCTGAACTGTCCTTGTCTGGTTCTTGAGTCTTACCCAAGCCCTAGCACACTGTGTCTCTTATTCAAAATAACCTAACCTGCACCCTGTCATGCCCCCATGCCCTGCTCACCCTTAATTTTATCACCATCCCAAACACCAACATTTCACTTCCTAACCAAATCACATGCTGAATACCAGCCAACTTTACTGGCACTGAGTCCTGTACTTTTTCCTTGAGCCTTAGGTTAGGAGTGTAGGGGCTTCTTGCACATATTACTCAGAAATTACATAAATTCCCAGTGGTAAATGGTGCCTGTACGAAACTTACAAACTAACTATGGCTTTCTGTCCACAGTCAGACAGGCTGCCTCAAAGCACTTCTCATGACTGCAGCCAAGGTGTGTGAAGACCCGGTATGGACCTGTCCTTTGAGTCCAAGTCAGAACAAGTGAGTTGAGCAGCCACAGAAGTGCTACAGATGGAGTCTGGGAAAAGTGATGTCATCGGCTGATGGGTTGACAGTGTTGGGACCACTCTGACATGCAGAATGCAGGGACAAACCATTCATTTTTTTCAAGAAAGCAGGATCATTTTTTTTTACCCCTGATTTGCTAATATTTATTAGAACCAGGTGTTTTTGGTTTTAAAGATTATTTTTTAATTTTACCACTATGAGTGTTTTGCTTCTATGTGTGTATATGTGACACCCACATGTCTTGTGGCAGCAGAGGCCAGAAGAGGGTTCTACAGATACTAAACTGAACTAAAAAAAGGATGGCTTTGAGCCACCATCTGGGTGAACAAAACCCAGGCACCTGCAAAAGCAGCACATGCTTTTAAACACAGAGCCATGTCTCCAGCCCTATGACTTCCTGTAATTGACATTCCCAAGCACTTAGCTTCCAGAAAGATGTGTGGGGTCTGGGAAGATGAATTTTGATGCAATTGTGCCTGTAAACACCATCAAGTGGCTAAGCGACTCTCTTCTCCACTTGCCTGTGACAACTCTAGCTGTCTTTCTTTAAGAAAATGTCAGCCAGATTAGAAATGCTTCCCACAACGGAGTAAGGAAAATTGGTGATCGATCTATCCATCTATCTATCTGTCTGTCTGTCTGTCTGTCTGTCTGTCTGTCTATCATCTATCTATCTATCTATCTATCTATCTATCTATCTATCATCTATCTATCTATCTATCTATCTATCTGTCATCTATCTATCCATATATATTATATGTATATATGACTTATTTTATGTGTATAAGTGTTTTGCCTGCATGTGTACCATAGACATTCATTACTTAAAGAGACGAGAGAGTGTTTGATCCTCTGAAACTAGAGGTAGATATAGAAAGTGTCCATATAGACACCAGGAACAAACCCAAGTCTTCTGAAAGGTCAGACAGTGCTCTTAACTACCGAGCCATTTCTTCTGCCATATGTGTATGTTTTAGAAGATGTTTGTTTGTTTGTTTGTTTATATATATGTGTGTGTATGGATACCCACAAAGGCTGAAAGAAGGTGTTGGATCTCTTGGAGCTAGAATTGCTAATAAATGAGAAACACAGTGTGGGGAACCAAACTCTGGCCCTGTGGAAGAGTAGAAAGCACTCTTAACTGGGTCATCTTTCTTGTCACCTCCATTCTCCAACACTATCAGTGTTTAAAGTTAGTATTTTCCTTTGCTTTAGTCCCAAATTAGAATTCTAATTTGTAGAAACTCCGAAGAGGCCCAGTGTTCTAGTTAAACCAAATCTTGGGGTAGGCCGTTGGACCTGTTCATGTTTTTAAAGTGCTGTGTCCTTTCCAGCCATCATCCCTCCATCTCTCCAGCCTCCCAATGCCCAGGCCTCATCACCTGCCTCTCCCAAGTAAGAAGATGGTATTTGGCTGCCCCATGACTTGCACACACACTGGAGTCTTCCTAACTCCCCACTCCTGACCTGTGAGCCTCGTGATATGGGCTGTAGCAGGTATGGGAAAGCAAGGCTGGGGAAGGCATGGGTTAGATATTGATGTGGCTGCCTGGGATAGGGCAGAGGCGATGTAGAAACAATGTACATGGAAGCCACATAGGACCGTGAGCTCACTGGTAGTGCCCTTGTGGTATCCAGAGGCTCTGTGTGAGATTGGAAAAACAGTAAAGACTTGCCTCCCTTGTTCTGCTTCTGGGCCGCCACTGACTGCTCCTCTTTTAAAACCAAGTCCCATGATCAATATACATTTCCCTCTTGCAATCCTACTTTGAAATACAGGGCTACCGCCTGTGCTTCCCAACGGAGTCATTGATCGACTGGTCCCGAGATCCCACAACTTTGCACTGGGCTGAGAGCTGAACCACGGTTTGCCTAGCCCCTTACCACTCCAGTAAGCCTGTTATGGAAAAGTTAGAACAAAATTGGGATTTTGCTTTAGTTTTTGCTTTCATTCTTGAGTGAGTTGGGCAAGCTTTCCAGGAAGCTTCCTTTTTGAACTCCAATGATATGGTTTCTTTTGTTTGTTTATTTTGTTTTGTTTTTGTGATATTGACAGTTGGTAGTGATGTCCAGAGTTTTCACATGTGAGTCTGAGCCTCTTGGAAGAAGCCCCTTTCACATTTTAGAGAGGCCTGCTTAACTCAGCACTGTGTATTCTTATTCTTAAAAATCACTTTTATTTATCTGAAGGCAGGGAGGCAGGGAGGGGAAGTGTAAAGGGTTAGAGGACAACTTGCAGGACTTAGTTCTGTCCTTTAGCAACGTGTGATGAGGAAACCAAACCTAGCTTGCCAGCAAGTGCCTTTACCCACGGAGTCATCCTGCTGGCCCAGCCTACTTTGATAACTTCTCATTTGATCCAGACATCTGTAGTGAGAACTCCGTATATTCACAATAGCAACTTAATCTAAGAAAACCGAGGCTCCGTAATTTTAGCCATTTATAAAATTCCATGGAACCGAGAGAGGGTGAAGCTAGCATGGTCGATCAGGTGAATGAATGTAGTTGTCATCGTTCCCGACACTTGGCAGGGGAAGAACTCGGCCCTGGGAGAGGCTGCCGAGAACCTGGGCAAAGCACTCATCCTGACCTCGGGAAGAATCATTGATTCCCTGTGGGGTCACTGTCTCCACCTCCTCCAGACCATCTGATACCTGTTGTATTAGATGGTTTTTGTCCTTCTTCTGACCCTGTCCGTGAGCCAGTCCTTGATTAATGTTGGGACAGAGGAGAATGAAGTGAGCAGCCCAGGTGATCTTTCGGAACCTCTGAACTGTCCGTTCTGTGCCACAGGGACACTTAGTCTCCCTGAAGCTTTCCTGTCTCTGGCTCAGAAATAAGTAGAGACACTGGGAGCCTGATGCCCTCGCACTTCGATGATGTCACTTGCCCTTCGGCAGCTCCTGTCTCTGACAGGTGGGCATCATACTCCCAAGTGGGTGTGTCACCCTCTGCAAAGAAAGGATGCAAGCTTTCACATCCTCATAGCAGCTTCAAGAGAGTGTGTTTGTTCTATAAAAGCTACTTCCTGGAGTAAAGGAGATCTGATTTGTTTAGTGTTTAATTATTTTAAAATCAAATAAGTAGAATATATCAGACTAGGAGGTGGTAACTGAATCTAGATGACTGTTATGGCTGAGATGACTGTTTCCTGTCTGCAGCTTTGAGTTTGTAGACATTACTTCATTCTTATATCTCTGCATCCAGAGGCTTGTGTGTGTGTGTGTGTGTGTGTGTGTGTGTGTGTGTGTGTTGACAGTGGGGATGGCACTGATAACTCATTACCAGGAAAGAATAGAAAGGCTAATATTATCTGTACTGTGAACCCCGCCTCTTTTCACTGTCTGGTTCCCTCAGAGATGACCTGCATTTTGTCTTCACAGCAGCAATGATGGTCAGGCCCATGATAGAATCGACCGTGCATATCTGCTCATCATGAAAAGGAGGATGGCCATTCCAAAACAAACCCAGATAATCCCTGACAGCTCCTAGGCTTCCTCCTCAGAAATACTGCAGAACAGGTCTCTCCTAACCCTGCTTTAACTGCTCGTAAGACTTCCTCAGCAGATCACAGCAATCCAAGACCTCTTCACCATCATTATGTTTCTAGTGAAGTTGGCTTCCATAGGTGGTCAGAACATTATTTCCCAGAGGTGTTCCATTGCAACCTTGAGGTTTCTTGTCTCCTTTGAGCATCTGTCGGCTACCCTGTGTGTTCCTACAGAGTGGGGTCTGCATCCAACCAACCGATCTATAAGAGTCTTTGCTCTACATCTTATTTACTATATTTCAGAAAAATGAAGTCATTTCAGTTTCTCAGCTGTGGGAGGGAAGGAATTGCCATGCTTTGGATGGGGTTTGGCCTTAGCAAAACTCATGCTGAATTGGATTGAAACGCATTGGTATTGGGAGGTGAGGCCTTCAGGAGGAATCCATGCTTCTCCTGGGAGACCATCATTCTAGACTATAGTTCCTATAGTGGACTGCTAGAGTGCAACTCAGATCTTTGTCCTTCCCCTCCCCCAGTTTGTGTTCTGGATGCTCTCACATCTGCTCTAGCTTTTCCACTACTGTCTGACACAACATGTGCTATCAGAATCAGAGCAGATAAGGGTATCTTGAATGAGAAAAACTTAGCTTTATGGAAAATTAGATTCCTAGCTTCAAGTGTTTTAAGACAGTAGCAGAAAATGGGTTAAGACAGGAATCAAATCAAGTGTGTTAGCTCCTGGACTGGTGTAGCCAGCGGTAGCTACTTTTTCTCTTCTCTTGTTAGACATCAATGATCTTATGTCACTTTTCATTCTTGTGGTGGACCCTGGGCTGGTACTGAAGCGTCACTTCTCAGGACTCACGGAGAAGGAGCTAGGATTATAGGCATGGAGCCAGGCCCACTCACTAGGATTTCAACAGAGATACAACTTATACATGGGAAAGTATATAAATCTAAAATGAACAGTTCAGTTAGGTTTTACAAGTTTAGACACCTATGTGAAGATGAAAAACAACCCAGAATTCAGCATGTTCCTTTCAGCCCACTGCCAGAAAAATGCCCTGGTCCAAAGTAAGTACTATTCTGCCCTCTTTTATTCTTCGATTAACATTTTGATCCATTCATTTGGAGGTAGCACTGAGGAACAATTAACTGTACTTTTCAAGTTTTTGAGCGAGTCTCCCTGTGTCGTCCTGATTGACCTGAATTCTCTGTGTAGAACAAGCTGGCATCAAACTCACAGAGATCTGTCTGCCTCTGCCTCCCCAGTGTGGGTATTAAAGGCCAAGCGCCATGGTCCATGCTTTCTGATTTCTAACACTATGCAATTTCGAATACATGGAGCCATTTGCAGTGTGTGCTTTTGCTGCCTCTCTGAGAACCGTGGTAGTCTATGCAAACACAATTTGGTTATCTATGAAAAGGGCAGGTTTGCCTTTTGCCACACTCTCTCCCACTTTGTTACAACAATCCCTTTTGTCTTTTCTTTCTTTTTTTTTTCTCATTTTTTTTATTAGGTACTCTGTATTTACATTTGAGATATTATCTCTTTCCTCCACCCCACTCCCATCCCCCTCCCCCTCCATTTGCTTTCACAAAGGTGCACTACCTCCTAATCACCCTCTCCACCCCATTGCCTTGGCATTCCCCTACACTGGGAAAATATACCCTCCCTGGACCAAAAGCCTCTTCTCACATTGATACCAGACACTGGTCTCTTCAGCTACATCCACAACTGGATCAATAGGTCTCTCAATGTTGTTACAACAATCTTAACATCCCTGTTTAATAATTCCAGAAGCTAGGCTGTCTTTAGCTCTGTCTATACTGACTATATTTTCTCTTCACTATATCTCATTACCTGCTTTTTCATATCTTAATACTGGTGATCATATGGAAACACTGGAACTGAGGAGCATACAGATAAAATATGATTTCTGGTGGCCTGCTTGTGTAGGTGCTGGCTTAATTTAGCTTGATATTGAATAGGGTTTGGGATTAGTGATAGACATTCACCACTGGCTAAGAGCCAGCCATCTTTCTGTGTTGTGTATTCTATCAATTTGGGTCAAAATTTCAACCTTCTATGGATCAAAAACATCTTCCAGCTGGGCATGGTGGTGGTGATGAATGCCTATAATTCCACAGCTTGAGAGACTGGGGAGGAAAACCAGGAGTCAGAGGCCAGCCTGGGCTATATAGCAAGTTCAAGGCAAGAGAAGACCTTATCTCTAAGGCCTGAAGACCTAGATCAGTATCAGAATTCCTGGGCTTGATGCCTACCGCCAAATACAAACTACCTAAAATAAGCAGAAATCCTATGCTAAACATGCACAAACATAGGTAAGTCTGCTTATTAAACAATATGAACAAAAACTATAGTAGGTACGACAAGTAATGTAGAGAGGATTTAGAGTGTAAAGGAGGATGTATATCGATTATAAATACCACTCCACTCTGGATAAAAGATGTGAGTCTCTGTAGACTTTGGAACCAACCCCTGATAGAGAGTGATGTGTGAGTTCAGCGATTGCTACTCAGCAGGAATTCACTCGCTTCATCAATGGGCTCAGTTGTCACCTCAGGTGCTCTCCTAGCACTAGGCTGGTCAGGAATTCTATCTTTCTAACCACTTGGCTGGTCTGTGGGTGTCTAGGCCTTACCCTGATAAAATACAGGAGCCCATCCGGAGTCAGTCACCTCTTTAACATTATAAATCACCAAGATCACATTATTACTCAAGAAAGTCCAGGCACTTTGAACCTCTGTGTCTGGAACTCAGGTCTAAGACTGGATATGGTCTCTAATACACACCAGTTTCCCTGAGCCCTTCAGCCCATCCTTTCCCTTAGAAAGATCTCACAGACCCATCTTCCTCATCCTGGTCCTTCTCTCACTTGAAGACTTATGAGAAAAGAATTGGGTGTTGTGTGTGGGACTCTTGGGATGCTTATGGTCATGTAGAATCACATCACTCTTCCAGGCTTGTTAAATGCCGGGCTGCCTCCTCTTTGCTGTGTCTGTATCGAACGACTCCACTCTCATCCTGGAGCTCCAAGTGTCTTCTCTCTTGAAAGGTACACATACCTTTGTAGTGTTTAGTTTATTTTTATTTCCCTGTATCCATGCCCTTGGAGAATTTAAAAAAATGTATTTTAACTCATACAAGTTGCCATTTTGCTTAGGGAGGATGGTTAATGATCTTTCTGCAGTTTTCTGCCTCAGGACTGGGCCAGTTTGCCTTTGCAAGGAGTAAACTGGGAGCAGTCAGATGTTTTGTTGATGTGCAGGAGTGTTTATGTGCGTGGAATTTTCTTCTTTTCTAGCTTCAATTAATTCTCTTTAGCACATGGTAAGGTCCGTGTTGAGTGGTCCTCCACCTTTCCTAGCCCCTATAGCCTTCTTTTGCTACATCTCCACAGTCAACATTCATTTTCCACAGTCAGAGCTAATATCAGGTTTATGTTTTACACCACCGTCCAGCACACACACACACACACACACACACACACACACACACACACACACACACACCAGCGTTCTTCCTACTGAGACTGTCTGAGTCTTTCAAATTCATGTGAACATACTATATAGGCAGCCAATTAGATTTGGCCCCACAGGATAAGTGTATCTGCCATCTGCCATCCTGGTTTTAATTTTAGAGTGTTCTTTTTTTCTTTTTTCCCCAAGTTAAATACTTAGTCAGCTCCAAGGAAAGGTCTGTCACACAGAGCCACTTTCACTTTTTTTTTTTTTTTGAATGTGGCATTCAAAAACAAATGGAGGACACAAGCTGAAGTGATCTGACAGGAGTTGGTGCTGGGAGTATACATTGAGAAAAGGAGGTGAGCCTGACCCCAACCCTCAGGATTACATCTTTTTAATATATTATTCTTTGAGAATTTCATATAGGCATAGACTGCATTTCCACCATTCTCACTCCCAGTCCTCCCTGTACCTCCCTCCAGATCCATCCCTTAACCCCCGTCTCAGCTTCTTGTCTTTAAAAGCATTTTTAAAACCCACCAAGTCTAACATGTGCTGCTCATGCACTAATGGTGTGGGGCCATCCACCGGAGCCTGGTTGACCCAACAGAGACTGGGGTTGAATGATTGACATTTCCATGAGCTCTGGGTTTTGAACACTTGGTCCTTAGTTACTGGCACTGGTTGGGAGGTTTAGGAGGTATGGCCTTGCTGGAGGAAGCGCATCACTGGGGGCAGATTTATCAAGTTTAACGATTCTTACCATTTCACATTCATTGTCTCTGCTTCCTTTTATGGTTTATGATGTGAGCCCTCAGCTCTCAGCTAGCTGTTCCAGTTTCCATGGCTTCCTGCTGCCAAATTTCCTGTCATGATGATGATGGGCTCTTATCCCTCTGGAACGTAAGCCTCCAATAACCCCTTCCTCCTATGAATTTCCATGCCTTGGTCATAGCGTTTCAGCACAGCAACATAAAAGCAACGTATACAAAGCCTACATCCACTGACCCGGTCCCTGCAGAAGTCACCCACTGTCAATAATAGCTCCTCAGCCGGAGTGGAGTCTTGGAGTTCCTTTCCTGTTCTGGAATGCTGACTAGCTTGATCATGTGCATGTCTTCTATCGGCAAACACAGCTGCAGTTACAGAATTTGTACTGACAAAGCCAGTGGGAAGGGCGACAGGGAGCTGCATGTGCACTGTGTTATCTGACTCTAGGTTCTTTCTGGAACTTGTGTCAGTGGCAGTGCAAAGCAAAGAGAAGATGCAGATGCTGAGCTGGATTCCATCCTGTCCATTAGCACTCGCTTTCCCCTTTACTGCTGCAGCCTAGACAAGAACTTTCCATGTGCGTTCTTCTGGGACGTAGAGAGAGGAAGCATCAAACGCTCCTGCCTCTGCAGCAGAGAGCTGTCTGGAGAGCTATGGCTTTCAATGGTAAAAACCAAGCATTTGAGGCACAATTGGGGTTAAAACTTTTTTTTAAGGCAAAAGGCTTCCCTTTTAAGTATCAAGAACAGGAGAGCATTATACTGTAAATCTGTGGCTCTTCCTAAGATAAACGAGTTGACTAAGCCGTTAGAAGGGCTGGGCTTCTGATCAGACGCCTCCTGCCTCTGCAGGAATCACAGACTGTGTTGAAAGCTGTGTTAGTCATTTTTCTTTTCATTATCATGTCAAATATCTAAGAAAAAAATTACTTATAAGAGACGTTTGTTCTGACTCACAGTTTAAAGAGGTTTCAGTCCACCATCGACTGGCTGCTCCGTTTCTGCCCTTTGCAGGCCAGTGTACGGCAGAGCAGTGTACGGCTCACCCTAAGGTGGCAGGAAGCAGAGAGAGGAACAGGAAGGCCTCAGGGAGAAGTTAGTTCTCACTTCCCCTGACTAGGTTCCTACCGCCAGTGCCAGCATATTGGGGCCCATCAAGGGATGAATCCACTCATTCAGTATACCAGAGTTCAGAACTCCCCGACTCTCACACAGGCCCAGCGGCTGGCAGCCAGGCCCCAATATGAGTCTTTAGGGGATGTCAGATCCCGGCTGTAACTAGAGCTAAGTTTACACCTTTGTACACTTAACTTTCTTGGTGTCTTGGGATTTAATAAATCACTTCTGGTCCTGAGGAGATGGCTCAGTCAGTAAAACTGCATTATAGCCATGGAGACCTGAGTCTGATCCACAGAACCCACATACAAAGTTGGGGGTGGGTTACCCCTGTAATCCCAAAGCTGAAACAGGCTGCTTAGATTTGCTGGACAGTCAAGCCTTTTCAGAGACTTCCAGCCACTGTGAAATTCAAAAAATAAGGTAGATGGCTCCTGAGGCTACCTAAGGTTGACCTCTAGCCTCTACATACACACATGTGCATGCATACTGTCTCCACATGTTTACACACACACACCAAAAAAATATGTGCAGAGTTGGTAATGATGTAGTTTACATACTTGGTAATTGGTACTGGTTAATTCTTGATGTCTAATACACTGAGAAAACTTTTGGCAATGAATCTTAAGTTGGAAACAAAATGGTGGAGAAGGAGAGACAGAAAGCAGGACAGGGAGGGTAAATAAAACCTTAGCTTCTGAACAGAGATCTCCAAGGCTACAACATCTTGCATGGTCTAACATTGTTCATTTCTCCAGGCCATTCCTCTGTTGCCCCACCCTCTGTGCTTTCGGCCCCGCCTACCCTGGCTTTCTTTCCTTAGCATGCCAGCACCCTTGTTTCATTACCACTTCTACATCAGTGACCAGGATGAACACAACTGTTGTAATTCTGTGGGTTGACTGTTCTCAGCTGGGTGGCCCTTCCATCTCATGTGATGTGTGTTAGGACTGTAGCCGTGCAAAGGTTCTGCCTGGCAAGAGGACTTGCCCACATGGCTAGTAGCAAGGAACTCAGCTGAGGTAGTCTCTCAGGAGGTTCGTTAGCCAGGGCTCTCCAGAGAAACAGAGCAGAAGAGGATATGTGTGTAAAATATTTCAGTGAAGAATTGACTTATGGGATTGTGAAGACGGAAATGCCCTAAGATCTGCAAAGTGAATTGAGGAGCTGTCAGCCGGGGGAGCCAGCAGTCCAGTACATCGTAATATAGTGATTAAAAACTAGCCCAGATGTGAGAGGCTGTGAATCAGGGGAACCAATGGTATAGTTCTCCCTAAGGGGGGGAGAGGGAGAGGGGGAGAGAGAGAGAGAGAGAGAGAGAGAGAGAGAGAGAGAGGGAGGGAGAGAGAGAGAGGGAGGGAGGGAGAGAGAGAGAGAGAGAGAGAGAGAGAGAGAGAGAGAGAGAGAGAGAGAGAGAGAGAACAATGTTGAATTTTTCAGGTTTTCAGCTGATTGAATAAGACCTACTCACATCATGGAAGAAAACTTTTACCTAGTCTCACAATTTAAATGAAAATGTCATTCAAAAATAGTCTTACAGAAGCACCAAGAATTTGGTTTGATTAAATAGCTGGGCTCCATGACCCAGTCAAATGGGCATATAAAATGGGCCGTGATGGAGTGCCTGTCTCCTCTATCAGGTGACCTCCTCATGCAGTTGGGTTTTCACAGCATCTGACTAAATGTTAGAGGCCTGTGCAAGTTTGCCAAAGCAGAAGCTTTGGCTCTGTTAAGGCACCTTGGCAGTCCCAAGACAATACTTCTACCATGTTTGTTTTTCCAAGCAAGAGACCAGGCCAGCCTAGATTGAAGGTAGAAAGCAAACAGGCGCTACCTCTCTGTGGGAAGGGTTGGCAAAGACTCGGTGGCTGTTGCTTAAACCCTCACAAGTCTCGAGGCTTTTGTGCTGAATGTCTTCCAGGACATATTTTGTGCATATTCCTTCCTTTCCTATCCCTAACTCATCTCACAGACCTTGGCTTCCTTCCTTCCTTCTGGGGAGACTTTCCTGAACCCCTCTCACATACTTTAGGAACAGGGCAGGTCCCCGAGTCCCTTGCCCACTCACAATGCTGTCATGGCTATGCTTGGTCATTTGCTCAGAGATGCACTTCACCAGTGTGGCTTAGTGTTAGCATATTTGCTGGCATTGCTGGTTAGGGTGAGAGGGTTGGAAAGACAGCCTTAAAGGGAAGGGCCTGCTGATAGGTCCTGGTTCTGCCTCTGATTATCCATGCCATGTTGGACAGGTTGTAAGTGTTCTCCTAGCTATACAAGCAGAAGAATAATAAAGTCCCTTTCCTTCTGGAATGAGTGGAGCTGACTTAAAACCCACTGTAGATGCTGACACACTGCGTGTTTTTCCATCACCTCTTCCCCCTCTTTCTCAGCTCCCTGTGAGAAAGGCAACACAATGCATCTTCAAATTCTAGCACCTGTGGAACACAAACGGACTTCTTGGCGTGGAGATATAGCTTGGGGCAGAAAGGAGAGAGCCCTAGTCAGTGGCTGGGCTGTAATAGTTACAGATTTGCAAGCTCAGCTACCTATCTCCTGTGCCTTTATGTTGGGAGGCAGAGACAGCTGAGATTCCCTGCTTGACTGTCACGCTCCACCCTAGAGCACTGTGGGATTTTCCTTGGGAAGAGTCACAGGGCCCGAGGTCAGCAATTAGAGCATAGGAGGGTGTGGAGAAAATATGTTGGCTTCTAATCTAGCTAACCAAATTAGACCTGTGGGACTCAAAATAAAATGTGCATCCTTAAAAGCCAAGCTTCATTACCTACTCTGAAAGGGAACCAGACAATGGTGATGTCACCCCGTCTTCAAGCCACCATACGGATATAGTTGGAAGATTTTTTTAAAAAGCAAAACCTCTAAATAAACAGAAATCTAAAGTAAATATACCCGATCTCGTCTAAACAGATGAATGCTGGCCTAGAAAACCTCGTCATTTTAGATTAGCAGGGAAGTCACCAAAGAGCATTATGGTTAAAGCAGAATGACCAGGACCTGTTAGACCAGGCCGAAAATGTGCTTGAGTGAGGGTAATGATGCTACGAGAGCATCCAGTGGGCTGAAGTCCAGAAGTTCGTGATGAAACATAAAAGAAGAAAACAAAACAATCGATTCCCTTGAAAACTGGTAGATAGAGCTGGGGGTCATGGCACACACCTGTGATTCCAGGATGTAGGAGACTGAGGTACAATCGTCATGGTGATGATCCAGGCCAGTCTGAGAGGCCACCAATAAGAAAACAAAAATGGAAAGTAAAAACAGATGAACAACAGAATAAAAACCCTACTAAATCAAAGGGAGGAGGCAGCATTTTCAATAAAAGCAAGGGATTAAGTATTTTATTTTATTTTATTTAACTAAATAGTAGGTCAGGAAAAGTGTCTGTTTGCAGAAGCATAATAGCGAATAAATTGTCGCCTTTTGGCAGCCCCTAATGGCTTAATGGATCTCCTTTCTAAGCAATAATAGCTGCTAACACTGCAAAAAAAGGAGCTAGCCAGTCATTACTCACTTCCCAAGGAAGTCCCTAAATGCCACCTGTGACGTAGGTTAAGGGGGATTAGAGCTGAATTTAATCAAGTGTTGAGATCAGGAATCAACAAATCTCTTCCACCAAAGCACTCAGCGGTAATACCTGGGGTGCTGTGGACCTCAGGTTCTATGGCATGAACACTTGGCTGTGTCATTCTAGCTTCAGAGCAACTACAGACAATATGTAAATAAGTGGGCGTGGCTGCGTTCCAATAAAACTTTATAAATAAAGACAGGCCTCAGGTTAGGTTTGACTTGATCGTCATGCTAACATATACAGAAAATATGGAAGACAGAAGAAATACTAGAAAAAAAAATCTAGGATGTAGGAAGATATATCAGAAAAGATCCAACAAATAAACTATGAGGAAGGGACAGGGAGACAGAGACAGAAAGACACACTAGCTTTAGAAGTTGGAGACTGGTCTCTCTACCAGGCAAATATCACAGAGGTAGCAGCTGACATGGAGAAGCCATCACAGGATAAAGGGTCACAGCACTGTTTTGTTGTTTTGCTATTATTTTCCTACAGTTTTTATTTCTTTTCTTTATTTCAAGGGCACAGTTCCTATTTGGTTCCAGAGAGGAAGAGAATGGTTGGCCCGGGGGGCCAAGGAGGAAGGCAACTTAGAGGCCACGGAGTCTAGGGCATGTTTGTGGGGAAACTGAAAACAAATCGCCATCAAAGAAGTCCACTTGAGACAGTACAGGTGGACCCAAACCTACTCAATAGTGCACAGGGGGGACATGACTGTGGGCCTCCACTTACTCACGAGAGCATCATGGGAAGAGTAAGAGACCTGTGGGAAGAAAGGCTTGGCTGCAGCCCTGCTTCCCAGTGAGTTTGCCTCTGTCCCGCCAGGTTGCAACTCCTATCACCATGCCTAAGTTCTTCGCAGCTCTGTTGAGCTCAGTCCCAGCTGAAGCCTGATTTTGTGTGCTGGGCGTGTCCTAAGCCTTTCTTTCCTGTGATCTCACTATATTGTCTCACAATAACTTTTACAGCTGCATAATATTATTACAGCAACTTAAACTGCCACCGTTCATGTAGCATTCCCTTATGTCTAGGCTTGCAGGCTGCTTCCAATCTCATGCTGTTATGAAAATATTGCAATATCCCCTTCCCTTCTTTTAGGCTCTTGCGGTACTGTAATTATTAAATATTTGTTATTGCCACAAGGTAAGTTTGTTGAGGCAAAGATAATAATATTTTTAAGGCTATTAAAACACAATGAAAAAATTGCTCTTCAAGAGAAGATCCTTCTTACACCAACCGCAGCACAAATGCCTCTTCTATCTGTGTCCCGGGGGCTCTTTCCTGGGTTCCTTACATCATCAGAAATTGGGCCTTCCCTGCATCCCTCTGGATTTGCTTTGTGTCCTCACTGATGTGAACTAAGGGCCAGGAAGCCGACACTTCTTGCACCCAGCTCAGTATCGGGATTGTTTTTTAAAACCTTTGTTTTCATTCATTCATTCACCCAGCCAGTCACTGTATAACGGGGTTCTACTCAGGGAATGGCACATGTGTGGAGGTCAGACGACAACTAGCCATTGTCAGTTCTCTCCCAGGGACCAAACTCAGGGTGTCAGATGCCTTTACCTGCCGAACCGTCTCACAGCCCCAGGTTCAAGTCCTCATGTCTGCAGGGAGATGGAATAACTTGTTCTCTTAACGAGCTCATGCGATGCTGAGTTGCCAAGTAACCACCAAGCCTCTCTGGTCCATCCACAGTGAATCCAGCGTTCCCTGTGCAGTCATAACAGCGTACTGCTACTTTCTCTGAGTAAAACAGCAACAACAACCCTTTAGTGGAGGTCTCTTTCTGCAGCCGGGACTGGCCTTGAACTTCCAATCAGCCTGCCTCAGCCTCTCCGGTTCTGAGATTCCAGATGTGTGACATCATACCCGACCTGGGTTCTTAGATTTTTAAATGTCGAGCTGCAAGTCAAGTCCTGATCCTTCTCTGCTGTTCATGGTCAATAACACACCAGCTCCTGTGTGTGGAGTGTTTGCTGTGGGTCAGCTTTGAGAAGGTTGTTTTGTCTTTATGAGAATTCCGAGGGAAGCGACTACTGTTGCTACCACCACCCCCGCCTCTCACTGTTAGAAAGACTGAGAAATGGAGGCCAAATGTGATCAGTTATTTTGCCAAGATCATAAATGAATTCGGAAGCTGAACTGGCGTTTTGACCAAACCAGATGTTTTCATCATGGTCCTACATTTCGATGCACGTGGTTGATAGGAAACAGAAAAAGAGGGAGGTTCAGAGGAGAAACTGATCAGCCCCTGCCTGAAGCCAACTGCACTGGGAACATTTCCCAGGGGCGTGGCTCAGGGATGATGAGACCAGGGCACGGAGACCTGGTGTCAAGTCCCGAAGGTAAGGACATCGACTTGGCAATGCTCTTGGGGTTGTGAGGAGAGCCGCCCAGAGTGGGGGAGGAGGGGGTAAGAGACAGACTCAAATGAGACCCAGCTGCCCAGCAGTGTGTCTCTTGGGGCTGGTGTCCTTATCCCCACCTTGCTTTCCCTGAGTCATTATGAGGAACAGATGAACCTGTGATAGGATCTTCATAGAACTCAACCATTTTATGTGTCGGCGTTTGTTATACAGAGGCTAGAAAAGAGGGGGACATCTGTACATTGGGCCTTTTATTTCCCACCACAGTGTCTTTGTGTCTGTCTGCGACTGGTCCGCAAACTTCCCAGCATGCTCACTCCAGCTGGCCACTGGCCTTGCCCTGTGCTTCACCAAGGGGATGGATGGACAGATGACACTTCCCACTTCTCGCGCCTGCCCTCCTGTCCTGCTCCTGTCAGAGGGCAGTGTCACCCAAGCCCTTGTCCAATTCAAGGCCTTCTCTCCTGCAGGCAACTCTTTCCCAGTGGGAGTGTGTTATAGTCAAGTTCTGGAAAACTCCATCTTGGGACAGCCCCGTATAAGTCTCTTTGCTGACTACTCTCTCTGTCGTCTTTTACAGCTCTTGCCTCCCATGGCCATTGCTACTGCTGCCACTTCCTCCCAACTTCCTTTTCCCTTTGCCAGCACTGGCCATTTCTATGTATCTACTGGGGGGAGGGTCTATCTCTGCTACCTGGTCCTGCTAAATGAAGGGGCTTTAAGGGTCTGGGGCCTGCATCTTCTACCTGCCTGCCTCCTCCCCACTCCCCAGTAACTTACACAACACCTTTGCTGACAACATCCCTCTAAATTACAGGACCGCATGCCCATGGCATCTCCTCTCTGAGGATGCTTTCTAGAACCTTTAACATGGATGTCAAACCAGACCCTGTTCTTGGCCTCCCCTCACTGAGTCTAACTGGTTCTCCATGCCAGTTATCCTGCAAAGCTTGGGTATGAGTAGAATGAGGAGGAGCCAAGAGCAAAAGGGAGGTGCCGCTGACTTTCTGTAGAACAGAAAGACGGTTCCGGTAGGGCCTGGTTACATCCTGACGCTGAGCATTTAAAACAACCACTGGAAGCTGTTTGAAGCCACTGGGGAAGATGCACAACAGGCCCCAATTCTCCTGTGGTTTCCCTCACTACGACTTCCTGCTATAGTTGGAATAAAACCTAAGCTCCTCACCACGGCTTATGAGCTCCATCTTCATTCTGCCTCCCATTCTCCTTCCATACACGGTGCTGCAGCTGTATCCTCCTGTTCCCCAGCCCTGCTGCACACACCCCAGCCCTGCTGCACATACCTCAACCCTGCTGCACACACCCCAGCCCTGCTGCACACACCCCAGCCCTGCTGCACACACCCCAGCCCTGCAGCACACACCTCAACCCTGCTGCACACTCCCCAGCCCTGCAGCACATACCCCAGGCCTGCTGCACACACCCCAGCCCTGCTGCACACACCCCAGCCCTGCTGCACACACCCCAACCCTGCTGCACACTCCCCAGCCCTGCAGCACACACCCCAGCCCTGCTGCACACACCCCAGCCCTACTGCACACACCCCAACCCTGCTGTACACACCCCAGGCCTACTGCACACACCTCAGCCCTGCTGCACACACCCCAGGCCTACTGCACACTCCCCAGCCCTGCTGCACAACCCCAGGCCTACTGTACAACCCCAGCCCTGCTGCATACACCCCAACCCTGCTGCACACACCCCAGGCCTACTGCACACACCCCAGGCCTGCTGCACACACCCCAGCCCTGCTGCACACACCCCAGCCCTGCTGCACACTCCCCAGCCCTGCTGCACACTCCCCAGCCCTGCTGCACACTACCCAGCCCTGCTGCACACACCCCAACCCTGCTGCACATACCCCAACCCTGCTGTACACGCCCCAGGCCTGCTGCACACACCCCAGCCCTGCTGTACACACCCCAACCCTGCTGTACACACTTCAGCCCTGCTGCACAACCCCAGGCCTACTGCACACACCCCAGCCCTGCTGCACACAAGCTGGCTCAGGGTCTTTGCTATGGTTGTTCTCTGGACCCTTGCTATAGTTCTTGTTGAGGCTAGGTTCATTTTCCTGACCAGCTTTGTCATGCTAGTAGGCCACCATGTTTGTTTTTTGTCCCAATGTCATTCTGAGTCTGTAGCCGGCTTATCTACAAATTGTTTATTCTCTGGTTGAACACAGATTCTGTGAAAACAAGATTGGTTTCATGGTATAGCCATCACCTTGGAGCTTTGCAGGCTTATGTATCATAAAGCCTAATTTTTTTCTTTTTGGTAAATAATGGGCTGGGGATGTGGCTCATTTGGTAAAGGGCTTACCTACCATGCATGAAGCCCCAGGTTCCAATACCTAGTGCCCCAAAAACAGTGTGATGTTGCCTGTCTGACTCACAAAGGCAACTGACTGCGCATCAGTGTCGCATACCCATGCTTCTTAGTCTCAGTGAGTGTGCAGAGCACCTAGATCCGGGGACAATGAGATTCTGGTTCTATGTTCTTGGGGACATTTGGCTGGGCCTGGAATTCTGCATTGCTATTAGGCACTCTGGTGATACCGAGCAGCTGGTACCTAGGCATGTCAACAGGCAGAGCATTTAAAAATTTCTACTCACTGGAAAAATGTCTGCAGAAAATCCCCATCCTTTATTCCAGTGTCTCTCCTCATATTTAAGGCTGATAGTGTTATGCTGTGTACACATTCATCTTGGGGTGTCTTGTTTTCTATGTGTGTGAGCTTCTATCTTTAAAAGTCAAGGCTGCTTCTCAGAATTTATTCACCAATAGATGTCCATGCCTCAGAACTGCTACAGCTTCCAAGTATGTACTTCTGGTTTGCTGTGACCCAGGGAATAGATGTTGTCCACCCCTGAGATGTCTGATGTCCGAGTGTGCCATTGGCCTGGAATGGGAGGTCCCATCACTGGTTTTCTGTAACCCTTTCACCATTAGCTAATGTCTCTGAGACTTTGAGTCACCAGCTTCTGGTGAATCACAGACTATTTGTCCATTGAGCTTCCTCAGGCAGCTTTGCTCTCTGGCCTGTGTCTGGTGTCCTGCTCTGTCTCTTATGCCAGCATCAGCACATCACTTAAGCAAAAGGAGCCAGGCCCTGTGTATTCAGGGCATCAGCCTGAGGTGATGCCTGTCAGGCTCCATGGCTATGGCGGCAAATGCTCTTTCTTGGCTTTAAATCTATTGCTGTAGATTTACTGGCAAAGAGACACCCAGAAAGTATCCTTCACTGGAGGGCATTGTCTGGGGCTTATTATCTCCCAAATACAGTCCCTGGGACCCTCAGCATCTGCCCTCTCCACATACTCTCCCAGTCAATTTAATATCTCTATAAACAAAGCCCTCTAAACAATCAAAGAAATTGTGAGGAAAGGCAGGTGGGTCCATACACTTCAGGACAGTTGTCCCAGACCACAGTACAGCCCAGCCTGTAGTCACTGCTGTGATGACTATGGACAAGAGTCTACTGGGCAAGAAGGACGTCTGCTGAGGCCAGGACTGTGCAGGGTCTTGAGGAGACAGGGAGAGAATGGCCAGCTACATCTGAGAGGAGGTTTCTCTGGAGGCTGGGCATCATGTGGAGGGTGTGACTCTTCTTCCCTGGCTTGGCTAGGTTTCCCAGCATGGCTTCTCAGAATTACCGGTGGTCAACTTCTCTGCAGTTCTCTGATAAGGCAGCCTCCTACTCATTACCTTTCTCCCACATTCACTCCAAAGATCATCTCTGTTGGCAAGAGGTTTCTGCAGCTGTTGTCCTCACTCGATGCATAGACATGAAACTGGCAGCCTCCTGACTGAACTGGCCTTCCCAATCTTGAGGTAGGTGGTCACTGTGGGAGACAGAGGTATAGAAAGAAGGACGTCATTTCTGCTTGTCCTTCCCTGAGCATGATGCCCAGTGTGGGGCAGTAGGGAGAGATGTTCAGAGAAAGCAGTTGGAGGTTGACAACTGGGCAGGGGGTGCAGTCCTTGCTTCACATGGAATTAGGAGATAATAATGTGGAGGTCTCCTGGCCTCCCTGCACCAGGCTAGCACTCAGAACACTATGAGCAACCAGCCCTCATGGTGGGAACCTAGTACCAGCCCTAATGTCAGAGCAGGACTAGTGCTTGCTCAGAGCCCTGCTGCTGCCACCATAAGGAAGCTAAGGAGAAGAGGGGCGGGGGAGCAGTGCCGGTGATGAGATGGGGCCTGAGAAGTCAATCCTAGTATAAAGCTGGACCTTCACAGGATCTGGAATTCATGTTTTGCTGAATGGAAGGCTGGCTTGCCCTCTCTTGCTCCTTCCTTTCTCACCCCCCCGCCCCCTGCCTCCTTCCTTTTCTTCCTTTTGGGCCCAGCTAGTTAAAGTTAATGTCTGCCTTTTTCTGGCATGCCCTAAGCTGGGTGCAAAATGAAGACTCCCTTTATCAGTAGGGCTTCTCCATCTCTGGCTTTGTCTGGAGAGCTGGAAATGTTAGAAAAAAAGATAAAGAGAGTGTATGTGGGGGTATGTTCTAAGGGGGTGTAGTGAGGTATGGGGGTAAGGGGGATGCCTCTGGTGGACCCATGTTGAGGCATCTCTTCCCCCTGAGGATATGATATAGAATAAAGTTTATTCGGGGCATGGGGAGAGGAGTTACGAGGGTAGTAGGGGCAGAGAGAGTTAAGAGGAGAAGAGAGTAGAAGAGTAGAGGCTGGCCATGTGCACTTGGAAAAGGGGGGGATGGGGAGAGAGCAAGAGAGAGCTTGAGAGAAAGTGATGGGGGGAGACAGGGAGAAAGGGAGACAGGGGAGGGAAACCCCTATACCCTCTACCTGGGGAATGCCGGGTAGCCTTAGTGAGATTACAGGTTCAGCTTCCTCTCTCTCTGTAAAGAACCTGCCCAGCAATCACCTGAGATTTCTGGAATGCTTTTCCATGCAAAGGAGGCTTTCACAGAACTTTAAAACTCTAGCCAGTGATCTTCATTTACCCTGAAACCTCCTTCCCACTCTCCGAGGTCCATATGTGCCCCTGCTTCATCCCCAAATAAAGTGCACATGCTCAAGCCCACCTTGAATAAAGGTATGTGCACACACTAAGGTCATCTAAGAGCTATCTGTTTCCTTGAAGATCATCAGAAAAGGCCTTTGTCTAAAAGCTGTATGGCTAAGATTCTTGGAGAAGGCCTTCTCCCTGAAATAAAACTTCTACTCCCCCCACCAGCACTCTCTCCCAGCTAGATTGAGATCCTACATATCCACCCATTCTGGACTTTGATTCATCCTTCCATCTGGGTATGCAGCAGCAGGTGGGCACTCTGGGAGGGAGGAAGCAGAGAATAAAGAACCACACCTGGACCCCAAAATGCATACCATACCTCCCTTCCTTCCATCCTTCCTTCTGTCCTCTCTTCCTTTTCCTCTTCCTCCCTTCCATTCTTTCCTCCCTCTTTCCTTCCCTCCCCCTTCCTCCTTCCCTCCCTCCCTCCCTCCTTCCTTCCTTCCCTCCATCTCCTTCTTTCCATCCTTCCCTTCTTCCTTTCCCTCTTCCTTCTCTCCCTCCTTCTTCCCCTTCCTTCCTTTGTTCCTTCCTTCCTTCCATCCTTCCTTCCTCTCTTCCTCCCTTCCCTTCTTCTCCTTCCTTCCTTACCTCTTTTCTCCCACTTGCATTTAGTCATTCAAGTGACGTTGTGCCCATAAATTTGTCTATTTAGACAGTGCTGGAATGTGCAAAACACAATTGCAATCCTCTACCTAACACTAGTCTAGCACTTAGGCAACACCAGCTACTGCTTACAATTGATTTCTTTTCTGTGGTTGTTTACATCAAACAAAATCTCTGGGGCATTCTTCAACCTGCTTTTCTTCCCTTCAGTGCCTGTGCAGTTTTCTCAGTGGCCCTCAAAGGGTAGACTCATGAGTCTGGGAAGATCTGAATTCCTGAAATTATGATCCCAAGAAAAGTTGAGGAAGGCACCAGGGGAGGAATGTCTGGCTGTTTGAGACTAGTATTTGTCCACCTAGCACAGTCCAAGGTGACCCTGAGTCTGGCAGAGGCCCTGCCTGGTCAATGCTGGTAGATGGTCACCCTGTGGGTTTCTCTTTTCAGGTTACCATGCCCAGTTTCCTTCTTCCTACACATTAAGGCAGACAAACAACCCACCAGACAACCTGAGCCTCTCAGGTTCAGTCATTGAGTTATAACCTTGAATGCCAGAGGGTGGAGTTGAAGGAGGTGTTGCTTAGCAACAGTCCATAGAGAGCCTGGGGGTTCAGTTGAAGTGAGTCCACACAATGGGAACTTCCATGGAAGCCAATTTGTTTCTTAAGTCACATTAATGGAAGCTTGGCATTTAGGATAAAGGGGAGGACTGTCTAGCGGTCTCTGGGCCTGTCAGATGTCATCAGTAGCAATGGGCTCATCTGCAGCATGTGATTTCTGAAGGGCCTGGCACTCAGGAGCGCGGGCAGAAGTTCTCTTAGAAGAGAAAAAAGAAACTGAGGCTTTGAAACCTGAATGGGGTGATATTTGCAAAACCTATAAAGTTCCTGTGCTTAGTTCCAGTGGCCATAGAGTTGGGAGCACTTACTGCTTATGACAGTATAGCAGCAGACATGTTATTCATCTGTTGGTAACCACAGTTCCTTCAGTTTCTAAAAAAGTGATTCCACATGTGATTTCTGAGGCTTCCTTTTGTCTGGGGTGGGTGTTGTCTAACTTTTCATCTACCCTCTATTAACTTCTAACTAACACAGATGTGGAACTGTAAAGACAGCCAGACTCTGCTCAGAGCAGCACTTGCCAGCCTGGCTTGCTTTTCTTTCTTTCCTCTTTCTTTCTTTCTTTCTTTCTTTCTTTCTTTCTTTCTTTCTTTCTTTCTTTCTTTCTTTTTTTCTTTCTTTCTTTCTTCTTTCTTTCTTTCTTTCTTTCTTTCTTTCTTTCTTTCTTTCTTTCTTCCTTCCTTCCTTCCTTCCTTCCTTCCTTCCTTCCTTCCTTTCTTTCTTTCAAGAAATTTTGCATTTGTGCATGTATGTGTACCGTATGTGTGTCTGTTGTCCTCTGAGTCTAGGAGAGACTGGGTCTCCTGGAACTTTCCTATTTCCAAACCCTCCTGTGTTCATACCTCCTTGTTCTCTTTCAAATTCCTGGCTTTTTCTCTCATTGCTGTTATGTAAATACATAAATATAGCCTTCTCAGTCCGTATAATGTCACTTGTATGTGCGTGTTTTCAGGGCTGACCATTTAGTATCGGTGACCAGTCAGTGCACTTTTTTCCTGGGAAAGACGATTTCCTCTGCCCTCGGCACTCCTTAGCTGCTGGTAGATTTTGGTGTCGGGCTGAGGCCTCCTGAGCTTTCCACTGTCCACACCAGCATCTCTACTGGAACACATCATCATTGTTCCAGTCATGTTTAGGCTGCTGGGTTGGGGAGACTTTGCTGGTATAGCTTCTGACATTGAGATCCAATGTCTCCCTTCCTCTCGCCCACAGCTGTCCCTGAGCCTTAGGTGCAGGTGTTGTGTTATAGTAGTATTGATTTTGACTAGGCTCCACAGCACTGCATTTTGTGGGTTGTGCTTTTCTTTAATGGTCTATCTGTTGCAAAAAGAAGGTTCCTTGATGAAGTGTGAGAACTACACTTAGCTATAGGAACAAGGGCAGATATTTAGAATGTAGCTGGTTTGGTAACATGGTGGTTGGAGGTTCTCTTCCAAGACCTATGACTTCATTATCTCTGAAAGCTGGCTATGTTTCCAGTGCCATCCATGAGTCTCCTATTTTTGGATAGGTTTTAAATAAAATTAGAGAGCTGCTGGTTACTGCCAAGGTGTGTGCACCACTGCTGCATCCTTGGGGCTACTGAGCCATGCTGTTTGTTACTGTGGCTCATCATTCTCACAGCCGGGTAGAGTTGTTGGTTGTTTCCATTGGAACCTTGCATAGCACTTTCTGGTTGAGTTGATATGCATGGCCCACCGATTATGCAGCCAGAATTATTACTATTAGTACTTGGTAAATATTTGGAGCTATTAAGTTTCTGCTATCAACTAATCCTATGAATCTTAAATAAAAATATTAATGCTGAGAAGAATTATTCTTGTGACCCTCATTCTACCAGTGGGAACAACTAAGGTAGAGGGGTTAAAAAGCTGTCTGAGGTCACAGACATCATCTCTTTCTGCAGGTTGGACACTTGATGGAAAAATCAAATGCACACAATCCTTGTGAAACAGTGTCTAAGCTTAATCCTTAGAAAAGCCCCCTTCTCATCACTATCCAGTCTCTGCCCTGCAACTTTGCCAAAGAGTAGAACAAAAATAGTCTCTGGGAAGTGCAAACAGCTCCCTCCAAAATATGAAAGCACTATTTGATAACGCTCCTTTTTTTCTTTCTTTCTTTCTTTCTTTCTTTCTTTCTTTCTTTCTTTCTTTCTTTCTTTCTTTCTTTCTTTCTTTTTAAGATTTATTCACTATATATAAGTATACTGCAGCTGTTTTCAGGGACACTAGAAAAGAGCATCAGATCCCATTACAGATGGTTGTGAGCCACCATGTGGTTGCTGGGAATTGAACTCAGGACCTCTGGAAGAGCAGTCAGTGTGCTCAACTGCTAAACCCTTTCTCCAGCCCAGCTCCCTTTCTTTAAATGGCACCATCAGCTTAAGGGCCAAGTCAAAAAGATGAGTCCTGGTTCTTATATTTTCAACATTTTTAAAAGTAGTGTGAATATAACTGGTTGCTTGGTTGTAAATCTTCTCAGATCCTTTTAGGAAATGGACAGAACGCAGTAATGAGTAACTGGGGGTGTGTTATATATTCTAACCTCTGCGTTTTTGGTCTGTACTTTAGAGACAGAGAGCTTCATAGATCAGTGTCTATGGGGGGGGGTGTCAGGCTTTGAATAATTATCCCAATTACAACTTCATTTTACCTATAAGCAAATGGGGCTGGGGGTGAGGCGGGGAGAGCTGATATATCCTCATTCTTACTCAGTTTCAGTTGCTTTTGCCCTCTAACTATTATCTTAGTCCTAAACATCTTTCTCCCTAGATAGCTGTGAAACTTTGTGCAGGCTAGTTGGTTTATGCTTTTGTTTTTATTTTGTTGTTGTTGTTGTTTGAATGGTTGGGTTTTGTTTGTTCGTTTGATGAAAAGTTCTTTGTCTGTTGCTTTGGCTCTCTGAAACTTACTATGTAGACAAGGCTGGCCTGGAATTAACCTGCCTCTGCCTCCTAAGAACAGAATCTAATATGCCTGGCTTAAGACATATAGAACACTTCATGGACTGTCTGTCATTCTTGCTCCAGGCCTATGCCAATCTCTGTATTGTCCCATGGTGTATGTGCTGCTGATGGGAACAGTACTGGATAATTTTTCCTCAACCTGACATAGAGTTGTCTGGGGGAAGGAACTGCAATGGAAAAACTGTTTCCACCAGACTGGCCTGTAGGCAAGTCTGTGAGGCATTTTCTTGATTAATGTGGGTGATGCTATCCCCTGAGTTGTATAAGAAGTAAGCAACTAGGAGCAAACCAGGAAGCATCATCTCTTCATAGTCTCTGCTTCAGTTTCTGCCTTCAGGTTCTTCCCCTGGCTTTCCTAGATGAGAGACTACAATCTGGAACATTAAATGGACCCTTTCCTCCCCAAGTTGCTCTTGGTCATGGTGTTTTTTTCATGGCACAAGAAACCTGAGATACGGCTCTCTGCTGGTTTTGTGCTTTTGCCCTTTTCCTGTGTGTGAGTGGTGTGTCATGGGCCCCTGTCCTTTACCAGAAGTGCAATCTTGCTCTTTTCATGAATTTTGCTACTCCTTTCTCGAAAGGGTAGATTGAGAATGTAAAAATATTTCCCTGCCCTTTGGATTTAGCCATTACTTTCTCAGTGTAATAATAGATTCTTACAATGTCACTTGATTTTGGGAGCTTCTGGTGTCACCAAGAGAGGAAAAATCTCTACAGCAGTTTTTGTTCCCAGAGAAGTAAATTTACTCCCATTCACAAATACAAGTCAATTAAATAGTTATTGCTTCAGTTCATCAAAGGGAGACTGCAGACCCTTTCTAAGGGGCATGTGAAGTGACAATTATTTTAAACCAGCATGAAGATGTTTGTACCTTTTTCTACAGTATTGACCCATAAACTGATGTTCTGAAAGCAAGGGGGACTACATTTCAAAAACAAAACATGATAAAACTGTCTTCTACATTTAAAAAATATTTCATGTATATAGGCATTTTTGCCTGCATGTATGTCTGTGTATCATTGTGCATGCCTGGTGCCTGAGGAGGCCAGAAGAGGTTACTGGATTTCCTGGAATTGGAGGTATAGACAGTTGTGAGCTACTGTGTAGGTGCTAAAAATGCAACCTGGATCCTCTGGAAGAGTAACCAATATTCTTAACCCATTCTCCAGTCTCCTGTTTTCTACTTACAAAGGACACACCTTAGGTTCAAGGGCAATATAGGTTAAAAGTAAAGTGATATGAGTATTGTATAATCAGTGGCCATAAGAAAGTTAGAATGGTTATTTAATATCAGACAAACATATCTTAAGAAAAAACCTTACTGTTGACCCTGGAGGACATTTTATAATAAAGAAAGAGTTGCTCCATCAGAATACTATACTTTGTCTTTGCCAGTTTTCTGCTACTGTAACAGAATTCCCAAGGGCAGATAATTTATAATGAACACAAACTTTATGTGTCTTGTGGTTCTGGATGCTGAGAAGTCTAAAAGCATGGTGCTGGTATCTGGGTATCTGGCAAGGGCCTTTGTGTGACATCATATGTTATGGAAAGTTTATATATTTGGATGCTTGGATGCTTAGTCATTAGGGAGTAGACTGTTTGAAAGGATTAGGAGGATTGTTGAAGTGTGGCCTTGTTGGAGGAAGTGTTTCACAGAGGGGAGTGTTAAATGCTTTCCTTTGTAATTGTTGCTTTGGCCCATGGTGTCTCTTCACAGCAATAGAACAGTGACTAAAACAATAACATTAGTCCCAATTGTCACAACAGAATCCTTCTGATGGTCGGAGGTTAGCAATAACTTTAGCGGGGCTGTTCTGGCTTCTTCCTGTAGATTCCCTGTAGCTTCTGAGCTCCCTACATATTTTGGCTTGTTATCCTCCTCCATCTTCAAAGCCAGCAGTGTGGCATCTTCACTTGTCTGATATAGGCACTAACTCAACACATGTATCTTTCAATCGAAGGAGCCTTGTGCAGGACCCACCCCCAATAATCTAGGATGCTCTCAGCATCAGACGATCAGCAGCTTCCCCTGAACAAATCATTTAGAAGAGCAGCCCTTCCCCCTCCTTCTATTTACCTGCCCCTGTGGCTTGGAGTGGAAACCTCTAAGATGAACTGTTCTGGTGGACTTTCTGCCATGCTCTTTGCAGAACCATACCTGGAAACACAGAACACAGAGTCTTCAAAGTACAGAATTTCACTTTCTGATGCATGGCACAAGTAATCTAGCTCTCCCAGACTCTGGCATGAAGATGGTCATAGATAGAATTTTCTTCATTTAGTTAAATTAAGATGATTCAAGAGAAGCTTGTAGCACACAGAAAACCCTCAATAATGGTTCATTCTATTCCTGATAGTGGTTATGTTCTGAGCCTTAGTTTACTCATCTTAGGAATGGGGCAATGACTCCTGCTTGTAGTCTCAGGGTTTTATTTTTGAAGCTCTAACAAGCTAATAGGCTGGAATGTGTTCTGAGTTGGAACAAAAGCTGGGCAAGTGCTGGGGGTGATTGTGATTCATTCCAAGGGATATTTGGCTCCCTGCAGACTCCAAATTAGGCAGGCTCAGAGGAACCCATCACTGCTGCTGAGTATCAGCTCTCCCCTGCTGTTGGTCTCATTTAGGTGGTGCCCCTCCTCTCTCTGGACTCACTGGGTATCTATATTGTTGAATAACCCCATGCAGATGCCCAGCTGCCTCCAGACCAGACAACTCTGCCAACCAAGCTCCGGAGGCAAGTTGAGTTAGGCTGGATGCCTGCAGCACCAGCGTTTGTAATTCTCGTCCCTGGGGGTGGGTGGGGGATAGTCTGGCCGGAGATGGTAATTCTTTTTGGTTTAAACTGACTGTGGTACTTGGTAATCTTTTCCACTAAGTCTCAGTGGGAAGATTTTCAGTAGCAAAGGGGCAGAAGAAAGCATGGGAGGGACACTGTGCAGTGGGCTGAGGTGTCTAACCAACTTCTACAGAAAGTTAGTCAATGCAGATTGAAGTTGGGGTTCAGGCTATGTGTGATGGGGGGGTCTAGAATTAGTTAAATTAGGTCAAGCATTTCCCCTAAAAGGAAGAAGATCTGAGTTTGGATCTAGTTGCATCTGGATTTAGACTACCCTTCACCTCACCTACATATTTTGTCTGGCCAAGGATAAGAAACATTCGGACAACAGACACAAATTAGCCCTAAGCTTTGCCTAAGAAGCCCAGGAACCTGCAGGGGCCGAACTGCTTTCAGAGGCTCTGGCATCCTGGCCCTTGGCCTAACTACAGGAGAGAAGGGCTCCCTTGGTACCCCTTTGCTGCCAGTGTCACAGGCTCTGTCCTCAAAGTTAATAACCTCTCCTGCACCAGGCTCTTTTAATACAGATTGTGTTTATTCCTCACAGCCTGGTTTTGGTCCAGTTGTTCTCATCATCCTGGTATGAATGATGATCCTCTGCTTCAGCTGGGTGTGTTGTTACTCCCAGGACTGGCTCCTTGGTTGACTCACTCAGCATATACATTCTTGCAGAGTTGACCTGGCTCCTGGTGGTAGGCATTAATCAAAACCGTACAAATGTATGCTTGACAAACTGTACCTTTGTAAGAGACTAATGTTAGAACTAAGTTCCAGGTTGAAAGAAAGAGACCACTCCAATCAAAGCGTCTGGACAAGGCAAACTTTACTCTTGACCAAGAGGGCGAGTTTGGAAGATCCAGCAAACAGAGGCAGGACATGCACTTGGTTTTTATTCTAACTCAGGTGGTGGCCATGTCATTTTCCATTTGGCTGTAGTTGGACCTCATGGTCTTGTTTGATTGGCTAGTTTTAAAAGAATTGGCACACTGGAAATGAAGGAGGAAGGAGAAAGGGGTCACTGCTCTGGGCCATCTAATTATTGGAATATAGCAGGGGGCCTTTATGGAAACAAAGATTTCACCTGGGTGTGGTACAGTGACATTTACATAAAAGTCTTACAAGGTAGGGGAGATAAAAAGATTCAAGTTTTACAGCAGTTGGTAGGAAAGACTCATATTTCTTACACTAAGGAGAGATGTTTGATGGACTTTGGAGAACTTGATGAGACAAAGACATTTTTTTTAGACATGAGCAGGAAGTAACTTGACCAGGGAATTGGGGCAGAGGCTGAAGACGTCAGGATATACAGAGAGTGGCATAAGAAAGACCACTAGCCTGGTCAGTAGCAACGGGGTCCTTTCACTCTCTGCTTCTTTGAGTTTGACGCTGTTTAAAGATTTCACATGTAAGTGTAATCATATAGCATACATCTGCATCTAGCTCATCTCACTACGCAAATTGTCTGCACATTCAACCAGCACAGCTGCAAGCAGCAGGTTTTTCAAAGTCTGGATAGCTTTTGGCTGTTTATGTACCACACTTTCTTTAACCATTGATCCATCCATCAACTCTGGGATGTTTCCGCATCTGAGTTATTGCGAATGCCTGAGTAGATGTGGGAGTGCAGATCTCTCCTCCTGATACTTCAGATGCATACCCAGAGGTAGGCGTGCTGGTTCATTTTGTTCTATTTTTTGTTTTTAAATCTTTGAGGACCCCTCTACGTTGTTTTCTATGATCGGTATACTAAGAAGAGTGCTGGCTAGTTTTATGTCAGCTTGACACAAGCAAGAGTTATCTGAAAGAAGGGAGCCTTAATTGAGAAAATATCACCATTAAGATAGGGCTTCAGGCAGCCTGTAGGGACATTTTCTTAATTAGTGACTGATAGGAGAGGGCACAGTCCACTGTGAGTGGTGCCACCCCAGGGATGGCTTCTTTCTGTAAGAAAGAAGGCAGAACAAGCCAAAAAGAGCAAGCCATTAAGCAGCACTCCTCCATGGCCTTTGGTTAGATCCTGCCTCCAGGTTTCTGCCCTGTTTGAGATCTTGTCCTGACTTCCTTCAATGATAGATTACAATGTAGAAGTATAAGCCAAAGAACCCTGCCCCCCCCCATTTGCTTTGGACCATGGTGCTTCATCTTGGTGATAGTAACCCTAACTTGGATCCCACCAGCATGATACAAGGCCAAACTTGTTTTCTTGTCTTTAGATTTTATTTTAAATGTGTATTTATCTGTATGCATATATGTGCATCTGTGTGAATCTATGTTCCACATCTATGGATGTTCACAAAGGCCAGAAGAGGGCATTGGATCCCCTGGAGCTGGAGTTATAGGCAGTTGTAAGCTTCCCAAAGTAGGTACCAGAAACAAAACATTGGTCCTCTGGAATAAAAGTAAGAGCTCTTCTTAACCCTGAGCCATCCCTCCAGCACTTTGTCTCTTTTAAAACAACAGTCATTCTAACAGGTGAGATTTCCACTTGCACTTTCCTAGTGAGTAGGATGGTTAGTGCCTTCACGTATATCCACGGCCATTGTACCTACCTTTTCTATGAAGAAAATTGTTTATCTAGACTCTTTAAAAAAAATCAATGTTTAATTTTTCTGTAGTTGTAGGAGTCCCTTATTCTGACACCAACTCTTTATCAGATATAGTTTCCTCGTCCTTTATCCCAATTTTGTTAGTTATTTCCATTGCTCTTTTTGGTTTACTGTAGCCAGTTTTGTTTGGTCTTTATTTTCCTACCTATGCGTTTGCTTTTGGTTGTTGTCAAGACTAACTCAGGTGCTCCCCTCCTTGTCTAAGCGTTTTCAGCCTTTGGCCCATTCTTCATTGGGTTTGGTGTCAGATAATGCTGTGAGATATATTGATATCTAGTTTTTCACTGACAGTTTTCTGAGGACTGATCTCATTGTGCATTTCTGGTGCTTGTATAAAACAAGGGCTTTCTAAAGTAACAGAACCGATAGGCTGAATATCAGTTCACGAGGCTGGATGTCTGAGCCGTCTCAACCTGCCCCTGAAGGAGGATTCCTCTGGTCTTCAGCCTAGGTTAGAAGCCAGCACAAGTTGTTTCTAATGTTGGTGAAGGAAGGATTTACCAGCAGTAGTGAAAGCAAACAGGCTGGACCCAGCTTTCTTACTTGTCTTTAGATCCCCTCTGCCACCAGAAGGCACCACCCACATTCAGGCTGGGGTTTTGTGCTTCAGGTTATCCAGTCCCATCCCTTACAGGATGCCGGATAAAAGCTCGTGCTTTCGTTGATTTTAAATGCAGTCAAGGATACAACCGAGCTTGGTTGTCACAGTATGGTTGTACATTTTAACTACCGGTGCTGTGTTCTATTTGTTTATGCCACTTCTGGGCTTTTATGACTTTTCTTTTTCCATATTTTTATCTTTCAGGTTTTTTTTTTTTTGTTTGTGTTTAAACACACTCAGGTGGCTGCGCTTTCTTACCTCCACCCCTGAGTGCAGGAAGAGGAGCATGCACCATTCCGCCCTGATGGTGATATTATTTGAAATCAGAATGTGTGATGTCATAGCTTTTATTTTATCCTAGGTTGCTTCAGCTATTTGGAGTCCCTTCTGGTTCCGTATGAATTTTAGGAATATTTTTCCTGTTTTTGTGATATGGTTTGCTTGGGATTTGTATGTTGTCTTTAGTAGCTCAGACATTTTAACAACAGAAATTCAGATCTTTATCCTTCTTGATTAAATTTCACTCCTAAGTACTTTATTCCTGTGGACACGATTGGGACTATTTCCTTTATTTTTTTTCTTGACTGTTGGTTGTTGGTGCCCAGAAATGCAGCTGAGTCTTTGAGTTAATTTATTAGTGTCAACAGTTTCTGTGGAAGACCGTGCCATCTACAAAGGGAGATAGCTCCACTCTTCCTTTGCTGACCTGGGTGCTTGTCTCACTTGCCACCTGCTCTGCTTAGAACTCCCACTCCTGTGTTGAGAAGTGAGGAGTATCAACAGGTTCTTCCTGACCCGAGAGATGCTGGCAGCTCTTCACCACTGAGCACACACTTAGCCGTGGAGCACCTCTCTTAAGTTATGTTCCTCCTACGCTTCTTGTGTTGAGACAATGTCTTGACATATAGCTCAAGACACCCCCAAGCTCCTTGTTTTCTTCTCTGCCTCTGGGTTTAGAGACAAGTAGTTTCAAAATAACTCCACTCATTTTATTTATAAAGATATTTTATTGTGCGCTTGTACGTGCATGGGGGTGTTGCATACACTATGCATATGCTTATACAAGAGCATGTATATGCATATGCACACCCATGTGAGTTAAATACCTTTAGAAGCCAGGAGAAGACATCAAATACCCTAGAGCTGAAATTAATTGGTGATTTGAGCCGCCCAATGTAGGTGATGGGAACATACCCTAGTATTCTGAAAGAGCAACCAGCACTCTTAACAACCAAACCATCTTTTCCCTTGAGAAATATTTTTAATACTGAAAGAATATGAAATTTTGTTCAATATTTTTGTTATATAAAAATGACCATAAGATCTTTGGCTTTCATTGTGCCGTGAGATATTCTATATGTGCTGGTTTACATATACTGAACAACTCTTACATACCTTGCATAAATCTCATTTCATTCTTGTATATCCAAAGACCCAAAGTCTCATCAAAGTGTAGTCTGGTCCCCAGTACATTAGCATGGACAGGTAATTCAGCCACAAAAGCTTGACCTCATCATCAGATCAACCCTCTGATTGACTTTATGGACTACTGAGAGCTGATCCAAATGGGAGGTGGGCTCCAGCTGAAGGCAGTGGTCCTCAGGGGATGTCCTTGCCCCTGAGCCCTTTGCTCTGTCCATCACATGCTCCTGCTCCTGACATTTTAACTCTCCAAAGACTAAAAGCAATGAGCCAAGAGATCATGAACCAAAGCCTTTGAAACTGTGAACCAAAATGAAACATTTTTTCTTTTTTTATTATTTATTTACTTATTATATATAAATACAGTGTAGCTGTCATCAGACACACCAGAAAAGGGCATCAGACCCCATTACAGATGGTTGTGAGCTCAGATTAGAATGTGGTTGCTGGGATTTGAACTCAGAACGTTTGGAAGAGCAGTCAGTGCTCTTAGGCACTGAGCCATCTCTCCAGCCTGCATTCTTTCTTTTATGTTGGTTCTCTTAGGTGTTTTGTCGCAGCAGTGGAAAGCCAGATAAACAACTAGGGTATAGGCTTCATCTACTGTGATATTGAATTAGGTCCATTAGTGTTTTATTTTACATATGTAGCCATGTATGGTATATATACATGCATGTGTAGGTAATGTGTGGACATGTGTGTGTGTGTGTGTGTGTGTGTATGTGCATATGTATATGTGTATGTATGTGGAGGACTAAAGTTGACATCAGACATCTTTCTTGATTGCCTTCTGTTTTATCTGATTGAAATAAGGCTTCTCTCTCTGAACCCAGAACTCAAGCATTCTGGCTAGGTTTGGCCTTGGCGTTAAGTGTGGCCTTGCTGTGGTAGGTGTGTCACTGTGGGCATGGGCTTTAATCTAGCTTTCTGGAAGACAGTCTTCTAGTGGTTTTGAGATGAAAATGTAGAACTCTCAGCTCCTCTTGCACCATGCCTGCCTGGACACTGCCTCTGGGATTATAGCTCTTGTAACTGAGTCTAGTTAGAGCTGGCACACGGGTACTACTTGGATTTATCATAATCTTCTGTGGATGCAGATCCTGTCTGACCCTCCCAAAGCTCTAAGTCAAATAACCCTTACGTTAGATATTATGTGTATTCTCTAATGGCAATGAAACAGACTGGTATAATGTTTGGATGAGGGGTTCTGTGTTTTATTTCACTCTGGCTTTTACAAAATCCTAGTCAAGTCAAGCCTGAGGCAAAAGCCGGCATCTGTAGTCCCTACCTGAGGAGCAGGTTATTTCTAACTAACTCCAGTAGAGCAAGTGGCCCAAGGCCCAGAAACAGGAGGACTCACTACCCAGGGCTCACAACTGAGCACAGGCCTGGGAGAAATTCAGCCATAGAAACAGCCCTGGCAACCGAAAGAAATCAGGGTCAATTCCATTCACCTTCTGGATCCCACTTTTATTACCTGAGAAACAGACGGATTATAACGTATGACTTCTGTAGTCCTATCTGCCCTAGCATTTAACATCTTTATGATTCTCTTGTCGATTCCAGCTCCCACGGCTCCTATTGTGTGGGGCTGGGCACTGAGGACTGCTGGGTTGTGAAGATGCTAAATTGGAGCAGCTTAGACAAGGCTTTTGCTTATCTTCTCTGCTATGAAGTTCATGAAATGAAAATACACACACACACACACACACACACACACACACACACACACACACACACACCCAATCACAGTCTATCCAAAGTCTGACAACCCAGCCCTCTGACTAGAAACATTAGGATTGCCAGGAACTGTCCTTGCCATCCTAGAAGCTATCTGATCCTTTCTTCCCAGAGTCTTCCTTAAGTGACAGTTTCAGGAGTAAAATTAATGCAATTGTGTGTAAACCCCACGTTTAAAAAATTGTTGTGTTTGTGTATATAAATATGTGCAGATGTACCTGTGGGTACAGTATGTATGGGGTAAACATCAGGTGTCTTTCTTCGATCTCTTTCTACCTTTGGGTTTTGCTGAATCTGAAGCTCATTGTTTAGGCTAGGCTGGTGGCCAGTGAGCTTCAAGGACTTCCCATCCCTGTCTTTCAGCATTGCGGTCACAGATGTGTGCCATCACACCTAGCCTGAGGTCCTCATGCTTTGTTTCAAAGACACATTGTCAACTGAGCCATCTACAGTTCATAAGCACTGCATCTTGGGGTGACTTGTTACACAGTTTCAACGACTGAAACACACAGCCAGCATTCTCCTCTCATTCATTAGTGAGCTAAGGCTGGTGTCACTCAAGGTAATCCATTAGTATGCAGCAGCATTGGGACTTAGATCCAGGCCTGTGTGAACCTTCCACAAGACTGTGATCACTCCACTTCCAGAAATCCTGGTTCTCAGAAAAGGACCTCAGCACATGGAAAGCTCAGAGATTTGGTTTGATACCAATTAGCCTGTCAGTCTTAGGCAAGTGATGAATTCTGATTTCTCCATCTATATAGTGGGTGAGAGTTGGTAATTAAGGGACCTAACAGGAGAGTATATCCAGTTAGCAGAGATGGAATTCATGAGCGCAGAACAGTTGACTGGGAGATACCTGTCTGTGAAGCCAAGCCCTGCACAGGATGAGAAGGGAAATGACAGGAATGGGCTAGCATGTTGAAAAATTACACTAACAGGAAATCGGATGTGTGCTGTGCTGGATGCAGCTTGCTCTTGGGGGCTTAATCAGCATGGGCAATACTGAACGGGTGTCAGAGTCTTTGATAAATATACAGTGGCATCAGCTGTCCTTGGAGATCCTAACATTCTGGCCTCCTGGTGTCCCTGTCTTCAAGTCACATTACATAGTGTATGTGCCTGGTATTCTGGCGTCTTAGGCCCGTTCTCCTTGGTGCTTGTCAGGGAAGAATTTCTGAACTCTTGGTGACCTAGACACTTGGTCAGAAGGCTGTTCTGCCCTAATTTGGTGTAGCTTTCTCATAAGGCCATGTCCCTAGAGCTGGGCACATTTAAGAAACTGTAAATGATGTACTGGAGCTGGGGGTGGGTGGGGAGGAAAATAGCTGTTCACTTGCTCTCAGAGCTGTGCCATTCCTTGCTGGCTGCCTGGCTGATGCCTGTGAATGGGGTTGCTATTTGTAAATACCCAAGTCCAGGCAGGCTGACAACCTAGTTTCTCTACCACTCTGAGGGAACAACACTCCCCACAACTAGGGAAGAGCAAGAACTGGTACCTGGAGACACCTGGTCATTACTAGAACAGTTTTTCATTTGCTATAATGAAACATCACATAGATAACATCACATAGATCCTTGAATATGTAGAGTCTAGATTTATGCATCACATGGAAGTAGAAAAGGTCCTATGTGAGAAGAAGTAGAGCTTTAATGGAAGGGAGGGGGGCAAAAGTGAAGAATGGGATATTTATGTCAGGAAAACAGAAGGGGGAACTTTTTGGTGGGGGCAGCAAGAAGTGGGGGAAAAGGAACAAAGGAAAAGAGGAAGCATGGGAAGGGGCACGCTGAATGTGGGTTAGGGTTCTGAACTGAATAAGAAGCAGAAGAGGAGGCAGTGATGTAAGTTCCAAAGCTCACCTCTCTGCTTCCTGACTGTGAAGAGCTAGACCGGCCACTCTGCGCTCTTGCTGCCTGGTGTCCCTCCATGCTGCCCCGTATGTCTCCTCAGAGTGTGAACCACAGTGAACCCAGCTTCCCTTATGTTTTGTCAAGTTACAACAATGAGAAAAGTAACACACACACACACACACACACACACACATGTATGTATGTATGTATGTATGAATGTATGTATGAAAACATCACAATAAAATTCATTTTGGGTATGTTAAACAAAAAAATAATGTAAAGGAAATCATTCTTTCCCATTATAAAAGTAATCTAGATTCCCATCAAACAATAAAAAATACAGATAATACAAATATTTAATCTAGAGATAATTGGATTAATTTGTAAAATCCTTTTTAGATCATTCTCTATGAATAGACATAAACTGTATCTATGTGTCTTATTCTATAGCTGCCTTCCTCCTTGCCCAGAACATAGACAGACAGACAAGTGCATGCACCTATATGCACACACATGTATATGAAAACAAGCTCAATCCATGTCAGCTCCCATGAATTTTCTTTCTACATGGTCTACATAGAGGACACTCATTTCTTATTCTTTCTCACTATTACTGAAAAATCTCGATCCTTTTCCATTTTCTATTTTTTTTGGCCTGATTTCCATTTTTGCCTGACTATTTTCTATTCTGTCATTAGAAGGTAAATATCACAAAGAATGCAGCCATTGCGGTGCAGATCACAGGCAGTCCTTGGGTGTGCTTCTGTCTGCAAGTGCCACATCCCCCAGTCCCTCCCTCCTTCATTCTCACCAGCTGGCAGGTAAAAATGCTATTTCAATTGTCTAAAATCCCCTCTCAGCACAGGGCTTTCACCTTCGCCCGCTGTCCAGACTGACTCTGTTACCGTGTGACCCGGGCTGTGCTTGGCACTGGGGATGTTTTATGTTGTGCTTGTTGCTTCCATAGTGTGTGTGCTTGTGTGAGTGTGCGTGCGCGTGTGTGCGCGCATGTCTGTACAAGCACTGCCTGATCCAAGAAAACTATAGAACATTAACACTAAAAAAAAAAAACTTTCGTTACATATCATATATTCTATATTATCATTTGAAGGAGGGGAAACTGAGGCACAGGATGATGCGAGGACACTTTCCCAGGGTGGAATTACAACTATGGAGGCAGGGTGTGAGACAGTGGACCATGCCAGGAAACTTGGTAAGGTTGAGTGGGTTCAGAGTCCCCAGCACCCAGACACCCACCTGAGACGGTAGGTGGCTCCCTGCTCCTTTCCAGATTCCTGGCCTGGAACACGTGTCTCACTTTCCACATAGGAAATGTGACCTGTGGTCATGTTGCCCAGTACAGAGTTCTCCATGCTAATGAGGTATCTAGAGGCCCTGAGGGTTTAGCCAATAAGCTTTCCTTCCCAGACATTCCTTCCTGCAAAAGGTATTTATTTTATCTCTGGTTTACCCTGAGGGGGGTAGTATGCGCCCATTTTCCTAAGTACTGTCTCTTTCATCAAGAACCTTTGTGGGGAGCATGGAGAAGGCCTTGGCCTACAGAGCCACACTGCCGAAGCCTCCCACAGAAGGGACATTTGTGTTCCCAACCACCACTAGACTAAGGAGTTCTCAGCTCTTCCACAACTTCCAGCAGTGTCTGGATGTCCAAGAGTCTGAGAACCCCCTATGCTGTGTTTTCCCACCCCCAGAGTGGTGTATGCCCAGTGCCAGACTGTGGCAGATCAAAGCTAAATGCAGTCTAATGTCTCTGTGTTCCACCTGTCCAAGTGGCTGTTGGTATACCCCAGAGGTGGGCTTTCTGATGGTTTTGGTTTTCATGGATACTGTGGATTGAACCTAGTTCAATGGGCTAGGCAAGCACAAACCACCAAGCCACATCACCGTGTTTCTTACCTAGCTTTAGAGCACTGGTTGGCCAAGTTCAATGCCAACGAGTGCTATAATTCAGGGGTAATTCTATTGAGTGCAGAATAAGTGTGTTGAACACATCTGTGGAACAGATGTTTATGCACGACAGTCAGAAAAATAAAACAAAACATTCTGTAAAGTCATGCTCTAGATCCCAGGAAGGCAGACATCGACAGGTGTCTATTTGGGGAGAAATATTTTTCTAAAACACGGACAGTTAGTGGGTTATGGGAGCCAGTGGAAGAGGGGAGCTAAGGTTGTCTGTTGCTGGAGACAGCATGTTTGGAACTGTCAGCCTGCAGGAATTCCCCACGAGCCTCTGCCTCCTCCCAGAGATGAGCAGATAAGCTGATGAGGAGGGGAGCTTTGTTTCTTTTGCATTCCTGGATGAATCAAGCCTGGCTGGGCCTCTGGTGGCTTCCAGGGAGTCTCTGAGTATTGCTGTCACTCCAGTGCCCATCACTCTATGTCCCCTGGTTCATTTGGTCCTAAAGAGTATTTACAGTTTTTAATCTCTAGAATAGTGTCAGTGCTCTGGGCCTTTCCTGACTCCATAGGTGGCTGGGTGGATAAAGCTTATGCTTGCAGCCTTGCTTCATTTCCAATGCCTGGGTAACATGGATAGGGGCCTACCCCGCCTGCCAATCACTGTACTGCTCTGCCCATACTAGCATCACTGTTGCCTGGGTGATAGGAGTAACTTCTTTTATTATTATTTTTTTGTAGTGTGTATGTACCTTACATGTATTTGTATGTGAATGAATGTGTGTGTGTGTGTGTGTGTGTGTGTGTGTGTTTAGGATAACACTGGTCTTATTTCTCAGTCACTGTCCCCTTTGACATGGGGTTTTTCACTGACCTGGAGCCCAACAATTTGGCTAGGCTGGATGGCCAGTAAGCCTCAGGAATAATCTTGTGTCTACCTGCTCAGCCCCGAGATTATAGGAGTACACCACCATGTGTAGCTTTTCACGTGGGTTCCAGGGGCCACAGTCAGGCCCTCAGTTTTGTGGAGAAAGTACTTTGGCCACCGAATTATGTCCTCAGCCTTGTGGCAGCTTTTGATTCTTCTGTGTCATTTGTCTCCTCCCAATCTGTGCCCCACTCTGGTGGAACACATCAACACAACCCCATCCTTTCTCCTCTTCATCCCCATCCCACAAAGCTTCCCAGGATTCTCAGAGAAGAGATCAAAGTCACTTGTCACATTGGCCTGGTACCTACTTATCTATGCTCTATGCCAGCCATGTTTGCTTTTCTGAGCCAGATGTGTGCCCTCGAGAAAGTGCCTTTCCATCTTTGAACCTTATTTTCCTCATCTGGAGGGCAGACATTGGAACCCCAAGCATCCTGCAGCTAATGAGGCCCTCAGCTGGGCCTATGCAGTTCTCACCTCTCCCAGCGTCTCCTCCTCCAAAGACAAACAGATTCCAAAGATCCTGATTCACAAGAAACCTTTTCTTCTGTGAAAGAACAGCCTGATTTTACTTTAAGCTCTCTGCTTCCCTAAGGAAGACTTCCTTTACCGCTTCTTCTCTGCTCTCTTAGACTGGGTCGCCATCGTCCACCTAGAGATGCACTCCTAAAGCCTCTTGTTAACGGGATTTGTGCTGTTACATCCAATGTGAAGCCTCCTGTCTTATCTCAGCCATCGGTTCCCCTTGGGAAGAATGGCACACACACACAAACGGCATCCTTTCTTACAAGGAGGCCTCCTTCAGCTTTGTTCCTGGAATCAAATTTCCAGGAAGCAAGGACCTGGCCCCAGTGGTTGATTTATTGAAGGATGTTCTCGGGAACCCACTGGTCCTTTTCTGGCCACATTTTTATTGATAGGCTCAGATGACGGGGAAAGTAATGGGGTCTATACAAAGGACAGGGAACTGGGACCAAATGGAGGCACTCATCAGCTGAATAGAGCATTCATGTTATAAGGAGAATCTGTGGCCACCTGCTGAGCCTCAGAAATTGGCATCTTCTCTGAGGGCTTAGGCGGTAAGGAAGGGCCCCCTTGAAGTGAGGGTTTGGTGTACCCAGCACACCAATTAGGTTAGAAGGAGCTACTGGCACAGTATTCCTCCGGCTCATATATTTTGTCACACTGAACTGAAAAGACATCTGAGCTCCATTGGCAATAAAGATGGAGGCTAATTTCTTGAGTATTTCCTCAGGGCATTCCTGGAGTTGGGATCTTCAGCATGGAGAATTCAAGTCACATAGGAATGTGGCCAGAAAATGACTGGTTCCCGAGAACATCTTTCAGTAAATCAACCACTGGGGCCAGGTCCTTGCTTCCTGGAAACTTGATTCCAGGAACAGAGCTGAAGGAAGCCTCCTAGTAAGACATTCCTCTTAGACACCAACTCTTGTTTGCTAGCACAGCCTCTGGAGGTCAACATTTGGGGAAACTGAGTCTTAGAGAGAGGTTCATTGAACTGGCAATTCACGCAAAAGGTGGTTAAACCTACAAAGTAATGCTTATCACTGTGAGTTCAGGGTTCTCTCTAATACAAAAGCATGTTTTTCTTTCTTCTTTCTTTTTTTTTTTCTTTTCTTTTCTTTTTTTTTTTTTTACACTCCAAGGAACACGGGAACGAAAACACAGGGCGAGGAGTCCAAAATGATGCTGGCTGGGAGAGTCATTCTAGTTACAGCTGCAAGCTGGCACCGGAACACAACCATCCCCTGAACATCACAGGCCAGGCTAGTCTACGTGTCCTGCTGTCCCTGGCCTCTTGCTGGCACTAGCAAATGAAGAAGGCGGAGGGCAAGGCTGCCAGCAGCAGGAAGATTGCAGCCAAGTGTTTACCACCACCCGGCTCGAGTGAATTACTGATCCCTCTCTCAAGCAGAAATGATGTCAGGGAGAGAAGGGACTGGAGACAGTGAGCACTCATTTCCTTACTGACTACAGAGAGACGAAATGTTCCGGAATGGGAAACCTACCAAGCTAGTAAACCCCAGGGATGCCTCAGGGGTCATTCTTCAGACAGATTGTCTGCCCTAGGTGGCGATCTTGCTCTCAGTCGAGTGGACCGACCATGGGAAATGCTTATTTCTCTTTCATTTCCTCCTCCACCACTCCATACTTAACAAGTGCACAGAGAGAGCCCACCCCGTTGTGTCCCGGGTGTTTCAGAGCACCAGTGTATGCCATACCCACCTTGCTCAGCCACCGAGGCAGGGGGGAGGTTTGCACAAGAGCCATGGTGAGATTTCTTGTGTGACATTTCGTTTTGGATCTCGGTTAACTGAGCCATGGTTGGAGGGCAGACATTATTCCGGATGCCTCTGTGGGAGTGAGAGAGTGTGTGTGGTTTGTTTTGTTTTGTCTTGGGATAAAATGAATACTTAAATTGAAAAATTTTTTGAGTGTAGTGGATTGCCTGATTGCTCCATAACAGGAATAAGCCTTGTTAAACCACTCGGGGGTCCTATGCTAACCCAAGCATGTCCTTCTTTGATCAAGAAGAAATTGTGCAGTAGATGCTTTTTGTCTTGATTGTAGCAGCATCTGTGCCCTTGAGTCCAGATGACCAACCAACCCTGCATATTTGGGGTTTGTCAGCCTCAACAACACAAAAGCCAATTCCTTAACTAAATAAGTTCCTTTGCACATATGGGTCTTACTCTTTTTTTAAACAGGGTTTTTACCATGTTGCTCTGGTTGACAAGGCTGGCCTTGAACTCCCAAAGATCTATCTGTTTATGCCTCCCAAGTACTGGGATTAAAGAATGTGTGTGTGTGTGTGTGTGTGTGTGTGTGTGTGTGTGTGTGTGTGTGTGTGTATGTGGGTACCCTAGTAGGCCAAAAGAGGGGATTTGATTTCCTGGAACTGAAGTTATAGAAGCTTGTAAGCACTCCATCATGGATGCAGGGAGTGGAACCTGTAGGAATACGAAAAGCTCTCAGCCACTGAGGCCTTCCCAGCCCTGCTTCTGTTTCTTCAGCAGACTCTGGTTGATGAACTTTCCAGTCTGGCCATCCCACACACACATGGGTGTAGCATCTGTCTGGGGCTACCAGAGACTTGATGCCAGTCTCTCCTGTTCCTTTTCTCTGTGGCTGTCCTCCTTCCATGCCTCCACCTGTTGTCCAGCCTCAGCTCCTCTTGCACCATCAGATTTGGGCTTCTATCATGGGATTGCTGCACACTAACTGACCTTGCCCCGGGAGCTCCTGGCTTGGTTTCTATCAGACTTTGTTCTTGTTGAGCCAAAAAGTGGGAGGCAGGAAAGAGAAAGAACTACATTTTCTGTCATTTTTAGTGTCACTCAGGGTTTACAAGTTGAGTGCCATCATGAAAGCATTTCCTCCAAGCTTGGGGAGACAGCTTTAGACCCTTCAGCATCATGTGTAGTTAGTGCTGGAGGTAGACCATGCTTCATCCCATTCACAAGGAATCACTAATGCTCATCCCACTCCACTGGTACTCAGGGAAGGGCGCCTGTCTTCTTTGATCCTGGGACAATGACTTCCTTGGTGAAACTGCCTGCTGAGAGCTCTCTAGGGCGAGTGCTTTGTCTATCTTCTGTTAGACTTCATCCTCACTACACTGAAAATAGACAAGCACCTATCTCTCTGGCTAGGGCTCAAGGATGCCAATGTGTGCCTTCCCCTTCACCAGGGACCTTCAGAGGGGGTCAATAGGTAAGCAGAGCCTCTCTTCATGGCTTGGTTTCCACACGTACTGAGAAAGAAAACAAAGAGGCTGTGAGTATCTCCCTGATGCGTTCGTTCAGATGCAGGCCAAGTTAGAGGACTTAGGTTTTGCCTGGGTTGAGTGGTCCTTAGCCACAAGGAGATAACATTATTTACTGCACAAGAGTACATGGGTCAGGGCCGGTAGGGAAGGGGAGCCAGTGCAGGCAAACTTGCCCTGGAACCCACTCTCGTCCAGGGGAAAAACAGGCTGCCTTCCACAAGCTCAATGCTTTCCTTCCAAGATGTCCTTCTCAGGGGCTCACCAGGCAGACCCCCGCCTCATCCAGCCACGGAGTGGAACAGGAATACTAGACCTGCTGGACTAACACCATACTCATTGCTCCTTAGGAAGAAATTGGGGCTGAGGGGATGGTTTGTGGGCAAAGTGAGTGGGTAACGTGAGAAGCCAAGTTCAAATCCCCAGCAACTATGTAAAAGCCAAGCCCGTTAGCCTCTTCCTGTCACCCCAGTGCCCCATGTGACAGGATGGGTGGCAGAGACAGGAGACTCTCCGGAAGCTTCCAGGCCAGCTAGCCTGGCGTGGGCAGCAGCAACCGACAATCTGTCTCAAACAAGGTGGAAAATTAAGACTAACCCTTGATACTCAGCCACCAGAAACAATGACTTAACCAAATTCTTAAGAAAATGGCTGCATCTAGAGAATATCATCCTGAGTGAGATAACCCAGTCACAAAAGAACAGACATAATATGCAGTCACTGATAGTGGGATGCTAACCCCAGAGGCTTGCACTCCCCCAGAGACAACTCACAGACTGTATGAAGTCCAAGAATTAAAGAAAACAAAAAAATATACATATATTTACAAAACAAGAAGACTTTGACTATTTCCATGTTGTGTTTTGTTTTGCATGTACTTTACGCTCATTGTAACTATTAAGTTTTCAATGCATACTGTCAAGCCCTTGAAAAAAATCAAGTACTGACTAAAAAAATATATTCACATGGTTTTATGTAAAAATTATTTTAATGTCTGAAAAAACAGTACTGACAAAAATGTATAATTTTAAGCAAAAAATGTTTAAAATCTGTACATTTATCTTTGTTTTGTAAAATAAAGTCGTTTAAAAAAAAAAAAAAAGACTAACCCTTGAGGGTGTGGCATGGCCTCCCAATGTGGGCATATGCCTCCCCTCCCCCACATATACCTGGAAAACAAGATGATGGGACCGGCCCCCTCATTTTACATATGGGGAGACTGGAGCCTCAAGTTTAGGCCTCTTCCGTCCTGAGCTTCTGTATCCTCAGGCTGACATTTTGTGACAGATACTTCTGGCGATACTGTGATACAATCCCAGAGCAAGAAGACAATAATAGCCTTTGCCTCCTGCCATTGACCAATGTTCAGGGAATCCCGAGCCACCTTGGCATGCTCTGGGGTAGAACCTGGGAGCAGAGCCCTGGAAGACTGTCCCCAGGAAATCTTGGCACAGCACCGTCACTGCGGATTGAGGAAACACTGTTCTTGGCTCACTTAAGTCTCTCCACATAATTGAAGAGGGAGAAATAAAATGTCAGTAGGAAATATGCATTTCATTCGTGTTAAAGAGCCCTGTTCATTTCTTGGTCTGGGCCCTATCTGCTCCTGCTTTGGTCCTTGGTCACTGTAAATCAGCTCAAAAAGTGATTTCAGAACAGAAGAGGACCAGGAAGTGGAGGGACAGCCCTTCACATTTACCCTTGCTCTGGCGCCAGTTAGAATTTTAATTTTGAAGTGTGGTAAGGAGGCAGAGGTGGCCTTTGACCCACTGAGAAGCAGAATAACCTTAAACACAGATGGATTGGAGGTGGGTTGGGGAAGGGATATAGGGTGTGTGTGTGTGTGTGTGTGTGTGTGTGTGTGTGTGTATGTGCGCGCGCGCGCTCGCGATTTCTATCCAAAACCACTTAAAGATTTATCTCAAGGCTGGTGGGAGGGGCAGACATCTCCAATTCCTTCTTAATGGGAATGTGAGCAAAGGCATTCCAAAGAATGAACTTAGCCAAGCTTTCTTAAAAAAGATGTAAAGAAAAAAAAAAAACGAAAAGGAAAAGGCAAAGAAATGCGAGTTTGTTAAAATTTACTCAGGGAAAAACAAACGTCACTATATCTCTGAGAACGTCAAGAGCCAAACCAAGAAGGAAAGGAGTTAGGTGGATTGTGAATTTTAAGCTACTATGAAATAAATCTGAACGTTTACCCGGCTCCCTGGGATCGCTGCGGACGGCTTGCTCTGCCCCCTAACGGACGTATATGGTGCCGCAGCTCCGGGAAAAGCTGGCCGCCTTCAGACAGCGCCACGTGCGGACGCGGTCGGCTCACAGCCTTGCTAGCGTTTTTCCCTCGCCTTCCTACCATCCAGACACGAGCAAAGCGGCGGGTTAGAGGATTGCAAAGAGGCCGAGATCTACCCGTGGTGGCACGGAGGGTGGCGCCAGCAGCTCTCCCATCCTGGTCGGAGAGTCCATGCATCTCTGAGGCCATCCACTGCGGTGCAACTTCCCCAGTGGCAAGCCAAATTTGGGCTAAGCTGCAGTCTCCCTTCAGGTGGCTGGGTCCTGCGCACTGTGGGGACAGGATGGCTAGGACCTACCTGTAGGCCCAGCAGGTTCGGAGGGAAGGATGTGGCTCGTCTCGCGCCTCTGGTTCCCGGAGGTGCTCAGGGTGTTCTGAGAGACTGAAAAGTGATAGCCAGGACGAAGATACAAAGTCCTTGACTGTCGGGGCTCCTGGACTGAGGGATTCCTGCGAAAGGCGTCCCCTGGGGTCTCTGTCATAGCAGTCTTGCGTTGCGCGGAGTGGGAGGTAAGGGCGGGGAAGCACTTAGCTTGCGGAGTCCCTCCGGAAGCAAGCGGCGTCGGGAAGTTCTGGGAGCCCTGGCTGAGTCTTGGAAGCAGGAGGTGAAGGATGGGATTGAGCTGGAGCTTTTAGGGGAATCCCAGGAAAATGTACCTGGAGTAAAGCTTACCAAAATGGGGGCTCGCTTCGGGGATCCCTTAGGAGGTGGGTGTAGGGTTGGGGGTTCCCTGCGGGAGGAGGCTGCTGGAGGTGTGTGTCCTTGTTCTTGGGGAAGGTGGTTAATCGCAAGCCTCCTCTCTCATCAGGCAGAGCGGCTGACCCTTTCCTGGGACCCAAGCGCAAGGGTATCTGTAGAGGCTCAAAGAGGGAACCTCAAACCGGGATTTTTACAGTCACCACCAGAAGTCGCCACCACTGAGCAGTCCCATGGCTGGGCTTATGCCCTGAGACTCAGGTAACTTCAGATTCCCAGGAAGGGGACTGCACGCCCCATACTCGCGTTCTAAGCGCAACGGTCTTGTCACGGCTTTTCTGGTTTGTTTCAGGGAGAGGACAGGCAGGTCAGTGCCCCGTGCTCCCGGTGACACCTGGACCGAGCACCGGGCCCCGCCCCACGTGCTACGCTTTAAAGAACCGTAAGGCCTGGTGCTCCCTGGCGGTCGCGGTCATGGAGGGCACACCCGCAGCCAACTGGAGTGTCGAGTTGGACCTCGGGAGTGGAGTGCCACCAGGGGCGGAGGGCAACCGCACGGCCGGGCCACCACGACGGAACGAGGCCCTGGCGCGCGTGGAGGTGGCGGTCCTGTGCCTCATTCTGTTCCTGGCCCTGAGTGGCAATGCGTGCGTGCTTCTGGCGCTGCGCACGACGCGCCACAAGCACTCACGCCTCTTCTTTTTCATGAAGCACCTGAGCATCGCCGACCTGGTGGTGGCTGTGTTCCAGGTTCTCCCGCAGCTGTTGTGGGACATCACCTTCCGCTTCTACGGGCCCGACCTCCTGTGTCGTCTGGTCAAGTACTTGCAGGTGGTGGGCATGTTCGCCTCCACCTACCTGCTGCTGCTGATGTCGCTCGACCGTTGCCTAGCCATCTGCCAGCCGCTGCGCTCTCTGCGCCGCCGAACCGACCGCCTGGCGGTGCTGGCGACTTGGCTTGGCTGCCTGGTGGCCAGTGCGCCGCAGGTGCACATCTTCTCGCTGCGCGAAGTGGCGGACGGCGTCTTCGATTGCTGGGCGGTCTTCATCCAGCCCTGGGGACCCAAGGCCTACGTCACATGGATCACGCTCGCCGTCTACATTGTACCGGTCATTGTGTTGGCCGCCTGCTATGGTCTCATCAGCTTCAAGATCTGGCAGAATCTCCGACTCAAGACAGCAGCGGCGGCGGCGGCTGCCGAGGGGAATGACGCGGCCGGTGGAGCCGGGCGTGCGGCGTTGGCTCGGGTCAGTAGTGTCAAACTTATCTCCAAGGCCAAAATCCGCACAGTGAAGATGACCTTCATCATCGTACTGGCCTTCATTGTGTGCTGGACGCCTTTCTTCTTCGTGCAGATGTGGAGCGTCTGGGACGTCAATGCGCCCAAGGAAGGTAGTGCGGGCGGAGAGGAAGAGGGTGGCAAGAGCAGTTCCTAGTTCCACTGTCTCTGTGCTCCCAAGGTTCTGGGGTCTTCCTGGGCTAGGAGCTGGTTTCACAGCACCAGCATTCTCTGGTCCATAGACTTTGAGGAGGTCACTTCTCTGAGTCTCCAGGTCCACAGCATAGAAATGCCCATGAAAAGCACAAACTCTTGCCAGAAGGCAAGCAAAACCTTGGGCAACTTTCAGTGTGAAAATTCTTATCGTGGAGGGGGAAACTGAAGCAGGTGACTGTCTTTCCTACAGAGAGACAGAACAGAGGTGGGTTTTCAACCTGAGCACAGGCCCAGGCTTCCTCTACTTTGAGATCACTTTATACTTTAAGTCCGTCTGAACACACTAAGTCGGAGGCAGACAGGGTCAACCTTCGGAAGGAACAGTTGGTCCTGAAAGCTGAACAGGTCTTCCAGGGCACCTCTGGGGAGGTAAAGACAATTCCAGAGTGTTTCATGTGGCAGAGGTAATGGAGAGGTGAGTAGGTTAGAGGGCAGGGACAGTGGTCAGCTTTGATGGGGAGGCTGTGTGATTGTGATGCAGGAGGGAAGAGCCATTCTCCCTGGAGGACCAGTGAAGTTGTAGGGTAGGATGGATAGTGACCTGCATGCATTAGAAGCCAAGTGGGGGTTGAAGGAGGGTCTGGGAACCAGAGAGCTGGGAACCATGTTGGGTCATGACTTGGTCTCCCTTCCCAGACCAGCCAGAAAGGACTTATCTGTTCTAGCCCTAGATGGTGCACAATCATATTATGAATGTAGACACTGATGCTCCCAAAACCAAATCGCTCTGCTTGGGAAGCCAGGATCTCAGTGCAGGGACCTGAGTTGCATTTTCTCTGCTTCTTGCTGGAAACCACAGAGTCCTGGGTTCATGGAACCATCCTGCCTTGGCTCACAGTGACCAGGACAGCTGTCAGTCAGTATTTACTGATAGCCTGTGGTCTGCAGGGCAAAGAGTGTGATGAGGACTCTGTCCATTGTGAGCTGTCTGGTCACACATTACAAAGGCCTTAAAAAAGTATGGCTCACACAGCAAGTTTGGCCAAGCAACAGCTCAATCTGGGGCTTCCTGAACCAGAAAATAAAGAGCGACAGCCAGAGAACTTTGAGAGGTACAAGGCTGAGATGGAAGTTTTTGAATAAGGCTCCAGGCCTAGCTCTTCCTCAGCAGGATTTAATGATCCTAGCCCATGGGGTACAGGGAGGCTCTAATACCAATGGTGGCAGATCCTAGATGGACACCTCTTAGGGCAAATCTGGGGGATACCTGCTATATTAGTAACTTCTCTTGTCCCTGTGACTAAAGTAACTTAGGTTTCTTTTGGCTCACAGTTTGAGGGTACAGTCTGTCATGGTGGGAAGGGGTAATAGCAGATATGAGGTAGCTGGTCACATTGAGGCCATCAGCAGAAAGCAGAGTGCTGTTGTTGGAATTCCCCTTGTCTAGGCCCCAGCTACAAATGGTGGCACCCACATTCAGGGTGGGTCTTTCTTCCCTAGGTAAACCTGTATAGAAATGTCACCCTGACAGACATGTCCAGGATGTATCTCCTAAGTGACTCTAAATCCTGTCAATCATTAGACCTGACCTCCAACCCCGTCTTCTACTCTAACTGGCTCTGAGATACTGGCTTGGGGCCTCTTTGTCCCTCCCTGACCCTCTGTGTCTAGATCTTAGGATAAGGAATGCTCCCTGTAGTGTCTGTAGTGGGGTCACCTTGGAGGGACTTGCTTTTCATTGAGCCCAGTGGAAAGCCATGGAGAGGGTGGGCACAGGGACACTGGGTAGGTTTCCGTTCTCGGCCCCGGAACACCCTCCAGTTTGATCCTGCAGGTTAAACATTTCAGTCAGGTGGGCAGTTTTCATCTGCTTTGGTTCCTGGAGGAGAAAGGATGTAAGCACTTATATAGAACTTTCACTGGGTTCTGTGGCAAGTGACTAGCTCTCCAGCTCCAAAGGTTTGACTAGTGTTGGATGAGGTTTGCTGCACAGCCTTTCCCATCTGATAGGTGTCGGAGTGTGCTGGGAGAAATGAGGGCGGAAAGGTAGCAGTAGGTCTTGGATCTGGAAGCTTAGCCGGCTGCCAGGGATGTCTTAGATTTGGGGAGCTAAGACTACTGCCTGGACCACAGCGTACTCTTTGCAGAGCCTGGGTTAGGGCTAGGAATGGAGCCTGCTTGCTTTCACCCCACCACCTTGTTCTGGCAAGTTAGAAGGCAAGAGCACCAAAAGGCACCTCCTAGGCACTAGGCTGTAAGACTCCTAGACTTCATTAGGCCCTGTTGCCGGAGCTCCTCATGCACAGGAGGGAGCAAGTCCGCATCAGAGACTTGTCGCTACCTGTAGGGTTGGGGCCTCTCAATAGCACTGGGGCTGCTCCTGTCTGAGAAAGGGGTACCAGCCATGATGGAGGGAGACTCCCTTTCCGGGTATCAGCCTGGGAAGGCAGACAAATGCTCACCTGTGTGTCACCTGTGTGTGCCCGGACTCTCTCCATTTCTCATCAAACTCAGCAAGTAGATAAGTTCAGCCTGAACGGGAAGAGACTGAAGCCAGGAGACAGAATCCACACTTCTTAACTTGGTCATAGTCCTTAGACCCCATGCAACCTCCCACAGGAGGTGGGCAGACTGAACGGTCCCTCACTGCACCCCTCTGAGGGAAACCTCAGCATCGGGATTTACTGGGCTCTTGTCAAAATGCTGGTTTGTGTGCCCCACTGAAGACCTGCAGGAACAGAGAAGACCCTTCCTCCCTGGCCTGATCATCCTGACATGTCAGGTTTTTCTGGACCTACTGTATGTGCCCCATCTCATCATGTCCCTGCCAACAACATGGTGCTCTCAGCATTCTAGGGCCCAAACCCCCATTGGTGGGATCCCTAAAACTATCTCTGCTGCCTTAGCCATGGCCTCCTTTATCTGTTCTCCCCTTTATCTTCCCATTGCCGCCCTGTGTGACTTTCTCACACTCTTGATGGTTTGGGATAGATCACTTTGTGTGTTCATTTTATAAATGTGTCTGCATCTATGTGTGTGTGTGTGTGTTGGTATACATCTCTGTGTATGCACATGTGTTCATGTGGGTATGGGTACACGTGTGTGTGTGTATGTGTGTGTATTTATGTGGGTGTAGGTTTGTGGTTGAACTTCTGTATATGTGTATTCATGTGTATGTGTTGTATGTTCATGTGTGTTCATATGGGTGTTGTATAATTGTGTTTGCCTTTGTGCATGCGTTTGCTTTCATGCTGGCTGGGTGCATGAGTGCCTGCACTGTGTTTGCTTGTGTAGGTGTTGGTTCATTTGAGTTTGGGCATACACATGTGTGTATATGTGCATGTTCATGTGTATGTGTCTGCACTGTTTATTTACTTGTGTGAATATTAGTTCATTTGCACATAGGCATGCATGTGTGTGCTTGCTATGTGTGTTTGTATGTTAGTCCATGTGGGATGCAGGGGGCATTAGTGGGACTGCATATATTGTATATGTGTGCTATGTTCATGTGAGAGTGGATGCATGTATATGAATGGCTGTGCATGTGTGTATACATGTGCACGTGGGAACTGGAGGTCCACCTTATCAGTGGCTCAGGTGCCACTTTGCTATTGAGTCTCTCACTGGCCTGGAAGCCACTGACTCAGCCAGGCTGCTTGGCCAGTGTGAGCCTTAGTCTCCATCTCCTCAGCAGTGGGAGGGCGAGCTCGCACTGTCATGCTGGCTTTTCAGCATGGCTGCTGTCGATCTAACTAGGTTCTCACGCACTTTCCCAGCTCAGTGGTCTCTTCAGCCTAATGTGGTGTCTGCTTTTGAAAAGTAAGAAGCAAATTTTAACAAATGCCAAGGCCTTAGGGACCCCCGGGGGGCGGGATGGTGAGTGGTTTTGAGAGCAGTAGCATGGTGGGCTGGGGCGGTGGTAGCAGACAGCTGATCTGGGGTGCTGAGAAGCAGGGTGAAAGGTGGAGGGGTGCCTAGCTCTGGATTTGGAAGTGTCCCTGCTAGACTGTTGGCGAGGGAGAGAAGAAGAGACCAGGTGTCCATAGTGCCCTTTCCCTTGGCTGCTTGCTCCTGGGTCCTGGTCACTGAGAGCAGCTTTTGCCCATTCTCGCTCAAGCAGTTCTTGGCCAGAAGATGGCGCTTCTGTGCTCTGTCCCTCTGGCCACACCTCATGCCTGAACAATCCCTCTGGTTTGTTCTCTCTCTCCCCACAGCACTATCTGGACGTAGACCTAATTTTCCCAGAGGGAACTGCATTTGAGTCCAGTCACCCAGTTAGCAGGCCATGTCCTGTCATCTAACAGGGAGATTGTCTTTTTGCCTTTCCGATGTGCTGGAGGAGGTGGCCGATTTATCAAGACTTCCTGTCTGCTAATTTCATGCTTCAATTCAGGTCATTCCCTTATCGACCTCTTCTTATTTTCCAGTCTCTGCTTGCAGCCAGGGACACAACATCAAATGGGACATAGTCTCCAGCCCAGGAGTTTATATAAAAAAAATAATGAGACCATGATGGGGTGACTCCAACACTAGACATATTCATTTCCTATGTAATGTGAATGTTTGTTGGAGGCAGGCAGTGGCTGATTCCATATCCCTGGGGGAAGGGGATATCAAGAGGGTTTCAGAGAGGAATCACTGTTTAAAAAGGTTTTTGATGGCTGAGCGAGAACTTGCTACACAGAGAAGCAGGCGCACATTGATAGTCAAAAGCCTTAGACGGTTTATTATTTTTTCCATTCTCTATCCATATGAGATAGTTGGGATAGTTTGAAAGAATTTAGTTGCACACAAATCACTGAGGTCCTGGTTAAAAGGCTGATCTGACTGGGCACATCGAGAGTGGAGCCTAGGAGCCTGCATCTTTGGCACATGTACAGGTGATGCTAAGTGGTACCCACAAGGCTGGCCCTCAACAACACTTTGAGTAGCAGATCTTCAAGATGTAGATGGTTAGCATTCTGTCTAAGTTCCACCCCACAGTTACCTGGCAACAGCCTGGTGTGCCTGGCATTATAAAAGGGGCTGCGTGTACCCCTCCTCACTTCCTCCTTACTCTCTTGCCTCTCTTGCCCTCTTGTTCTTATGTTGGTGAAAGTGGTCCTGATACACAGACTGTGACCTGAGCCTGTCCCCTACCTCCCACATGCTTCCGTATGAACTATTCTTTGAGAATGGAGTGACATAGATTATTCAGGAAGACTTGGCTTTTCCCTTGCAGCCCAACCTAATGGCCTCACATGCTGGCCAGATATAACCAGAGCTGGAACAAAGACTGTTTTAACCTCAGTAACCCTGAAATGCTTGCGACTAGTACACCTTAAAGAATTTTAGAACAACCGTAGTTGTAAAAGTTCAGTCTTTGCAAAGATCTATCCCTGTGGCATATCCCAGAACCCCATCTTTATGTACACATACTTTTAGAAGGAATATTTTTGAAAGGCTTGCCGGAGTCCTCCTGTAACCCCAGCACAAGTCCCTGTAGCAACAGGAGCTTTCTTTCACCTTTACATATTCTGGGGGAGGCCTTGCCCAGGAGGCCGGCTTCTTGACTAAGAATTTTCAGAAGTGGCTAGTATATGTGAGTCAGAGAGAGGGGCCATAAGCCTTTATTTGCACTGTGTGTGGATGCCTGGGTTGCCTCAGGAACAACACAGCCTGCAGGGCTGTGGCCAGCTGCCTACCAGCTGTTCTGGGTTAATTTGGGTCCTCAATGCAGGGTACAGTTAGTGCCCGGAAGTACAAAATGGGGAGTTCTAGGGACTTGAGAAAAGCTGGTCTGGTAGGAATGGAATGCTTGGTGCTATTCCCCACAGCCTTCTGCTTCTTTCCCCCATGAATGACAGCTATAAGGCAAAGGCACAGAAGGCACTCTCTCAGGTACATGGCACCCCAGCACCTGGTTAGCATCGGGCTAGCACTGGGCTGTTGCTCTTGCCCATGCTCCCTGGTAGTGGGAGCTCCCATTTGCAGGTGTCCCCACATCTCAACATCTCCAGCCTCTCCCCCAGATGCTGCCGCTCTCAGCTAGTTCAGGGCTGACCATTTCACCCAATGCATGAATCCCTGTGCCCAGGAACTTGATGAGTCTACACGGGTCCCCAGTGCCAGCTTAGATCTGACGAGGATAAATTCACTGAATTCAGAGGGTGGATGGATGTTTGATCTCCCCCACCCCCAGACAGCTTCTGGGCAAATAGATGGCTCGGCATGCCCACTCGTCACCCCTTTCTGGCAGGGAACAGCCATACCAGGTGGATAGCCTGGGCACCTGCCCAAGACCTCTCTGCTCATGGGGGAGGGTGCAATTTTTATTTCAGGAGAGTGGGAGACACGGTTTTATAGCTGACTCTTCTGGTGAGTCCCTGAAGGAGGAAGGTCTCATCCTACTGCAGAATCCCGCCCTGCTGGGATGATTACAGTACCGGCAGTGTAAGCTTCCCTAAATGGGGTTCTCTACAGTATACATCTGATCCCAGAGCTCCCTTCTCCTCCTCATCCTTCTTCTCCTTCTTCTTCTTTTTCTTTTTCTTCTTCTCCCCTGTCTCTTTCTCCCCTTCTGTCTTTCTTTCTTTCTTTCTTTCTTTCTTTCTTTCTTTCTTTCTTTCTTTCTTTCTTTCTTCCTGTTTTGAGAAATGCTAGAGGCAAAGAAATTAAGGAAAGTTTCTTTAACCTCTAATAAGAACCTTTTGGACTTAAATAAATAACAGCAGTTGGTCACATCTTTTATCCACAGCACAGGAAGTCCTTTCTGGCTTTCAGACCCTTTCTAATTTTCCACTCTCCTGTGTGGCCTTCAATGTCCAGATGAGGAAGGCCACACTTAGAGGGTAATGTGTCTTGGAGAGGGATGGGGGGTATTCAGACTTGGGGGTTTGGGAGGAATCCTATATTCCAGGTGTCCTTCCTTGGACTAGTTTTTCCTGGGATCAGATCTTCTGTGTCTTGGCGCTCTTCCCCAGGCGACTTTTGTGCATGCCTCCATTCTGGCTTCTGTATCTCTCTATCTCTGTCCTGACCATGATGGCTTTGTCTGGGAAATGTGACACAAGGCTAGGTTTACAAGGATCTTGCAGTCTGGGATGTCTCTGCAAGAAAGACAGATGAGCATCTTCACTGAGCATTCTTAAGAGGTGGTTACTCTTCTATCCAGAGAGGCAACCAGAGTCCCCCACTGTGAGCACTGGGCAGCTTGTGCTGACAGTTGAAGAGTGATCTCTGAGTCCTGAAGGGATGAGACCGCAGCCTCCACTACTTGAACCACAGCACCCTCTTTTTGAATGACTGGCACTACAGCATCCTCTTCCTGAAGGGGTGGGATTACAGCATCGTACAGCCTGTTGCACTTGCCTAAAGGTATAGACTAGGTCAGTTAATGTCCAACCCTTTGGCTTCTTTGATCAACACAGGACAAAGACAAAAGATTGTCTTGGGCTACATGTTTAGAGTTCAAGGATGTCCAATCTACAGCCTGCAGGTTTGGAGAACTTACATATGTGTCTTTTGTGTGACACTGGGACATGGTATTGTCATTGACAGAGCTCTTACTTGAGAACTGCACAGTCAAACTTCAAAAAAGAGTGTGATGTTTTAAGTAAGTTTACAACTTTATATCGGTTTGCATTTATGGCTTTCTTGGGATGTATATAACCTGTAGCCTGTAGCCTGGATGGTTGGCAAGCATTAGCCAACCAGTCTGCACATTGGGAGAGGAGATAAACACAGGAAGAGTCTCAGTGTGGATGACTGAGGGAGGGTGTAGCTCTGGACCTCCAGGCTGCAAGGCTGGTTAAGCAAGAGGTGAATGTATGTGCTCAGAGCAGGTGAATCCTGGCTTGTGCCCTAGCTGAAGCAAGTCTTAGCACTTCCCAGTAATATAGGTCTCCCACATCTGCAGTACAAGGTCAGCCATTGCCAGGATACTGAGAAAGACAACACAAGCCAAGGGTCCCTCCCTGTATCCATTTTGAGTTATTTGTTCCATGTTGGAGCTAAGCCCCCACCTAAAGTGCTCAAACCTACCAGGAGCTGACAGATGTGCCGTGGAGATGACAGTTTCACTGTGCAGGCCACAGGGTGTGGACCTTTTAAGCTGGCACAAGTGTCTACATGTCTGTTGGTCTTCTTGGCCCGACATCTATACTCTGGAAGCCGCCAGTGACAGACATAGCCATATGGTTGTGAAGCTTCCAGAAGTCCAGCCACAGGGTCTTGTATTTTCACCTCACCCAGTGTGTTCTATGTTCCCAGACACACCCCAGGCCAGGGGACACAAACATGCCCGTTTCCCATGGAGGGGGTAGCTCTATGGGGGTTGACAAGAGCAAACTGTGTATCAAATGCATCCCTGTCTTTGCAGCAGTGTTGGTGGTGACAATGAGGCCGTGGTTGCTGTCAAGAAATTTGGATTCTGAACCACCCTGGCCTGTCAGCCATGTCAGTCTCCCGACATTCCTGTGAGGAGCACTTTTGCTTCCCATCTCACAGATGAGGAATCACAGGCACAGAGAGGTTGAGTAACTTCCCTGAGAACACACAGCTCCAAAATAAAGAGCCAGATCCTTGCCTAGATCTGTGTGTCTTAGAAGCAAAGGCACAAGTCAATTCTGCTGACTGGGGCATGGGGGTGGCTTCTTTGTGTGGCTCAGGCTATTCTAAGTGCACTTGCTCTGTCTTCCAGAGTCCTCAGCAAGTACCCTTTAACTCCTGCTCCTCCTACAGGTACTCCATCAAAGACAGTCTGACTTTCCTTAAGGATAACAGATACTTAGGCTTGTGGCGTTCAAGGTCTTGTTCACAACTGTTCAGCTCTGCCCTTGAAGTGCAGAAGCAGCCATCGACAGCCTGTGAACGGGTGACCATAGATACAGTCTAATAAAACTTTATTGATAAAAACAGGGTGCGGACAGATTTTAGCCCACGAGCTGTAGTTTGCTGACTCTGGGTCTGTGCTTGAGGACTCATCTGTCCTTGAGAAGGATAGTGATCCCTTGGAAATCCTGAAGTCCTTTTTCAAGCACTCACCTCTAAGGACTCTAGATTTGTCGTAGGGATATTCTCTCTGTGGCCCACACTGCACTTGCTTAGCCAGCCTGTGCCTTGGCTCTGGGGCTGAGATTTGCTGACAGGAACCTACTCAGACCACGAGAATGAGAACCCATTTTCAGAAGGAGCCAGTTCTGTTACTTTTGGATGGGAAGGCACAGTGTGTACCCTCCAGGAGGCCACCTTCCTTCTCTGTAAACTGGGGTGCAGACCGCTCTGGGAACTGCATCATCTAGGACGTCTTGGACAGGCGTGCTGACGTCAGCCTGCCTGCACGGTCCCATGTATCTCTGGAAACATCACCATGGCATAGACCGAAGGTGTTCCCATCTTCACTCACTCTAAAGGCAAACCCCTGATGTCAGCCACCTAAGGTGACGCACTAATGCTATGCAGGGAGAGGATCCGTACCCCAAATACCCAGAGCCAGAGGTGTTTCTCTGGATTTTGGAATATTTGCACAAATGCAATATCTATCCTGGGGGTGGACCGGAGTCTCACCACCACATTCACACACACATGCTTTATGTGCACCATACGCGTACGTGCAGCCCAAAGGGAATTTTACTTGGAGTTTTTAGTGCGGTTGGGTTTTGACTGACGTATCACATGAGGTCTGCTGTGACACTTTCTAGCTGGGTAATCGTGTCAGCATACAAAGCCTTTCTAACCTGGGAGCACTTGGAATGCTGGGATTCCTCATCAGGTGTGCTCAGCCTGTTCTTAGGAACTGCACACTGCGGAGTAGCCGGCTATAATCTGGTGCCTTTGGGTCTGGCTCTGAGATTCCATCTCCTATTTCATCCCCGTCTCCTCTGGGGCTGACAGTTTGTTTCACTGTGCTTGGCCTTTAATGATTTTTGCCTCTTTTATGACTTTGCCCATATTCTATCTTTTAGTCTTGTGGGCGACTTTAACCTCACAGCGTCCCTTCAGTGTTTCTCATCTTCTCTTTTCCCAGCCAAACAAAACACAAACAGAAAACTCCCTTTAATAAAAAATAAGAAATCCGATCCTACTGGCTTTCCTTCCTCTGTTGTTCCCTATTTGTTACTGTGCTCGTTTTAGGAATTAGATGTCCCTGTTTGGATTTCTAAAAACTTGTTCGGCGAGGCTCATTTATTTAGTTTTTGTCCATTGTAGCTTGCTTCGGTGCCAGTTGGTATACTGATGAATGGTATGGGTAACTCCCAAACTCGGCTGCTCTGAGGGCCCTTTCTACCACTGGTGAGTCTCCTCCTCAGGCTCTTACAACTTGTATTTCCTCCAGGTCCTCAGGAGCTGCCCTGCCTGGGAGTGCCACTCTGAGAACCACCCAGGCCTCCCGGCTACTCGTCCATGGTTGCCGGGGACTTCACTAGCAAGCCTGTGTTCTCTGTACCCAGACTACCACCCCAGCATTTGACTTCTGTTTTTTTTTTTTTGTTTTTTTGTTTTTTTTTGTTTTTTTTCTGAAACATAGAAAGCTGGTAGGTTTGCCCGGCCCCAGAGAGGAATCTTCCTTCATGAGTGATGGCCAGGCAGAGATTCTTAATTCCACTGTCACTTTCCTCCGGCATTTCCAGAGAATCGCCTCTTGTCAGAAACAGTCTCCGGTCTTCAGACTTAAGGCCAGTGAAATGGGCCTAGATTTTGCTTTTATTCCTCCTGCTTGAAAGTACCTAGGAGTAAGTTTGTGTCTTCATTCTGGTGCCTACAGAGCCTGGTTGGTGCCTGGCATGTGTTGACAGCCATTACCTCTTACTGGGTGCTTCTGTGGTCCTGGTGCTCTTTGATCCTTGCTGACTTCAGGCAAGGATGAGATTCTCATTGTTTTGTGTAAAGATGAAGGGGCTGAAACTCCCAAGGGAGGTACGGCCATTAGATGTAGTGATTGGTACTGGCTGAGCTATGCAAATGAAGGCTGACATCTGCTGACACCCCCACCCACCCGTGTTCCTTATGGTCCAAGTAGCAGGCACTCAAGCATTTTCTGGATAAAGGATGAAGGAGCAAGTGGCTGTGATGCAGACAGGACCTGTGAAGGGCAGAGGCCTTCAGTGCCTGGGGAATCTGGAGTAAAGAATAGCTTTTAGGGCTGTGCTGTGCCCTGGTAAGATCAGGGAGTGAACCCTATACAAGGATGTGGGACGAAGACATACCATGTGTGGTTGGCACCTTGTCTTGTGATCCAGTCAGTGGTACCCGGGATGGCTGTTGCTGGGGCAACCATGGCTGAGTCAGGAAGGTGTGGGATGGCTCCAGAATGACCCCGTGTTCTCCTTTCCTCCCTCCCCATCCCACAGCTTCTGCCTTCATCATTGCCATGCTCTTGGCCAGCCTCAACAGCTGCTGCAACCCATGGATCTACATGCTCTTCACAGGCCACCTCTTCCATGAACTTGTGCAGCGCTTCCTCTGCTGTTCTGCTCGGCACCTGAAGGGCAGCCGGCCCGGGGAGACAAGCGTCAGCAAGAAAAGCAACTCATCCACCTTCGTCCTGAGTCGTCGCAGCTCCAGCCAGAGGAGCTGTTCTCAGCCATCCTCAGCATGAGCCGTAGGCCTGGCCCGCCATGCCAGCCGAAGGGTTGTGTGGACTCCGGTCTTCCCCCTGGTGGCCGTGCGTGGAGCTGTATAAGGGGCCTATTGGTTTGCATCCTCCTCTCTTTGAGTTGGCTGAAGTGTGTGCCATATTCTGACTTGGGGTGGGGAAATGTCTCTATGGGAGATGATGAGGTCACTCAGCCATCAGAGGGTCACCTGGACTCCCATCTGTGTTTCTACTACCCTGACCCAAGTGCTCCTGGGCCGTGGGTGGACTCTCCTGCACCTGGCTTTTGTCCCTGCCCCCCTTGTTTATCCTGGTATCTTGTGAGACAGCATGCCTAGGGTTGGTGACCAGTTACTTGAAACCCAGTGGGAAGGAGTGGGAAACGAGGCTGCGGAAACAGAGTGGTGCTAATTTCCTTCCGACCTGAGTTGTGCGGGCATCCCAGAAAGTATTCGGAACCGGAAACTGAGCTGTGAGGCCAGCTGGCTCTGAAGGGCAGTGAGAACAAGGGCTGAAATGTTGAAGATGCTGTTCTTGACAAACATTTGGGAAGGAAAAGGAAATGAGAGCCATCCAGGACAGATGAGGAAGGGGAGCTATTTGTACATGACATTGACCCATGCATATGAGATCTAGGAGCACTCATGTGTGTGTGTGTGTGTGTATGCGTGTGTACATGCACATACATGCAAGTAGCCCTTCCCCCACCTCCCTCACCCTCTTTCTTGCTCTCCCTCTCTTTTGCTCCTCTTTCCTTCTCCCATGTCTCCCCAGAGCTGACAGATGAATAGCAAGGTTAGTGCCAGATCAATGTTACAAAGTTTGTTCCTTACACTGCTGGTGACCAACGGGAATGTGAAGTAAGGAGCATCGACCCGTAAAAGTCCCAGAGTGAGTGAAGGAAGGCTAGGGTTAGCAGAGGAGATGTGAGTCTATGCTCCCAAAGCTGTAAACAAACACTGGAGAAAAATAAAGGAGAATAAACAAATGGGGCCACCTTGTGCTTATGAGTCAAAGATGTAATATTGTTGGACAGATTTGATGTAATCCTCACCAAAATCCTAGCTGGCTTCTATAGAAATTGATAAAGTGATCCTAAAATTCCCAAGGAGATGGGAAGTGGGGTAGTTAAGATGCTTTGGAATTTGTGGTGGGTGCACAGTTCTGAGAGTGTATTAAAAATTAATAAAACAACCCCCAGAGGCTGAGGAGAAGGCTCACTCGGAGAAGTGTGTGCTGAGCAAGTATGAGAATCCAGCTTCAGCATTCCAGCATCCGTGTAGAAGCCAGGCTCAGCGTGTCTGAACCTCAGCCCTGGGGTGCGGTGGGAGGGGTGTGGATCCCAGAGACTGGCAGGGCAGCCAGCCTAGCAGTATGACCAACTTCGAGTTCAGCAAAAGACTCTATCTCAAGATAAATAACTAAGTAAATAAAAATAAGGGGGTGGAGAAGAAAAAGCACCAGAAGTCAACCTTCAGTTTCTACATGTACCCATGGATAGACAACGTACCCATATGCACACATACACACACTCCCCATCCCCATTAAACTACATATAGTTAAAATGTGAAAAAAAAAGGTTTAAGAGCTGAGTTCTGGAAAAGCCAAAATGATGGATGAACTTCTTGGCCTGTTCTCCTGTGACTCACCACTTCCAAGTGTCTGTAGAGAGGCAGGCTCTAGTCTGACCTGAGAAAGCAGTGGCCTTTGTTAAAGCCAGAGAGGGATGCTCTGTAGTTTCGTGTCCTGTCTTCTTTAGAACAGCGTTTCCCCCAGAAGTCTTAAAGGTTTTGCTTATCGGATCCACATGCTCTCAAGTGTCATCTCAGCCTTGAGGGCAGGATGTAACTGTCTCTGAAATACCTTTGGCTATTTATTACACGTAGGACACAACTGAATAGTGGCTTTCTGTCTGTGGCTGGCCACTGGGCACTCTGGAGTCCCCTTGAAATACCCAGATGTAATTCTGGACTTACCAAAATGTATCAAGGGCGCTTCCAAAAAGCCTAGAATCTGTAGATCCACTTTGTTACCTGTCCCCACCCCCACCCACTTCTGAACACATTTTCTTCTGCTACACTGCAGTATTTGCCTATACCCATACATACACATACCTGTATATACATGCACACCTGAATATGAACCAGTGCAGTCCAACGTGCAGGTAGGAGGGAGGCATATGCCACAGTGCCCATGTTCAACATCCACAGTTTAGGACGAGCTGGTTGACACCAGCTGGAGACAGGAGGCAATGTCATCGGCTTTAGACCCAGGAACATTAATCCTCATTCACTCAGTATCATACCAGCCAGTCCCTGCTCTGTGAGAAGCTAGCAAGGGTCTGCTTTGGGGTGTCGGTACCTATGTTCCAGACCATCCTGCTTGCCTGGGTGCAGACATGGCAGTCAGGTGGGAGCCTGTTAGCATCCGTGTCTTGCAGATGTTCTGAGTCCATAGAGAAGTTGCTATACTTAGAGCCAACAGGTGTCACTAGGGGTCTAGGGAATCAGTGACTCAGATATTCTGACCACTGGCAGTGTTCCCGAGAGCCCCAGAGGACATAGAAACCGACTGGGGTGCAGCTGTCAGTCTACGTGAAAGCTCTAGCTGGTACCTTGAGTCTTGTCCTGACACCTGTAGTGATTACAAGTGACAATTGACTTCACCAGCAACATTGGATTGGCACTGTACTGCCCCTCTCATGGGAGAATATTTTTAACATTTCTCAGATTGTTACTTCCCTAATGAAAGCCAAGGATCTCTAGGGGTTCAAAGCACTCCCTCCCAATCCTGCAACCCGTATTCACCTCCCTTGAACCCCGTACTTGACATCTCCAACGTCTCTTCCTATTTTCCAACCTGCTTCCAATCCACGTGTAGGGTTGAAGGTTATATTAAATTGGAGCATGCTGAATGTTCTGGAATGGTTTTGCTGTTCTGACCATGAGGAGTCAGTGTGCCAACTGTGAGAGTTACTTACGCTCTGCAAGAAAAGAGTCTGCATTTAAAATATGTGGTCTCCTTTGGGGACAAATCTAAGCCATCACCTCAGGGAGCACAAGGGGATGTCAGTGTAGGCTGCTGGATGCAGGTCCTGGCTTTCAGCATGTAACCTTTGTATTCAATTGCAATGAGAAGCCCCTCAGCACACAGTGTGAATCCCTTGATATTGTTATTTCATGGACATTTGTGTGGTGCCCAGTGTCCCCTGCATCTGGTTAGTGACTCAGTCAATCCTGAATTGCCTGCTTTACCAGCTGCTTCATAAGTGGTGCACTTAATAAACATTTTTTTCCTGTATATTCCATTGCCTTTTTCCTTCCCCTCAACCCCCCACCATCCAAGAACAGTGGCATCTTCTATTAGTTTCCTGGAAGGCTCAGGGTCACCTTCTGCTGATGACAGCTGCATAGGCTATGGCAGGGGCCAGAGGGGGACCTGGTATTATTCTCTGGAGTCCTAGGTGTGCTCATTTGTTTGTGGAAAGATGCAAGGATCTTTCTTGAACCAAAAACCCCTTATGGGATTTGCAAACCACACTGCACGCTGACGTCTAGCTGGAAATCTGAAATTGTTTAGTGTCACCTTGAAGGGACCAGGTTCCCAAGTGGGAAGGTGGGGAAAACAGTCTAAGCACTGGGTCGCTGAGGTTTGGTGTGTGTGCCTGCTCTGGGGTGGAGGAGGTGTGGCAAGTTTACCCCATTACTTTTTTTTTTTTTGCCCATCTCACCCAGATGCACACACCCTGGGCGTCCGTGTTCATGATGTTCATTAGGGCTGACAGCGCACATAAGCCGCAGTGTGTTTCCCGCTCAGTGTCTTCTGAGCCAGAGGGGCGATTCTAAGAGGTCTGAGGTTGGGGCCTATTTTCAGCAATGCCGGGGATGCTCACCGGACCTTGACACTCCTTAATCTCCTTGTATGGGAGACCCTATTTATGCCCAGCAAACGGGCACAATCCTGAAGGAAACCAAACTTGGTTCTGGTTTTTAATTTGCCCAGAGGACCGGCTGAATTTTCTGGGTTTCAGAACTAGAAAAGGACACACAACCACTTTACAGACACAAACAAAGCATAGTGTTCCCCGGTGCAGCCGAAATCCTTTATTGCAGCACCTTCCTCATGCCGGCAGTCACGGCTGGCTCTCCCTAGCAGGAGGAGACGTGTCACCCCCCTAGAAGACTGGTGCCGGCTTGTGCTATTACAGTACATGTGACCGGAAAGCCTTGTGATAGCTGCCTCTTAAGGAACTCTCCACTTAGGCTGGGGCGCCGCTGGGGATCATGGGAGGCTGAACAGAGCAAGGGTGCCCGTGTTTCCACACTGGGCTGTCCTTTCCTTCTGGCTCCCCCGCACCGTGTATTCCCATCTTGAGGTGGAACTGAGAGGAACCTTGAAAGAATGAGCTCTCCAGCAGCCCATGTGGCGCAGAGCCAGGGGTGCTCAACTGGCCTTATTTCCCCTGCCCAGCCTTCCCCCACAGCCCAGCCAGGCGTTAGCCTTCCCTTCGCAGAACCACCTTAATGTTGCTGCAGACCTGACCCAGCGCAGCAAAGAGCGGGTTGCAGAAGGTGCGGATACACAGTGAATAGATGTGGCTGATGCACTGGATCTCGATCAGGTAGCTCTTGATGCAGGGCACCACGGCCCAGATGTGGCAGAAGGAGATACAGGCAAACAGGAATCCCCAGAGCAGGGCCAGTGGAACTCCCAGCAGGGTAGACAGCAGGCGGTAGCACCAGTACTTGGAGACAGTGAAAGTGGTGTAGCTCACCTTCCACACACCATCGAAGCTGTAGGTACCCTCAGGCTCTGCAATCACATCTTCAAAATCTACCTGCAGAAGCCAGAAGGGGACAGATCAACTCTTAGCATAGGCGGGCCTTCCTAGTATTTGCTTGCTTGCCTGCCTGCATCAGAAACCCTGGGGGTGAGGCCAGGGAGATGGTTTAGCAGCTAAGAGCACTTGTTGCTCTTGCAGAAGACCTGGGTTTGGTTCTTAGCATCTACAGAGTGGCTACAGTCACCCGTAATTCCAGTTCCAGGGAATCTAGCATCCTTCTCTGAATTCCTTTGGTCCTTATGAAGCTAATGCAGACATCGTCATTACAATACTAAATGCTGGGTTAGGTTGGGGATGGGGGATTTAACTCTGACCTCAGGACGAGGAAATTCCTGGGGAATCTGGAGTCTAAAGGCTACCAGGTAGGTGGAGGACTTGCAGGTTGGAAAAGAGGACCTGGGCTGAAGGAATAGAAACTGCTAGAAGGTGGTGGGCTGTACGTTGTGGTCTGCAGGAGATGCATTTGCTTTCCCAAGGGTGTATGTAAGCAAGAATGGTGTGATGCTGGAGAGGGGATGCAGGAGGCTTCACGGTTGTGGGCCTTTCTAAGGTGGTGGGCAGTGCTTAGCTGCATCTGGGTTTTGAGTAGCTTGTTTAGTTATTGCTTCTGGGAAGTGGAAGTGCTTGGGGTTACTGAGAATGGGTGCAGGGGAACTTGAGAACTTGGTGACACCCACATTGGGGATAGTATCTCTGAGTTGGAAAGATGCATGGGTCTGTTGCTACGTACACCCCAATCCAGAACTGGCAATCTTCACCTCTAGTTTATTGGAGCAAAAAAGAAGTTTTTATGTCTTCAGGGATCTCCCAAAGTTTAGAATCCTAGGTACTAGGCTGGAGGGCCCTTCCAACCTAAGCTGGGAGGAACCCTGTCTATTGAAAGGTTCTGACCTTAGAGCTCTTTACAACCTCCATGGTAGCATATATTTTTCCTTAGATGGCCTCCTGGGATAGCTTGTAGAGAGATCGTGGCCTCAGAAACTCTGACAGTAAAGAGAGTCCTTTGCATAGAGGCTTGCTTCTCTCTCATTGTCCCATCTGGCCCCTTTCCACTACCTTCCTTGCCCAACCTGTCCTGATCCTACCTCCTTTTCATGCAACAGAGAGTTTCCTGATGACAGGATTCCCATTCCTCTTCACAGTACTGGGCAACATGAGGGCTCAGAGGTAAGAGCTCTAGCCTGGACCAGGACCAGTCTCAATCCTGGCATCCTGACTACTCCACTGTCTGCCTGCTACCCTAACTGGGGCCAGATCCCAAGGTATATGTGGGCTATGCTACATCCCTCAGGAAGGACAGGGGCTCTCAGTGAGATCTAGCCCTTGGTAGGCAGATCAAACTATTCTAAGATAGAGTCATAGTTCTTTATTTTCACACATACCCAGGTTTGAGAGTCATTAATCACTGCAGCCTGCATTGCCCCTTTATTCTAGAAACTTCTATTTGATATAGTTTTCCTGTTTGTGCCTGGCTCTAAAGTCACTGGTGTGCTTTGGGTCCTGAGTAGCTACTTATTGGCTGGATAATGCAAGGTTACTGCATTTTTCTGGGTTGCATTTTTCTTGTCCGGTTTTGAGGAGTTGTCAGAGGATTACATAAATGGAGACATGCAAATACTCAGAAATCTTAATGGCATAGTTAGGAATGGTTAGCTGCTGCTAGAGTTTGGATCTGAAATGTCCTCTAAGGAAACAAATGTTAAAGCCTTGGTCCCCAGGGAGGCACTCCTAGGAGACCAAAGAACCTTTTTTGCTGGTGTCTAGTGGAACGTTGTTAGACCATAGGTGCCCTTCAAGAGAACTTTGTACCTTCCCTTTTTCTCTTTCATTTCCCTGCCATGAGGTGAGTAGCTTGCTCCAACCTGTGTTTTCAGCCACAATGAACTGTCTCATCATAGACTCAAAGCAACAGGGCCCTCTGTCATGGACTGAGACTTCCAAAACTGTGAGCCCAAACCAATCTACACTCTTCATAATTTGGATGTCTTGGTTACTTGATACACAGAAACTGACTGAAGAGCTGTTGCTGGAGGGGGAGACTCTAGTAGAGTGTGTTCCTCAGTAGAGAGCTAGCCATGCCTATAATCCCATCCCAAGGAGTTTGAGATGGGAAAATTGCTCTAAGTTTGATGAAAGCCTGCACTAGATAGTGAGAGGCAGGTCAGTCTGTTCATAGTGTGAAATCCTGTCTCAAACAAACAAATGAATAAACAAGCAAACCACCAACCAAGAACAAAAACCTAGAAAGCTAGAGTCCAAAGGCAAGCTTGAATGTCAGTGCAGCTGTTGATGAGATGTGTGGGTTTGGCATGACTTAACCTCAGTGACCCTTTAACCTTGTTCCCTCCTTTTAAAACTGGAATTGGTCAACCACAGAGGTTAGGTATAGAGCAAGAAACTGGGGGTAGGGGAGGCAGAACAAGCTCTCAAGGAAGAGAAAATAGAATATAGTTATGGACTGGTGATGGGAGGGGACAGGGCATGGTGTTTTATTGCAGCATAGAAACCATAACTAAGACATTAGATGTTATGGCTTCCTACTTTGCGTTTTTATGGGACTCTTTTTTTTTTTTTTTTTTAAATGGGACCCGTGGGTATGTGTCTTTGTCTGTGTGTGGCTCTTGTGATTTTTTTCCTTGAGTCTTTTGGGGTGTGTGTGTATGTGTGTGTTGTGCCTTTTTTGGTTGTCTGTTTATTTTTCAATAGTCGGGGGAAGTAGGAAGGATCAAGAAGGAGTTTGGAAAGGGAAAACTGTGATTAAAACATATTATTTGAAAACAAATTATTTTCAAATAAAAAAGAAAATAAATGTTAGAAAAAGGGGTTAGAATTTTTTATTGGTGTAAAGAGCAGAGATAATTTTTTTCTATTTACTCATGATCCACATATGTCTCACTGTCTATTTCTTTATCAACTATACATCATCTATCCATCTCCCTTTCTATCAATTTATTTACCCATCTATTCAGTCATTCTTCTAATAATTATTCTTCTAATAATGTATTATTTCTCCTTTTGTCTAACCATCTATTTTCCTACCCATCCATTCCCTCTTCTATCTATTTATCCACACATTTATAAATGCATCTTCAACCATGTATTACCTAATTACCTATTCTCTTCTCATCTATCTATTTATCTATCTATCTGATCTATCATATATCCATCCATCTGTCATCATCTTTTTATCTAACCACCCACTTTACCATCCCTTCTCCCATCTTCTACCCACACACCCATCTACCCACTCCTCTATCTCTTATCTATTCATTCATTTGCCCATTTGTCTATTCATATACTCACCTACCTATCCTCCCCTCTCTTCTATTCTATTCCTTATTCCTATGTGCATCCACAGAAACGAAAACTTACTGAGCACCTAGTGCTCAGTACTTAATACCTGCCACATGGTAGGTGCTCATTAATGACAAATACTAGTTCAAATGCTCCTAAATTCCTATAAAATACATTTTGGAAGTTCTGCTAACATTTCTGATCACGAATAGAAAAACTCTCTAGCTGACCTCATGCTACTGTGTGGACCTTTCATTGACAGCTGACAATAGATTAAATTCTTTCCTCTCTTTTCTGCTTATGATGCTTGTCTCTTCCATGAGGATTTCTCTGTTGTTGTTTTTTAAATTAACATTTCTTCTCAGAAATTATTGGTACCCACACTTGAGTTATTTCCTGGGATCATCTTTGAGAGCTGAATGTGTGGCAACTGTTTTTTTTTTTTTTTCTTTGAAGCAGCAACATGCTGTTGGAGGGTGTGCTGTGCTGGGAGGAGGCAGCTGCTCCCCTAAATTGAATCTGAGATGGGAGAGCACTTTGATCACAAATTCTGGCATGGAGAGACTGTCATAAAAGCCATCCACAAGAGCTACTCAGAGGAGCTAGGTGACCATGTAGTGCATCAAGTACACTGTGAATTCATTTCCTTTCTAGCAGTGGGAGAGAGAAGGATTTTTCTTGGAGGGTTGGGGCTCAGAAAGCCTCAGAGCCACTTATGTAGCTGAGGGGTTGGAGGGGAAGATGGTACTCTTTCAGCCCATGTCTTGTCTGACAGCTATTTTTGGAATAACAAGAAAGCCAGTTGTTTATTTGGCACAAGTTTGCACACTCCCTGCAGTCACTGAGAGGGTTGGCAAGGGGCAGGACCACTGGGTTGCCTAAGAGTGAGGTGGGAAGAAAATACCTACCCCTGTACCAAAAGTCTGTCCCCACCTAAAATCCCACACAACTCAGTCCTTGGTCATCCAGGGTTGGGATAATTTAGATAAGATATGTAGGAGTATGGGCAATGTTGCTAAGCTTCCACATCCACTTGGCTGGTGAGTTACTGAGTGCTATGCTTTTCCTCTAGTTATTTGTTGTGTTGAACTCCACAAAGAGAGGATGGAGATATGGTTGTCAGCATAGCTTCAATTTTGGAGTCTGAAGACAGGAGCAAGAAGCTTAGCATGGCTGGGTCCTGGTTTCCCGTCCTGCTGTCTTGCTATGTGAGGGGTGGGCCATTCAGTCCCAGAGGTTAGTACAGAAGCTGAGCTGATGTTAGAAATGGTCACAGAGAGTCGATGCAGTCATTTATGACTACTGAATAATAATATTAGTGGGGATTTATACTGCATACTCTCTTTTCATTCCTCTGATAAGTTTCACTATGTTTTACAGAAGTATTGCGGTCCAACAGACTGACCATTGCCCACAGTCTGAAAAGCACTGATGTATAAAATTACAAATTAAAATGAGATGATAGCTGCAAAGACAGTTTAGAAAAAGATGGATGAGATTTGTTTCTTTGGTTAGAAACGCTATCAGCAGACTTCTGTATGATCTGGGGTGACCATGGTAACACCCATAATGCATTTGGGCCCTGTAGATCATCACTGCCTACGCTTCTTCTACTAGTCATTTCATGAGGTATATAAGGGCCAAGCAGAGTGAGATTCAAGCCAAACAGCAAAGATTGTGCCCCAATCTCCTCTGCATGCTTCTTGCTCAGGGTTACCACATGGGTCAGCACTGCTTCATGGATGGACCTGAATGAGGTGGTAAAGGAGGGGAAAAAAGACAAACAGAGATAGATGTAGACAGAAAGCTGGGATCAGGTTGTCTGGGCTCTGTGATGGAGAAAACACAGTACCCCAGCATGTTTGTTATGCAGAGTGAACAGAGAGGTGGGGTTGTTGCATACAGCTAAACAAGGAGGCAGGGTTTATATTATAGAGTTAGATCAAGGAGGCAGATTTAGCTAATCTTTATAGGAGCAGTCTCTGTGGGTGAGCGGCCTTCAGGCTGGAAACATCCCCGGGGGAGAAAGCTATGTGGACATTACATTTTCTACACTCGTTTATCAACAACTACATATAGACCAGAAGGGAAGGTTTTGCCATTTGCCTCTGGCCCCCATCCCTGGGGAAAAGACTTTGCCATTACTCCATAGGCTTGAGCCTATGTCAATAGTCACTCAGAAGTCCAGTCCAGGCTTTCTTTACTCCCTGTAGCCAGGTATGCCAGTCCGAACTGAATCTCAGAAGGAGGTGGCCACTATTATCAGTAGTTCGGACTGAAAGCATTCTACAGGGCTACCTGGAAAGCCTTTGCCGAAATACAAAGGGACTTGTGTTTGTATGAAGTACTAGGGAAGAAGCCAAAAGAGTGCCACAGGAGGTGAGACTGGAACCCACCAGCAGGGCCCCACTGTCTTCCCAGTGCATTTTGGCTCTTAACTGCTTGCTGGCTTCTTCCTGGCATCTCTCTTGTCCTCTCAGCTAGTGCCTTTGGTGAAGACAGTGCTGGTGGGGTGGGGAGAGATAGAAATGCCTTGGCTGGAGTCTGAGACCGTGTACTAGCTTCTGGCTGCTGGCTAGCAAGTCTCCCCAAATAACCTTCAGTGAGTCACACCTCTTTGCATCTCTGATTGTGGGTGGTCTTGTCCCATTTCAAGTCTGAGGTTGCCATGTGACTCATTTTAACCACCAGAATGGGACAGAGAAAGTGCTGGGCCAGCTACAGCCTAAGCACAAGGAAATCCTGGCATCTTCTGCTTTGGGGACCCCTGGCAGAGTCACAGGTTTTAGAGATGTACTCCTCTACCGTGCTCTAGAGTGGTACTAAGTGTGTGCTACCACCTGCTCTTCTAGAAACATCCTGAAACTCTGAGTTGGAAGCTTAGCCATCCCAGCATCTCCACTGAGTCCTGTCCTCTGTGTCTACCCCTGTCCTAGAATAACAAAAATCCTCCTTGAATGTTCTAGCTCAGAAGAGTCCCCACGTGAGGTCAGCCCCAGGCTGACATCTGACTGCAGCGCAGGGGATGTCCCCAGGGAGAGTAGAACCACCCAGCCAGCTCCACAAAGCACAGAACTTCTGTGGATAGACTGCATAGCAGCTGGTTCCTGATAAAAGTGAGTCACTGGGGAAGGCACCGCACGCATGTGCACACACGTATGCACTGTGGCGAGAGGCCATCACTGAATCTCAGTCACTTCTTCACATTATTTCAAGACTGTCACTCACCAAGGCTAGAACTCATTGATTCAGCTAGCCTGGTTAACCCACCAGGCTCAGGGATATTTCATCTCCTCTAGTCACAGGGCTGGAGTTACAGCACATACCAGCCCTGCCTGGGTTTTTACCTGTGGGTTCTTGGAGGAGCTAAACTTATGCAGGTCCTTATGCAGCAAGCACTCTTCTGACTGAGCCATCACCCCAGGGCCCATGTAGCCATCTTGAGAAGAAGTTTACAGAAGGCAAGGCACTTAGAGAAAGGAGCTTCCAGTAAGGATCAGATGAACCCTGATCTGTTCCAAGTTCTCTGCCTGGCCTTTCTGCGTTCTCACCTGCACATTTTGTTTTGGATGCCCTGTGCTTTTCTCAGTGGGTAGTTCATCTCCAACAGCCAGAGTAGCAAAGAGGTTTTATTTGTGATACCAACTCTGACAAGCTGATGGGTCTTGGTAGTACTCTTCCTGGATAAGTACTGTGATCGATTAGTAATGTCTGCTGTGTATACAGAAAGGAGTGATGGTGGCACCTGCCCCTTCACATTTACTAACTCCATACAGCATTCTACCCAGAACTGTGAAAAGATTCCATAGAAGTGCTCATTCCACTTCCTGCTTTTAGAATGCCTGAACCTTATTTCATTTAAAGAAGTGTACCATGGGTATCATTTTGCCAGAAAGGTGGGTTCTGATTTTCCCAGGCACAAGTCCCTTTTCTCCCCTGCCTTTCTAGGACACTTCCTCTGACACCAGCTTATGGCATTTGGCACCTTCCCCTGGCCCGGCTCCTTATTCTGGTCTCAACTGCAAGGTTTAGATTCTTCTCAGGGAGAAGCACTGGGTCTATTCTATTATTGCAGTGTGTCACAGCTCCCCCAAAGCTAGAAGCGGGACTCCGAGGGTCGAGAGTCAACTTTCTGGTTGCTCTCAGTGCTTCATGGTCTTACTGACAAGCAGGAGGCACCATCGGGAGATGGAGGGTGTTTGGTGGCAGGTGTGAATTGGAAGTGGGTGGAGGATCCATGAACCAAGAAGAGTTCAGGCACATCTGTCTGCTTCTCTTTCTGTGGAGCTGAAAGTTGCTGCTTCAGGAGCAAGTGGCCACGTGTGAGCCAGTGAGGGAGGGACTTGAGGTCAGCTGCAAGCCTTCTCAGAAAGGACTCCGGTAGGATAGGCTGGGGTTTCTAGGCATGTCTGGGGGAGGGTGCTAGATTCTCTACAGTCAGAGTCACCAGGAGGGGCCCTTGCATGGGGCACAGGTACATTTTAGAGTCTCAAAGCCTGGTATGCAGTGTGCACACAGCTTTCACCATATTCTCTAGGCAGTGTGGTTGCCTGGTGTGCAGATGGTTCTCAGTAGCATGTTGGGGTCCACACGAGTAGCAAGGTTGGGTGAGGAAGAAAATAAGGTACCCTTTTCACAGTTCCTCAGTGGTCATCTCTCAAGACTCACCCTCAGCCAGGTGCCTGACCTGAGTGTCAGAGCCTAGTTTGGTGGGTATATGGGCTCCATTTTCACTGCGACTCTTGCTTTCCAGCCTGGGTTAAAGGGTAGCATGGATAGGAAGTACCTCCCTATGCTAGGTTCCCCAGGCTGCTCTGTCTCCTTTCTCTCTTGTGTCTTACTGCATAAAATCTGCAGTGGACTGTAGTGAGGACTATGTCCCTCTTCCCCACTCAGTTTCTTTCAATACCAGGGACTCTTGCTCACAGAGGGAAAAGGAGTTTTCAAGACACTCAGCAAGCTTGTTGTCCTAGCTGGGGACCTCAGCTGGTGCTTCCTGGATTCTGTCTCTGCTGTTGGTTCTATCCCATGAGGACCCTGCCGACATACGAGAACAGCCTGGCAAGGCTACCCAGCATGCCTCTGTGGCTTCTGTGCCTTCGCCTTGACCTCTGTCTTATCTTTGTCCCTCACCTGCCACTCATCCTTCTGTCTTGTTTCTTTCCCAGGTAATGACAGAAACCCAGGCTATAGAAGAAGGTCCTGTTCTGACAGCCTGCCCCACCCTCAGCCAGTCAGCTCTCTGAAACTGTGTGGTATTTATCTCCCCGATATTATCCCTCTTCTGTGTTTCTAAAGGTTTCATTTCTGGCTCATTAAAAGTAATGGAAAGAAAATGCCAGACACCTTCCCAAGGCCTAAAATGTCCAAACAATGCCAGTTAATTTCCTCTGAACAAAATTAATTGTGCACCTTTTTATTTAGTCTTTGGGAGATATTGGTATGGGGACGGGAGCTGCCAGAGAGGACACTTTTCTGTCTCAGAGAAGTGACAGAGAGCTGGAAACCTATACTGCTGTCACTGCCTCTTTCTTTGGGTCATATCCAGGGTCTGGCTCCCTCTTGGCTCAGTAGAACCTTATCAATTCCCTCTGCACTTGGCACCCATCACAGCATTCCCAAGAAACTGTGTTATCCCGTGCTCCTTGTCCCCAGCCCTAGTACCAACAATGACTTCAGAAGGCTCAGTTTTCCAATCTTCTGGACTCGAGGCTACTTGAGGGCTCTGTTCAACCCCAGGTGACCACATACTTCCTGGGAGTGGAGACTGCGTTATAAACCTTCGGTTCATACATGGCATTTCTGCTGCCTAGAGTTGTCTAGGACTCACGTACCTGCTGGAGGTAAATGGCACTCGTGTATTGTCCCAGGAGGAAATGAGGTTCAGATGCTTAGGTGACATAGCTAATGTCTTTGCCTTTGGGAGGAGTCTGGAGTTGAAACCAGACAGGGACCACGCTACGGACACCATGACCAGTGCAGGTCTCTAGTATTTTGGAGTTGGGGAATTTTGTTTTGTATGCATTCCACGAAGTTCCACCTCCACCATTAGTGATCTATGTCAGTGTACAATGGTGTGAGTTAGGTCAGACCCAGTGAAGGGGTACAGAGGTGTGGCTACCTGGAGGAACAGGGAAGGCTTTTTGGAGTAGGTGACCTTGGATGGCAGCCTTGAAGTCTGAGTTGGGTAGAGTGAAGGTTTCTTCTCAAGGCACAGGGGGCATGCTCTGGGGGGCTGGCATTGGGAGTCACCAGGCAGAGCAAACAGGTGGCACCAGCTTGTGTTGGGTGTGGAAAGTCTGGGAAGGCACAAAGGAGCCGTCTAGAAGGATGGCAGCCCTGGCTGTGCCTTTGACCTCTTGGCTGTGTTGCTAAAGCCTGTGGCTCACATGGCCCCGAGTTTCTAAATTCTGTGTCATAATAATCACAGTATAAAAACAGATATGCAGCCCCACTGTTAGGAAACTTAAGAATGTCCAGCACAATTTGAGCATGTGAATCAGTTTTCAGTGTTAAATTTTATGAACCAAGTATGGAACATGTATTTCTGAGGTGTGTCCTCAGTATAAGACATACAAAGTTCTAGGAACAGATGTCTACTCTTTTATGTGGCTTAGGTGTTAAAATGCTGCAATTCTGGATAGAGAATTAAGTAAAAGCATAAAAATTGATTTCTTTAAAAAAATTAGTGTGTATGTGCATATGTGTGTGTGTGTGTGTGTGTGTACATGTATGCTCTATTGTGCATACATGGAAGCCAGAGGCTTTGTGGGAGTCTGCTCTCTCTACCGCACAGGTTCTGGTATAGAACTCAGGTCATTAGATTTGGCAGTGGGCATCATTTCCCACTGAGCCATCTTTTTGGCCTCATAAAAGTCAATTTCAATTGTTGGATTCTTCCTTTTAAAAAGTAACTACTAGACAGATTCAAAGTTCACAGCAGGCAGGTACTCTGGTCATCTCTGTACTGTCTACTTTTTATTTTAACCCAGCACGGCTCCAGTTGAATCCTAACTAGATTCATGTAACGCTAAGCCATGGCAACTGTCATGCTGAGAACACAGTTCGTACAATCGCACACAGAGCACAGCAGCAGGAAGGAGTGACTGCCGTGCAGTAGATGGTTTTACAGTTTGCGGGGTGATTGTACAAGGGTCACACTGCACCTTGTTCTACCAGCAGCTCTGGCCTGTGACTCCCAGTCCTTAACCCTGGATGCCCAGCCACCCTGGGGACTCTGGAGCTGGTGGCTGGGACTTTGCTCTGAGGGGGATGCCTCTCGCATTTAGGCAGAGATCAAGTCATGGGTTCACAAGGCAACGTAAGTATTCCTTTCTGGGTGTCTGCTGAGAGGCCTTTGCCGGGTGCTGGCCACTAGGCCTGGGGTGAGGCAGGGAGCTAGGGAGTCAGGGAACAGGAAGGATGGATGGCCTGTAGGGCCCATTGTTCCAGAGAGACAAATACCAGGCAGGGCTGCAGGGCAGCTAGTGTCTTTTGCAGGGGCCACTGATGAAGCTGGCCTCAGATTCACCCCAAGCCCACTATGGAGACAGCCTAAGTGCTGCTGGCACAGTAAAGCAACTGACTTGGCCCGGTTTCTGAATCTTCCCAGTGATTCCTCTGGGGCCTGGGGCCGGAGCCAAGGGTAGGCACTTGGAGCTACTAGTAAGAAGACGTTTTTGTTGCCTTCCCCTTAACACCACCATGCAGGTGCTTAAAGTTGTTTATTTCTTTCTTGCCTTGCTAAGGCTTGTATAATTTTGCCTGTTTGCTGGGGTTTGAAGAAGACATCATCCAGGGGACTTTGGGGAGGCTGACCTCAAGTGCGTGAGGACCATGACGTCCTGCTTGGGCACCGAGCCTACCTTCACAATGTCCTCATTGATGTTCTTGGGGTCGCGGTTCACCAAGTCTATCTCCTTGCAGTGAATGTCCTTGATGATCCGTGCCTCCAGATCCGTGTGCTCCTCGGTCATCATTGTGAGGCTGGGGCGCCTTCAGGGGGAGGTCAGAGTCTTGTGGCTGGTATCGTTGACAGTCCTGGGGCAGAAGGACCAAGCTTAGGGTCTCCAGGCTGGTGCCCCTGCCGGCTAAATAGGCCCCACCCAGCATGCCGGCTGACAGCTGTCCTGCATAACTTCAGCCGGCCTCTAGTTAAAGCTGTTGGTGGCACGCCTCCAAGCTAAAATTAAGACTGGACAGCAGAGCGCTCCTTAAAGGGGGCTGTGCAGGCCATTGGCCTCACGCGAGAGGAGACCTGCCATTCTGTGCCAGGCACCAGGGCCTGGCCTTCCCGGTACTCTGTGGAGGCGGGCTGAGCAACCCCCTTGGAGTCCCTGGAATTCGCCACTCCATACTCAGGCTCCTCCCAGGAGCAGCTGCCCAAGAAGGGAGGTGGGCTCAGTCCCAGCTCTGTCTCTTGCTAGCTGCTAAGTGACCTTGGCACATGTCCCTTCTCTGGGCCACCATGACCCTATCTGTGACTAGGGGTACTATAAGGACCAGAAAAATAACCAAGACTCCTCCCACTCTGGGGAGAGGAGACTGGCTTCCTGGGGGATTTTATTGGAGTTGGAAATGTCTGGTAGATTCTCTTTACATTAGTGTGGTTAGCCGTGGTGGTTATCATGGTGTGCTTTATTATTAAAATTTTTAAAATTACATATTATTTATTATTATGTATTTTTGTGTGTGTGTGTGTGTGTGTATAAGTGAGCAGTACACAGCATACACGTGAGGTCAGAGGACAACCCAAGGGAATCTGTTCTCTCCTTCTGCCACATGGATCTTGGAGACTGAATTAAGGTCACTGGGCTTGGTGTCAGGCATCTTTACTTGCTGAGCCATCTCACCAGACCCACGTGGGGACCAGGTCCTCTGGTTACAGAGCAAGGACCTTATATACCAAGCCATCCCCCTACCCCCCTCGTTCCTGTGGACTGTCAGGTTAACTGGACCACGACACCTAGATTAAGAGAGCACACCTCTGCAGCTTCCTGTAAGGGTGTTTCTGCAGATGAATCCACTGATGGATTCCTAACTGAAGTGGATGATCTGGAGGGGTTAGAGTGGTGGAAGGCAGGCTGTAGTTGGAGGAAGTGGGTCACTGGGAGCTGCATGCCTCTGAAGAGCATCCCTCATTCTGGTTCCTTTTCCTCATCTGTTTCCTGTCTCCTGTGCTGTGAGTTATTCTGCTCTGATGGATTTGTCATGGGTCGGAGGGATGCTTTCTCCTGCATTCCTCTAACCCCAACACCCACAACATTTCTGCCCTGGAAGGAAGAATTTACACCAAGGCACAGGTAGGGCCAGCAAGTAGTAAAGGTTTACTTTTAGCACCCTAAGAGTTAAAAGGCTAAGTGCATCCTGCAGAGAGGCAGGAGGCCTGCCTCTGGTATCTGGATTTGTAACTCTTGTCCTGCCATTTTGTCACATGCCTTTCCTAGAATCAATAGAGGCTTTCTTAGCCATTCTTACCCACAATCCAATCTGTCACAGGGAAATCAGGCTGCTGTATGGAGGTTGTGAGGTTTACGAGAGAAAGGATATCAGTGTCTTATACATGCTCCTCAGAGCGGCTTTGAAAGCCACCTAACAGTTGTTTTAGGTGTAACAGACTATGGCAATCGAAAGTTAACTTTTCCTACCGGAAGCTGTCTTTGTTCACAGTGACACAGAAGAGACTAACACCTTGCCCTGCTCTCCTGTGCTGTGGAGCAGGTCTGTGGTTCCCTACAAGGGGCAGGGGGTCAGAGGACTCCAGGATGGGGTTGTCTTGGGATGAGACAGGAAGAGGAAACCACTGCAGGTGGGGGCCGCTTCACCCTCAATGTGTCTGGCAGTGCCATGTTGGCACCTTCCCATGGCTCTGGTTCCAGCTTTCAGAGTGTCCACAGGCAGCCTGCTGACCAGTGGGGTGCCCCCTTCTCCACTTTCTAAGGCCATCTTACAATGTATCTGTCTTTTGAAACTCCAGCCTAAGAAGGATGATGATGTTGAATCCTGAGGCCGAGGCCTGTGCGTCTGCTTATGTGCTCATCTACACACTCACTCAGGAGCTGAGTTTTGTCTCTGCCTCAAGGACTGGGGTGAGGACAGTGATCAGAAAGCGATGGATGCTTCTGCATTGCTGGGTTGGGGTTGGGGTTGGGGTTAGGGTTATGGTTATGGTTAGGGTTGGGGTTAGGGTTGGGTTAGGGTTATGGTTAGGGTTGGGGTTGGGTTAGGGTTGGGGTTAGGGTTATGGTTAGGGTTGGGGTTGGTGTTGGGTTAGGGTTATGGTTATGGTTAGGGTTGGGGTTAGGGTAGGGTTAGGGTTATGGTTAGGGTTGGGGTTGGGGTTAGGGTTGGGATTAGGGTTAGGGTTGGGCTGGGGTTTGGGTTGGGGTTAGGGTTATGGTTAGGGTTGGGGTTGGGGTTGGGGTTAGGGTTGGGTTAGGGTTGGGGTTTGGGTTGGGGTTAGGGTTATGGTTATGGTTAGGGTTGGGGTTGGGGTTGGGGTTAGGGTTATGGTTAGGGTTGGGGTTGGGGTTTGGGTTGGGGTTATGGTTATGGTTAGGGTTGGGGTTGGGGTTGGGGTTAGGGTTGCGATTGGGGTTGGGGTTGGGGTTAGGGTTGGGTTAGGGTTGGGTTAGGGTTGGGGTTGGTGTTGGGATTAGGGTTATGGTTAGGGTTAGGGTTGGGGTTGGTGTTGGGATTAGGGTTATGGTTAGGGTTGGGGTTGAGGTTGGGTTTGTGGTTGAGGTTGGGGTTGGGGTTAGGGTTGGGTTAGGGTTGGGGTTGGTGTTGGGATTACGGTTATGGTTAGGGTTGGGGTTGGTGTTGGGATTAGGGTTATGGTTAGGGTTGGGGTTGAGGTTGGGTTTGGGGTTGAGGTTGGGGTTGGGGTTGGGATTGGGGTTGGGGTTAGGGTTAGGGTTGGGTTAGGGTTGGGGTTGTTGTTGGGATTAGGGTTATGATTAGGGTTAGGGTTATGGTTAGTGTTTGGTTTATGGTTAGGGTTGGGGTTAGGGTTGGGGTTGGGGTTAGGGTTTGGGTTAAGGTTAGGGTAACAGGCTGTAGCCCCAGGGTGAAGCATTCCAGGAGTCATGCATAAGAGCACTCATTGTTATCTAGAGATGGATTATGTCTTGGATGTGAAACAGCTTCTATAACGGCCCACATGTAGAGGCCTAGTCCCCAGCTGATGGTTCTACTGTAAGGCGTTAGAGCATGAGGTTTCTAGCTCTGTCAGTGGGCTCATCCCCTGTTGAAATGAGGCAGTAGGCTCCAGGGAGCATGCTTTTGAAAGGTATATCACATCCTATGACCTAACCTTCTACTCTTCGGCTCCCTGGCTGCCATGAGGTGAGGCATGCTGCCCCGCCGAGCCCTTCCACATGGATGCTCTGTCGCATTATATGCAGGCCCAGAGGCAGTGTAGTCAAGTGACCATGGGTTGAAATGAAATGAGTCAAAATAAAATCCCCCCCCTTAGAATGTTCCCCACTGGCATTTTGTGACAGCATTGAAAACTGACTGCCACACAGTATTGGAAAACCACTAACGGCATTGTGGAGGCAGAGGATTATTATCAGGCTTGTGTGTGAGGAAGGTCACTGGTGCTCACATACATAGTAGATGGGAACTGGGTTAAGTCTGAGGTAAGAAAGGTGGTCAGAAAGCTGAAAGGGTGGGGCTGTGGCTCAGTTGTTAGACACGCTGAGCTCCATTCCCATCACTACATATGGTATGGTGTCTCAGCCTGCAGTTCCAGCACATAGCAGTAGGTGGGTGGAGATTCGAGTATCAGGAGTTCAAGGTCATCTTATCTACACAGAAAAAGGAAACTGAGGCCAGCCTGGAGGGAAGGGCTCATTTTGGCTTTCAGTGTGACAGTGCAGTTTATCATTGCAGGTAAGACACGGCAGCCAGAGCGGGAGGCAGCTGGCTACATCGTATCCACAGTGAGGACTCATGGAGGAATGGTTACTGGTGCTCAACTCAGTTTCTCTAATTTATCCACTGCAAGACCCTCCTCTCTCATGGGATGGAATCACCAACATTTAAGATGGGGCTTTCCACCTCAAGTAATCCAATCTAGAACCTCCTTCTCAGACTCACCCAGACCCTTATTGATCTCCTAGGTGATTCTAGCTCATGTGGGGCTGGCAATCAGTGTTAACTAGCACACCCTTCTTGCATGGAACCTGTCTTCATTCTTCTTTTCCATTCACCCCTATGAGCAGACACCTTGTTCTGGAAAAATCCACTCTCCTACCAGAACCTTTTTTCAGCTTCAGGGACCAATTGTGAAACACCTTGTTCAGAAGGCAGCATGCAGGAGTCAGCTGCTGGGAGGAGAGAGCTGTGCTGGCAAGCTTCCTGCTCTCTAGACGGAGACTAGCCTCCATGTCTAAGCAGTTAGAAGAGCAGAGGCATTCAGCACATCGGCAATGCCCAGGGAGACAAAACTGAGAAAGGGTTCTGTGCAGATTTCTTGGCGAACATAGTGGCTGACCCAGGGCCCATAAATGTCCCAAGACTGTGCAGTCAGATGTCCCCCTACACTGGCATGTCAAAAGCCTTATGCCTTTGTCATGTGAGGTGAAGACAGCAAGGAAAAGATGCCCATCTCTTCTCCTGTCTTTATGTACTCAGAACCCCAAGGGATCTTAGGCTCTCATTCAAAAAAACTAGCATCAATGCATTCAGCTAGACCTCTGAGCAGGAGCTATGCGGGAAGTCCCACAGAGCCACACACCACCATTCATATAGCTTTCCTTGTTCTGAGCTAGGCAGAAACCCCTGTGTGGAAAGAAGCATTTCCAGGGCCACAGTCTCCTTCAGCTTACTTTGACTTCATGCTGGTATTTGTTCTCAGCTCTGTAGGTGAGAAACCAAAATGAATAATGCCTTATTTCAACAAATAATAGGGCTGAGGAAATAACTCTGCAGAATGCTTGTCTACCATATATGAAGACATTGGTTCTGTTACCAGTAAGTAGTACATAAATGAGGTATGGTGATGCCTGACTGCAATCCCAGCACCCAGGAGGAAAGGGCAGGAATTAAATGTCATCCTCTTTGAGATCCTGTCTCAAAAGGAAAGAAAAAAAAAAACAATCAACAAAAATTTCTGGATGTGGTATAGAGCAGGCATTGAGCATAAAATGCTAAAAATGTGGATCCCCAACTTGGCAGGCAGCAGGCAGGGAGGTGAGAGAGAGGGAGAGAGAGAGAGAGAGAGAGAGAGAGAGAGAGAGAGAGAGAGAGAGAGAGGGGAACCCTATATACACAGAGAGGTGCAGCCCTTGGAGTGTGCCTTAGGATTCAGTCAGGCATGGCTCCTGCTTGGGGAACCTCATGTTCTCTCTCTGTCTCTGTCTCTGTGTCTCTCTGTCTTTGTCTCTGTCTCTGTTTGTCTTTGTCTCTGTCTCTTTCTGTGTCTGTCTCTGCCTCTCTGTGTCTCTGTCTCTCTCTCTCCTAGTAATGGAAAGGATTGTACCAAGGCCCTCATGTCTAAGTGCTCTACCATTGAGCTATATCCTCAGTCCTCTTTCATTTACTTCATGACAGGGTCTCACTAGGTTGTCCAGGCTAGCTTTAAATTCTCTCTGTAGTTGAGGCAAGTCTTGAACTTTCAATGACTCTGCTTCAGCCTCCTGAGTAGAGAGATTACTGGTCTACCTACCTTGGGAGTGGTTACCTCACAGTCTTTTAGGAAATAAGAGGGCCTTGGAGGGATTGCTAGATCTCTGAAGAAAGTCCTGAAGTCCCAAATGAGCCAGTATGAGGCTTCTTTCTCTTATCTTTGGACATCAGCTCTTGGGCTCCTGGAAAAGAATGGGGGAAGAACAGAGAGGGAAGGAGAGAGCCATGTGCTTCCCAATGTTTGTTTCCTGGGCTTTGTAAGGAAGACAGCAAGGAGCAGTGTTGTGTCAGGGGCTGGAGCTGCAAACTGCAGGACCTGGGAAAGAGATCTTATTGGAAAAGGGGATTTGACATTAGAACAGTCAACAGGGTGAGCTCTACTCCAAAATGACTGACATTTAAAAATAATAGTCCTCTTATTAATTATTTGAGAATGTCATACATGTGTACAATGTACAATCATAGTCATTACTCATACCGACACTTCCCTTTGTAATTCCTCCTAGATCTCTGTTCCCTGACCTTTTACTTCTTCCCAAAAATGTGTCTCTTCCTTCTTCTCCTCCTCTTTCTTCTTCTCCTTCACCAATTTGTGTTGCCCATTGCTTGTGGGTGTGGGCATCCACTGGCATGTGATTGAACTGCAAGGGGCCACACTCTTAGTGAAAACTGACTCCTCCTTCCCCAGAAGCCATCAACTGTCAATGGCTCCTGAGCTAAAGGTTCACAAGCCCCACCCCTTCTATCCTGGAAGGTCGACTGACTTGACATTGTACCTTTCTTATGTAGGGATCGGCAGCTGCTCTAAGCTTGAGAATGCAGTGGACTTCGACACAGAGCAGGCACACAGAGAGACCCTTATGTGAGTGTTAGAATTCTGTTGCCACAAGCCATGGAGTCCCTTCCCTGGCATCTTCAAAACTATAATGGCCCTGTCTATACCTCTGTCGTCACACCTTGTTAACTATGAGGTGCTGAATGTCTGTTCTGGGGCTCAAAAGCCCTGAAATTAAGGTGTCAGCAAGCCACCACTGCATTGGGGACCTAGGGAAGAGTCAGTTTCCTTACTATTGGAAGCTTCTAGAAGCTTCCTGTATCTCTTGTTTCATAGCACCCATTATCATCATTAAGTGCACTGCGCTCTAAAGCAAGGTCTGTGAACTAGATGCCTGCCTTTCCTCTGTCCTTCCTCTTCTTGCTTAGGTTCACTGTTAATGGCATATGATTGTTCCCAGGGACTTTTTCCTATTGGCTTGTAATCACTTAGCTTCTCCTCACCCATGGCTTCTGGCTCTGGAGGGATTTTCGGGATTCTCAATGAACAGTTTTCTCAGACTCTCTGACACTGCTGACCTCAACCAAGCAGAGTCAGTTGGTCGGCCAAATATACATATGATGATGATGAAAGACTCTACATCTCTCTCTTTCTACATGATTTTATGGGTGGACGAAGAGTCATTGGGCTCCCTGCAAGGAGAGTCTTTCCAACTTCTAAAGCTGTGTGAGTCAAACAGGGTGAGAGCCTGGGAGCTCACCCAGAGATGTCCTGTGACATATAGACCTTGAGGGCTCAGCGTTCTCCAGAGAGAGAGAAATTATATAATGAACCTGTCTGTCTATCTATCTATCTATCTATCTATCTATCTATCTATCTATCTATCATCTATCTATCTATCTATCTATCTATCTATCTATCTATCTATCTATCTATCTATCAACTATCTACATACCTACCTATCATCCAGCACCAATCAATAAAATAAATAAATAAATAAATAAATAAATAAATAAATAAATAAATACACAAATAGGGTTTATTAGAATGGAGTTTCAAGCATGGCTAATCCAGCTTGTTCAACAATGGCTGTCTATAAACAGAAGGTCAAAGAATTCAGTAGTTGTTCATTTCATGAGGCTAAATGTCTTGGCTGGTCTTAAGTATATGACAGAATCTTAAGGAAGTGGGCTCTATTCCCAGTGAAGACCTGGACTTGCCAGCAAGAGTGAGAGCAAGCAGGCAATGAAAGCAAGCCTTCTTCTTCCATGTCCTGTATGTAGGCAGCCAGTAGGACTTGTGGCCCAGATTAAAGTTGAGTCTTCTCTCCCCAAAACAGCTGGGTTTAAACGTGGGTCTTCTCACCTCACAATATCTACAGCAAAAGTAGGTATTCTTACTTCAAATGATTTAAAATTAGAAAAAAAAGTTCTACACAGAACTGTTCAGCTTCTTATGTATTTCAGATGGAGTCAAGTTGGCAACGAAGAAAACCCATCACAGTCAGTTAGAACAGAATGACTGGGTGAGAATTCATGCTGCTTTCAAAATTCCGTCCACTTTCATGATTGCATTCTTAGAACCCTGTGTGGTACTATAGGGGTGAAAGTTAAAGCCAGAGGTCAGGTGCTCCCTGGGGAACTGGGTGGGGAGGAGCAGAGATCCACATATGGAGTGAGTCTAGCTACTACATAATGCAAGCCCTCTCAAGATCTCCTCGTTACCTTCTTAAAACTTTACATATCACAACATGATTGTTGTCACTGATATGGTACAAGCACCTGAGTATTGTATTCTCACTGGGGATATGTCTTGAGAAATGCATTATGTCATTATACAATTCTGTGACTGTGCAAGCATCATAAATGGCATTTAAACAGACATTGAAGGTCCCGTCTACCCCACACCATGACATGTACTTCTTACTCTCCTTCTGATCTGTCGTTGATAGAAATAACATGCAAAACATGATTGTATCTCTCCCGAGAAGCCGCCTGGTAGTTCGCAACAGGAGAGACAGAACTCTGAGTAGCAAGCACCATTAAGATTAGATGTGCTGGGTCAGCTACTGTTCAGAATCCAAGGGGAATAAAATGTTCCAATAACCATGACAAGCTTGGTAGACACTAGCTAACATTGAGCTTTGCCTCAAAAAACAAAACAAAACAAAACAAAGCAAAACAAAACAAAAAATCACAAACAAAACAAAAACAAAACAAACAAGCCCCCAGCATGCTAGGCTGTGTAAAAAGAGGACTGTCAGAAGTTTAATCATGTGTTAAAAAATAGGACTTTGCTCATCTCTTGAAAAAAAATCCCTGAGCTGGGATCATTAAAAAGGCCACGAGGGAGCGCAGTTCATCAGATTGTGTTTATCTTGTGAATGTGGTGCTAATACCCGGTAATCACACATTTTATTGCAGTGGGACTTTTGTAGCTCATGACAGGTTGCTGTTTTGTTCTGATGCACGAACTCTTTGGTTTACCCAGACATACAGAGACATCACTGTAATATTTCATTTCAACCTAAAGGGCTGGCACAAACTTGTGAGGAGAGACTTAACTGTTGCACATGGACAGATTTTTTTTTTGTCATTGTATATTTATGCATTTTAGTGAGCAAGCATTAGGGTGTGGTGTGTGTGTGTGTGTGTGTGTGTGTGCACGCACACACACATGTACATTTTCAGGTGCCATGTGTGCTCATGCAGAACCCAGAGGTTGACATCGGGTGTTTTCCTTTGGCACTCTCTACCCTTTAGGAGATATGGTCTTTTACTGAAGCCAGGGCTTGCCATTTTGGTTAGATTGGCTAGACATTGATCTCTGAGCTCCTCCTGTTCTGACTTCCCAGAAACTGGTCTACGGATATATGTGCCACACACCTTGCTTTTATGGGTTCTACGGATGTCAGGTCCTCATGCTTGTACAACAGGGACTTTATCCTGTGAGCCCTCTTTGTAGACCCTCATGTTAGGGTTTGCATCTTTATGTTTGTGTGTATGTGTGTGTGTGGAGGGTGGAGAGGGTAACACTGGATATTGTCCTCAGTCATTCTCCACCTAACCTTTGAGGGAACAGCCTCTCTCACTATCTTAGACAGTGTCCTGTTTCTGTAGAGAGATTCCATGACCATGGCAACTCTTACATGTAGAAAAGTATTTAACTGGGGCTTGCTTGCATTTTAGAGGTTTAGGCCATTGCTTTCATAGCAGGAAGCATGGCAGCATGCAGGCAGACACAGTTCTGGATAAGAATATTCAGAGTTCTACATCCCAGATCCACAGGTTTCAGGAAAAGAGAGACACCAAGTCTGGCTTGAGTATTTAAAACCCAACAGCCTAGTGCTACATTTCTTCTTATAAGGCCATACTTCCTAATCCCCTCTACCTAATGACAAAGCACTCAAATATATAAGCCTATGGGGGACATTCTTATTCAAATCACCACAGCCACTGAGCCTAGAAGTCTTTATCCTGGGATTATATGCATACACTGTCACATTAAGCTTTTATGTGGATGCTGGGAATCAAACTCAGGCCCTCATGCTTATAGGAGAAGCACTTGGCTGACCAAACCACCTCCTCAGCTCTCAAGCATTCCTTTTGTAGTAAGGGAAATGAGGTATTGTTTTGGGAGACATCTATTTTATCTATTTAGTATACCTATTGTTGTTTCAGAGGTAGTTCAGGAAGGTGGGGAGGGAGAAAGCAGGGATGTGGGAGAGAAACAAAGTTTTAGGAACCTGCCCTTGGGCAGAAATTGGAAGTGCCTAATTACTATTCTACTGCTGTGAAGAGACACCAAGAAAACTGTTATAAAAGTAATGTTTAGTTAGGGGATAGTTTACAGTTTTAGGGGATTACTCTATGATCATCATGTTGGGGAGTAGGCATGGCACTGATGAAGCAGCTGAGAGATTTACATCATGATCCTCAGGTACACACACACACACACACACACACACACTGAGAGAAAGAGAGAGAGAGAGAGAGAGAGAGAGAGAGAGAGAGAGAGAGAGAGAGAGAGAGAGAGAGAGGAGATGGCTTTTTGAAACCTCAAAGGCCAACCCCAGTGATATATCTCCTCTAACAAGGCCACACCTCCTAATCCTTCCCAAACAGTTCTACTAGCTAGGGAACAAACATTAAAAAAAAAATAGAAGCCTATGAAGGTCATTCTTTTTTTTTCTTGTCTCAAGTTTATTTGTAAAAATAGCAGAGGACACTGGTCATCTGCAGTAGTGTGTAGGTGGGTGTGTCATGGCAGTCCGTCTGTCTGCACATTGGCAGGAGCCTTCTCTATGGGGCCTTCACAGGGGCCTGGGCACCTTTGGGTGTCTGAGGTGGAGCTGAAGCCTGGGCCTCAGCTGGAGCTTTGACCTCTGCCTTAGTTTGAACCTTGGGCTTTGGTTGGCAGAGACTACGACCCTTGGCCATGTAGCTTCGAATCCTCTTCCCAAGCTTGGGGTGAGCAATGAAAGCCAGACGGCTGAGTTTGCGGCTGGGGCCCTTTGGCATCTTGGGCTTGATGACCTCAGGCTTCACAAGGGCACTGAGGACCTCTGCACGTGTGCTCACTGTCTTTGCATTGTTGGTCTGCATCTTCTTCAGGCCTTTCTTGTGGTGCTTCTTGGCAAAACGCATGTTCCTCAGGAACTTGGGGTCAACCCCCTTAAGAGATTCATATCTTTGTGACCGGGGTTTCTTGGTGTCATTCCTGTGCCATTTGCGGGACTGGTTGTGTGTAGTGTGGTTCTTGGACTTGGCCATGTCTGCATGGTAACCCGCGGCTCCCACAGCACCTGGGACTGGAAGAGAAAGAGCATGGAGGTCATTCTTATTCAAACCACCACAGGGGGAAATACATATAGAATTATGCTCCTTAGGTTTTGTCAGCTTGACACAAACTGCAGTCACATGGCTGAAGCCATTCAGTAAAAAGTGTGGCTAGCAAGTGAACTTTCTGGTGGCCTACCATTTTTCATGACTAAGATGGGTGTGCCCAAAGAGGCATGAGCCCCAGGGATTTGGTCCAAAGATTGCTTCTTGCTGCTGCTATGCCTTCCTATGCTTGCCATTTCTCATATATCTGACATGGCATAGAACGACCCTCCCTGCCTGTTGTTTCCTGAGTACTAACCCACTCTGTTGAGCAGATGTCCTGCAGAATCATATAAAGATGCACTTTCATGCAATAATACTGTTTAGGTGAATTGATGATTTCATGATTGCTAATAATGATTTTATAGAACTCCTGAATTGATTTAAATAATTTTAAACTCCCCTTCCACACATGTAGAACAAGAAAGCTACAAAAGAGTTTTGTGAATCTTCATATGCCAAAAGCACAAAAATTGCACTAGGAGGAGAAATAGACTTAAGACATATCCATGATCAAATCAAAGCATACTAGGTCAGGTCTAAGGTTAAGGCCACAGGTGTGCACCATGATAATGTAAGCCCATGGACATGTAAAACTATTGTTCTGATTCTGAAGTTAAAATGAGCATATAGAATGAAAGAGAGATAAAATGACTGCTTTAAGCTTACAACCAATGACTGCTGTAACCCCCTCTTCTGTAACATCTTATTTGTTTTTGAATGAGGTAATATTTCTTCTGACATAGAGATTTGTCCTAGAAGATCTAAGAAGGCAAGAGAACAAAGGTGTGGGTTGTTGGAGCTCTGCTCCATCTACCAACTGCATGTATATATGTATATGTGTACATGTATATATGTATACGTGTATATGTGTGTACTGGCTGGTTTTGTGTGTCAACTTGACACAAGCTGAAGCTATCACAGAGAAAGAGGCTTCCCTCGAGGAAAGGCCTCCATGAGATCCAGCTGTAAGGCATTTCCTCAATTAGTGATCAAGAGTGGGAGGGCCCATTGTGGGTGGTGCCATTCCTAGGCTGATATTCCTGGGTTCTATAAAAACAAAAACAAAACAAAACAAACAAACAAACAAACAAACAAAAAACCCCAACAAGCTGAGCAAGCCAGGGGAAGCAAGCCAATAAGCAGCATCCTTTCATAGCCTCTGCGTCAGCTCCTGCTTCCAGGTTCCTGCTCTGTGTGAGTTCTTGTCCTGACTTCCTTTGGTGATGAACAGCAATGTGGAAGTATAAGCTGAGTAAACCCTTTCGTCCCCAACTTGCTTCTTGGTCATGATGTTTTGTGCAGAAATAAAAACCCTGACTATGACAATGTGTACATGTGTATATGTATATATGTGTAAGGTTGTGGGTTGTTGGAGTCAGCTCATTGGATCTTCTCTCTATCCACCCAATATGTGTGTGTGCGTGTGTGTGTGTGTGTGTGTGTGTGTGTGTGTAATTTTCTTTCTCATGTCCCCCTAAGAGTTTATAGAATTAAGAATTTCTCACTGGTCACAAAGAACACTGTCCCAAGTAATTTTCTTTTTCTAATCACCTTCTGTTATCAACAGGAGGCAATTGCTAGAAGCAATCAGCTCCTGCCCCAGAGTAAAAGTGTTCAGAATGTCTTGCCAGTTATAAGCAGTGCTAGTCTTGGACTGTCAGAGCCACTAGCTCTGGCTCCCTCCCCCAGTCCTTTCCCCACCTTGATTGCCTGCTATAATCAATGGGGGCCCGGATTGCTAGGAGCTACCAGCCTTTGGCCCAACCTCAGTTTATTTCTGATGTCAAAGTCAGACTTTGATAGTCACCTCTATCAGATTATCCTAGAGGCTTCTCTGTAGGACATTTTCTTGATTATTTGCTGATATGAGAGGGCCCATCCCACTGTGGACATGGGTTCTAAAAGGTATAAGACAGGCAGCTAAATGCTAATGTAAAAGCAAGCCAGTAGGTACCTCTTCTCAATGGTTCTTGCTTCTGTTCCTTCCAGAGGTCCTGCCCTGAATTTCTTCAGTAATGGACTGTAGTTGGGTTATATAAACCAAATAAACCCATTACTTCAACATTGCTTTTGGTCATGGTATTTACCACAGCAATAGAAAGAAAAGAGATACAGGAGCTGAGGCAGGGAGGTATTGATGTGAAAGGAGGAAGGCTTTGCATACCGAGAGATGGAGCTGGCAGAGACTGTCGAGTGGGTGGGTTTGAATAACATAGCACAGGAATAAGACGGTCTCTTCCTTCATAAAGCCAGCCTATCTGGGGAATAAATGAGTGTACAAACTCTTCAAGGTTTCTGACAATATGTACCAGGAACTATCTGTACTGGCCTTTCAGACTAAAAGAAACTCCTGCCAGAAACTGACTGATGGGAAACCATGAGAAGTTCTGAGCAGGTAGAGTTGAGCTTTCTAGAGAACTGGGTCTGCCTGGTTCTCATTTGGACACTATGGGGACCCAGGGAGAGAGCGCATGCAGGCAAAAGTACACAGAGGCAGCCTGAAAAGGCTGAGGGAGAAACTGAAATCGTGAATAGTAGAGCATCCATGTGAGTGGCTGAGTTGGGGACCATAGTGTTTCTGGCTGGTTTCCCATGATGCTTCAGCACTCAGAACTCTTGAGTGCCCACTCCTCTGGGGAAGCTAGGTGGTTATCTCTATGCACAGATGGTGAGACATGTCAGAGAAGAGCTGAAAGTAGAAGCTGCTCCCAGCTGGACTCTGAATGCTCTTAAAGGACATTGACGGCCACCAAGTTTAGGTTAAACTAGCAACATCCCGAGACTTATGGTTTTGAAAAGACAAAGTGTAAATCATATATAAGCTAATGTTCCTCGTGGATCTTCTGCACACATAGCGTGACTTCAGGGAAGTCACCTACTCTCACTGCACCTCAGTCTTCTCCTCTTCTGTACACAGGGTAGCCATTTCTTAGCTCATGGGGTTGAGTGAGTAAACCCATGGCTTATTGTGCAAAAAAATACACAATGTCTGACCTATGGCAACAGCTAGATAGGATGATGATGATAATGGTGATGATGATGATGGTAGTAGTGGTGGTGGTGGTGATGATGATGATGGTGTAGTGGTGGTGGTGGTGATGATGATGATGGTGTAGTGGTGGTGGTGGTGATGATGATGATGGTAGTAGTGGTGGTGGTGGTGATGATGATGATGGTAGTAGTGGTGGTGGTGGCGGCTGCGGCAGCAGCAATAATAATAGCATATAAGAGCAGAGGGAATGGTAAGCATAGTAGGCACTTTGTGTCCACGTTTACTGGGCCTCACAAGGTGGGTGCGACTGAGGTTCTGAGAAATGCAGTAAGATGGCTGAGACCACACAGCTGCTGAAGGGTGGTCCTTGGATGGCTCTTGGTGATGCTACTGATCTCACTGCCCTAGGGTGGTCCTGAAAGGGGTCAGGATGACCAGTGGCTCACAACTGACGATGGTCTTAGTGGGTAGTGCTAAGGCTGGGCTAATTAGCAGCTGGAAGCCATATCTGAGCTTCAACGGCCTCAACCTCACAGCTTCTGAAGCTTCTAGAGCACCTCCTAGGGGGCAGGACAGCAGCAGTGCTGGCCCACAGGTGGCTGATATGAAATCTTAACCTATCACAGAAACAACTAAACTGTATCCCCCAGGTTAGCTGATGCTAGTGTAGTTTTGAACCAGGTTCCCCAATAGGAATTCCCAGAAGTTTATCAGACTGGGAAGAAGAGCTGGCCCTACCAAAACCAGTAATGCCGGAGGGATGTAGTAAGTAAACAGTATTGTTCCTGTCACACAAATCCATAAGCAAGGGCTCAGAGAACTGACCTACCTGATAGTTTAAAGTCTTGGGAATTTGAATAGTTGATCCCCAGTTGTCGGTGGTTGAGGAGGCTTGGGGGTGTGGCCTTGTTGGCAGAAGTACGTCACTGGGGGAGGGTTTTGAGAGTTTACACCTTCATATATGCTTTGTGTTCAAGACCTTGCCTCCCTGCTGCTGCCACTATGGCTTTGTGACAGCATCACAGACTCTAATCTTCTGGGACTGTAAGCCCAAATAAACTCTTCTCTTATAAGCTGCCTTGGTTGTGTTTTATCACATCCACAGAAATGTAACCAGTACAACTTGCCTGCGGTCACGCTGGTGGGCTGTGGAAGAGCTTGCTAGATTGAAGTCAAGCCCTGTGTCCTTCCCACCTCTCTTGAGTTAGCAGGAGATCCCTTCAGCTCAGATTAATCTGTGGATCCAAGCAATGTGGAAGCAGATCCCTGCAAGATGGAGGGTTATATGCCATATGTTGCTACGATCTTTGGCAAGAAGCCTAACAGCTTTAGCAGGACAGGGAACTGGGGCCTTGGACTCAGGAGGTTGAAAGTTCAAATCTTCCTTCTCTCATCCCAAGAGGTAGGGGAGGGCCTGCGGCTCCCTTGTGAGAGGTTTGGCTCAGTCTCAGTCCCTCCGTTGCTATGACAGAAACACTCAGCCTGGGTAACTTGCACACACAGAAGAAACTGGTTTTGCTAGTGCAAGGGTTGGGGCTTCAGGTCAGTGCTGTTTCTGGTGTGGGTGGGCCTCAGACAGAATGATGACACAGAGGGAAATCAACAGAGTAAGGGAGTATGCAAAGGAGACAGAGGGGAGCCATATAGAACTGCTTGATGTCACTGTCACAGCGCCATCCATAACAACTAGCTACAGGACAAACGCAGGTGCACAACAGAGGAAAGGGTGACGAACACGAGCTTTCTATACACGGGGGCCCTTCTTAGCTGTAAGGAGTGAAATTGTGTTGTTTGTAGGGAAAACCGGCTCAGCTAGAGCCAAATAGATGAAGTTGGTCTCCGAAAGCAAAAATCGTGCTTTATTCTCTCATCCATGGGTCCTAGACTTTGTAGACCATAAAAGCACACATGTACTAATGGCTGGGGAAAAGAGGTGGCCGATGGGAGGGGAGGAGTAAGGAGGAGATGGGAGAGTATGCTCAGAATACATTACAAATGTGCATGAACATGGCTTTACATCAGAATGTTGTTTAACTATAATTAAACCCTATGTCCTTACTAACCTTAATAGTAAATTTTAGAAAATCCTGTTCTGATGATGATGACATTGATTTGTTAATGAGGGCAGAGCCTCAACACCACTCTTTTCTGTCTAGGTTCCACTTTCTAGCCCAGTTGCCTGGTAATGAAGTTTCTGTGCTATGAACTTTAGGAAGTTCTAGGCCAGAAAGTGGTATTTTATTTACAAATGACAGGAGCTTAACCTGGCTGGGGAAACAAATTGGTGGGAGAGAGGTCTTGGCATGCAGCTCAGGGACCTGAAGAGCCCTAGGTGACCAGGCTGTAGGCACATCTAGATCAAGGAATGACAGCAGGGCATTCCATCTCAGATAGGCTCTCTCTGTTTCTCTACATGATGTGAAGGTGCTTACCACATACTTACCAACTGCAGAGGGAAGAGAACACATCTGCAGCCTGGTGTCTTCCAGCAAGGTATAAAGACAGCCCTGACCAGCCTGGGTCACATGCAGGACCCTTCACAGTGACTGAGAACGAGGAAGAAGCAGAGGTCAGTCCCCTGTAGTCCACACAACCAGTGGCCCACTAGCAGGTTGGTTATTACAAGAGATGGAAGGGGAAGCAACAGGAAATCCAGTGGGATCATCCAGACTCAGGTTTCTGGCAAGATGAGCAAGTGGCTGGAGTCTGGGTGACAGACATGTTCAAGACCACGTTGTTTTTATCTGCAGGTGGGCCACCTTGTTTGGAAGAACACTAGCCAGGGATAGGGTAGGGGAGAGGTTGGCTCCAGTGGAAGGGTCCTAAGGCACGTCAGAAAGGCCCAGTATAGGCCTGGAGAAGCACAGCTTGATGAATTAAGTTGGAAGGCATTTGCCAACCACACAGTAGAAAGACTTTTTGCTGCAGTCACTCTTCTGCAAAACAAAGATGAATGGACACTCTTCTAAACCCGGCCTCTGGAGGAGTGCACTCTATTTTCAAAGCAGCATAGCTGAATCTGGGCAAGGAACGAGAAACATTCACTACAGGTAGGACCCTGTTTAATCACAAAGCTAGGTGAGACCTGACTCCCAACTTGCCTCATCTTGTGTATCAGGAAGTGAGGGTCAGCAAGGTCAAGGGTCATCGGGTTAACAGGTAATGTGGCATTTGTAAACATACTTCTGAGATTTAGAAGTTTAATAAGGCTACCTGTTGGCAGAGGATGGGCTGAGGGGGTCTGTCCTTTCAGCTAACCAAAATGGCTCTTCTCTGTGCTTCACCAGGCAATGCACTTGCATTAAGAACACATTTAAAGAAAACTTCCAACCTTGGAGACCAAGACAGTAAAGAGCATCCACGAGATGAGACCTGGATACAGGTATAGATGGTGAGCCCAACAGGCCCAGTGACAGTATCAGATACTGTCATGCCCTCAGAAGCTGGCTTATTCATCTCCTGCTGGAGGCATTGCCTTGTCCCTGGAGCCTGCTTTGGGGAGACATTGCCCCACGTAAGTAGTCTGTAACCACTAAGTATGTGGTGTTTAATGCTGCCACCTTGAGGCCTCCATTAGCATTACACTCTGGACATCAGCAACCAATGACAGGATAGCCCATGGTTGGCAATGTTCTTCTCTTGCATCCATTCCTTCCCTGATAGTAATTTTCTTTGTACCTTTCACATAATCAACATATTCTGGAAGAATCTCAGAATCTTCCCAGAGTTAAAACTCGGAATCCCTCTACATCTTAAGACCCAACCAGTGAGATGCCTCTCTGTGTGCTCTATATTGACAGCAGGCACACTGCAGCCTTCCCTGTCTGTCTTGGAGGCTTGGCTCACACATTCCTATTCATTCCTGGGCAGCCCTGCTGCAAGGCTGTACCAGTTTCCTCTGGCAGTGCAGTACATGAGGCACTGGCTATGCAACAACGGCTGTTCTGTCATCTAGAAGTATTAGGGGACAATTAGCTGTATCTAGGTCTTGGTATCTGGATTGCACAAGACATCTTAATGGTGAACATTCTGGATGTACAAGAGAGCCTCTGCCACAAAAGAATATATGACCATGAATTCTGTAGCATGAAGGTGAGATCGCTGGCCAGATAAAGAAAGTCAGTCACCTCAGCTTGGCTCATTGGCAGGAATCCCATGCCCAGAACCATACCACCCAGCGAAGAAACAGTTCTGGAGACCCATCCAATGACATGTTACAGGGCAGTCTAAATGAGTACCATTTCATGTTGAGGATATTTTGCCATCTTCAAGGTGGCCTGAAGTTAGACACTGTCAGAACCCAGACTGGAGGATGAAGCTCATGATCTTACAAAGTATGGAGAAAGAGCAATACTCTCACTGGCAGGTGAGGTAGAGACAGCACAGCAGTGAATGGGCAGGTCCACAGCTCCACACACAAGGGACCTCCAGCATTAGCTTTAGAAGATCTACAATGATTGTGGCCATGAATGCAGCCCTAGATAGGATGTCCTTAGCACCGAGTCTGTATTCTGGCCAACAGAGTCAAGACAAGGAACTTGACTGCCAGTCTGGAGAACTGGGATTTTACTGTTGCTTGATAGCAAACTGGTGTTGGTCTTGGTAGTAGGGACTCAGGTCACTAAGAGCAGTGCTGTCCCATGCCCAAGTCTCCTTTGGGCTCAGAGATTCTGGAAAGCCAGAATCCTTATCACAGGAGTTCAGTCAAAGGTGGAAGGGGTGTATATTGTCAGGATTGCCAGGAACCATGGAGAGAAATGGGACACAGGGGAGATGAGGACTCAGTATTCTGTGCTCCAGGCCGCTGGTCAGAAGCACACAGCAGACAAATGTTGACTCCTTGGTATCGAATTCTACAGGAGTGGAGAATTGGAGAAGTTTCTTGGCCTACGAGGAGTTCATTTCTCGGCTGCCTGAAGCCTCTAGCACATGGAACATTTAGAGTCTTGTTTGAGATAGTTCCATACTCTGTGTTTATTGAAAGATCAGATGGCAGGAAAAGTGAGCCAGGTCGCTTTCAGAAATAGGCTATACCATAGCCCTTGGGGAATAGCTTTAGGCTTGGGGGTCTCATGTTCCAGGTTAAAATCAGGGGTCCTATTGCTTTGGGGCTGTATGAAATGCAAAGCTGTGTGTTTCATTGCTTGCTTGGTAAGTGCTGCGGCCACACCTAAGCCATCAAGAGCAGAGGTTTGAGGCCCTGACTCAAGAGCTTAGCACCGGGCCTCAAATCAACCTTTGCCATTTAGCAAGGGCTGTTAGTCTTTCTGTTACCACGTAGGACACCAGAGGAAAACCACTTAAAGGAAGAAAGGTTTATTAAAGGAAGAAAGGTTTATTAAAGGAAGAAAGGTTTATTTTGGCTCACGGTTTCAGAGTTCATCATGCCTGGGAGGGTGTGGAGGAGTAGTGTCTCCTGTGGGGCAGTGGGCTGTGAAAAGTATCCTGGTTCCTGGTAGAGATGAGGCTTGAGACCCTGATGACCCTGAAAGGGACTGTAGGAATCTCACTTTACTCCCCAAACCAGGCGCCATCACTACCCACAACCCTCCATAGATTTGTGGCCACCAGTCACGTAAGGGTAACAACACCTCAAGCCCCTCCACAGGTGAGGATGTGTGGGCACTTAGACTCAAGACAGATCTTCATTACAATGAGGTTCCTAAAATACCTTAACCAATTAGCCTTTCTTCCCAGACACTCCCCCCTGTAAAAGGCATTTAATCTCAGGCCCACCCTGAGAAGTCGGATTATGGTTGTACTTATCCACCTTCTTTCATGACAATAAATTACTTTAAACCATGGACTGTCTCTTTGCATCTGAACCAGCCACTGGGAGCTGTAGAGAAGGCCTTTGCCTACTGAGTGCCACCTAATCTCCTGTAGAAAGCCTCTCTGCACTTCCAGTGTCAGCCATCACCAAACCAAGCCTACAGCCCACTGCAGAAAAGACAAGGACCCCCACTGAGGGACCAGTTGGAGCTCCCCCTTTTCCCCCTCATCCTGGGCTAGATCCCATCCATGGGCCTCTACTTCATTTTCAGCTCTTCTGAGGCATCCAACAGTGCCTGGGTGTCAAGAGCTTGGGAACAAGATGCCATCCCCCAGCTTTGTTGCTGGCCCGGGGACCCCCAAGTGAGCTCCAGTCCTCTGTCCTGCCCCTCAGACCATGCTCTTCCCCCAGCAGTGCTCTATGGCTTCCTTCCACTTGCGGCCTGAGCCCTGTGGTGGAGTAGATGCAGGAGGGAAAAAGCCCTACCAATAACTTACAACTGGTGCCAGTTATTAACCTACAATCTCATCATAGTGGACAAGAAACAGAGAAGGAAGAAGGGACTGGGGACCAAATAAAGTCTTTAAAGTACAAGCCTAGGGATATGCTTCTTCTGATTACAACCTCCTCTAAAGTTTCCAGATCCTCTTAAAAGAGTATCCCCAGCTAGAGACTAAGAAAGAATTCAATACATGAGCCCATGAAGGACATTTCATGTTCAAATTGTAGCAGCTATGCAATCATTTCTTTATTTAAAAGACGAAATGGGACATCAGATCTAAAGAGTGGGTGAGGTCAAAGGAGTCCTTGATATGACTAGGGAAACCTGAGACTTCACCATGCCAGGGCTGATTCGCTGCGGCATCTCAGTGTTGGATGAGTGTGCAGCCTTGCTCACACAGTAGGTCCAGCTCTGTGGGCTGGCCTTTGTTTCCCAAATCCACGTACTGAAGCTCTCTCTCTCAGTGTATTGAAACTGGGGAGGGGGTAGTTGAGATTCAGTGAGATCATCTACTAGAATCAGGGTCTTTCTAAGAAGAGACAACATACCCCATCCCCCTTTGTTATTGAACTTGGAATCACATCTGCACCCCAAGAAGCCAAATTCAGGTACCTGTTCTCTATAAAGCAATTAAAACAGACACATTGAGAATAGAGAGCAGTAAAAAGATTTATTCAGTGTGGCCACACCGAGAAGAGGTACATACAGAGCCACTGACCTCTTCAAGTCCGTCTCCGGGGTCCTGAAGTTTAGGTATAGGGCCAGGGATATGCATATCTAAGTTGTCCTGGTAAAGGTGTGGTCCTGCCCACCCCACATCCATCTTTGTCTGGGATTCAGTCTCCTTCTGCAAGATGGTCTGACAGGGTGTGGGACCCTGTGAAATCTTATTCTGGGTGACAATTTCCCCTTTGATGCTAGGATTTCCCCCCCTTTTTTTCTTCCTCAGGAGACTTCTGGGGAAAATCAGTTTCTTGGGATGCGTTGTTTGATGGTCTGATAGGTGAGAGACACAAGTGTCTCTTTAGAATATCTTCATTCACAAGCTGGGGATGGTGTGACACACCTTCAATCCCAGCAGCTGGGAGGCAGAGGCAGGTGGATCTCTATGAGTTTGAGGCCAGCCTGGTCTAAAATGTAGGTTTCAGGTCAGCTATATAGTAAGACTCTCTAGAAAAAAAATGTCATTCCTGCTGGGTGTATTACACTTTCTCTCAGCAGTTTTAGCCCAGATGTGTAGAGTTATGGGGTCCTGTGTCTGCTCTGCCACAGGGCACAGCCCCTGGGAAGGCGGGACATGGGGAGTTACCATGCTTACCCCATGCTGTCTCCTGGGTGTGTGTTGGGCTGTAGCGAAGCCTTAGGACACCGTTCTGGGTGGGGAAGCACAGTCTGAGGTACAGGACAGGTGGAGCTGGATGCTGTGGAGGAGCTGAGAACAGTGGGGCCCGTGGACTGGATCTAATCCGGGGTTGGGGGTGGGGAAAAGAGGAGCTCTGGATGGTCCAATGGGGGGAGTCCTTGGTTTGAAAATGGTTGGCTTGACCTTGGACTTGGCTTGGTGGCAGTTGTGGCTGGGAGTGCAGAGAGGCCTTCTACGGGAGATTAGACAGCGGCAATATAGGCGAAGGCCTGCAGCATGGCTTCCCATGGTGGATACTGATGAAAAGAGGCAGTCCATGTGTTTAAGGCATTTATTGTCATGGTGGGAAGTGGATGTATAAAACCAAACCATGCCCCTCTCCCCTTCTCAGGGTGGGCCTGTAGAGAGCAGTGTCTGGGAAGGAAAGCTTATTGACTGTGTCTCCAGGCCTTTAGGTACCTCATTAAAATGGAGATGTTTTTGAGCCAATGGCATGTCCTCTACATGTGGAGGGGCTTGGGGTGTTGCCCTTACATGATTGATAGCTATAAATCTATGGGGCGGGTGCTGTGCCTAGTGACAGGGGCTGGTACCCGAAACAGGCAAAACTCCTACTGTCTTAGTTAATGTTTCTATTCCTGCACAAAACATCATGACCAAGAAGCAAGTTGGGGAGGAAAGGGTTTATTCAGCTTACAGTTCTACATTGCTGTTTATCACCAAAGGAAGTCAGAACTGGAACTCAAGCAGGAGCTGATGCAGAGGCCATGGAGGGATGTTACTTACTTGCTTGCTTCCCCCTGGCTTGCTCAGTCTGCTTTCTTATAGAACCCAGGTCTGCCAGCCCAGGGATGGCACCACCCATAATGGGCTGGGCCCTCCCCACTTGATTACTAGTTGAGAAAATGCCTTACAGCTGGATTTATTTATTTTTTAACCATGATATAATAACCTTTAATGAATGAATATTGCAAAGAAGAAACAAATAAATAGAAATGAAATTATAACTAATGAATCAAAAATACACATTTCTACATATGACCAAAATAATTATAGGTTTACTAATTCAACTTTTTTTTTGTTTTGTTTTTTTCTTGGACTTCATACAGTCTGTGAGTTGTTTCTGGGACAGTGCGAGCCTCTGGGGTTAGCATCCCACTATCAGTGACTGCATATTATGTCTGTTCTTTTGTGACTGGGTTATCTCACTCAGGATGATATTCTCTAGATGCAGCCATTTTCTTAAGAATTTGGTTAAGTCATTGTTTCTGGTGGCTGAGTAGTATTCCATTGTGTAAATGTACCACAATTTTTGTATCCATTCATCTACTGAAGGACATCTGGGTTCTTTCCAGCTTCTGGCTATTATAAATAGAGCTGCTATGAACATTGTGGTGCATGTATCTTTGTTGTATATTAAAGTGTCTCTGGGGTATATGCCTAGAAGTGGAATAGCTGGGTTTCAGGTAGTAAGTACTATGTCCAATTTTCTGAGGTATCGCCAGACTGATTTCCAGAGTGGTTGTATCAGTTTACAACCCCACCAACAGTGGAGAAGTGTTCCTCTTTCTCCGCAACCTTGCCAGCAAATGCTGTCATCTGAGTTTTGGATCTTGGCCAATCTGACTGGTGTGAGGTGGAATCTCAGGGTTGTTTTGATTTGCATTTCCCTGATGGCTAAGGATGTGGAGCACTTCCTCAGATGTTTCTCAGCCATTCGATATTCCTCAATTGAGACTGTTTTGTTTAGCTCTGTACCCCATTTTTTAATAGGGTTGTTTGATTCTCTGGTGTCTAGCTTTTTGAGTTCTTTGTATACCTTGGATATTAGGCCTCTATCTGATGTGGAGTTGGTAAAGATCTTTTCCCATTCTGTTGGCTGCCGTTTTGTTTTCTTGACAATGTCCTTAGCCTTACAGAAACTTTGCAATCTCATTAAGTCCCATTTGTTAATCTTTGACCTTAGAGCTTGAGCCATTGGTGTTTTGTTCAGAAAATTTTCTCCTGTACCTATGTGTTCTAAGGTTTTCCCTACTTTCTCATCTAATAGTTTCAGTGTATCTGGTTTAATGTGGAGATCTTTGATCCACTTACAAAGATCTTTGATCTTTGTACAAGGAGATAAGAAAGGGTCTATTTTCATTCTTTTGCATGCTGAGTGCCAGTTGGTCCAGCACCATTTGTTGAATAGGTTGTCTTTTTTCCATTGAATGTTTACGGCTCCTTTGTCAAAAATCAGGTGACCATATACATGAGGTCTCATTTCTGGATCTTCTATTCTATTCCATTGATCCATGTGCCTATTTCTGTACCAGTACCATGCAGTTTTCAGCACAATTGCCTTGTAATATAGCTTGAGGTCAGGGATAATGATTCCTGCAGATGTTTTCTTGTTGTTGAGGATGGATTTCACTATTCTAGGTCTTTTGTTATTCCATATGAAATTGCACATTGATCTTTCCAACTCAATGAAGAACTGGGTTGGAATTTTGATGGGGATTGCATTGAATCTGTAGATTGCTTTTGGTAGGATGGCCACTTTTAAAATGTTGATCCTTCCAATCCATGAGCATGGGAGATCTTTCCATTTTCTGAGATCTTCCTCGATTTCCTTCTTTAGAGGTTTGAAGTTCTTGTCATGCAGGTCCTTCACTTGCTTAGTTAGAGTCACACCAAGGTATTTCATAGTTTTTGTGACTATTGCGAAGGGCATCTTTTCCCTAATTTCTTTCTCCACATGTTTGTCCTTTGAGTATAGGAAGGCTACTGATTTGTTCGAGTTAATTTTGTATCCAGCCACTTTGCTGAACTTGTTTATCAGCTGTAGGAGTTCTCCGGTGGAATTTTTGGGGTCACTTAAGTACACTATCATGTCATCTGCAAAGAGTGATGTTTTTACCTCTTCCTTTCCGATTTTTATCCCCTTGATCTCCTTTTGCTGTCTAATTGCTCCAGCCAGGACTTCCAGTACTATGTTGAATAGGTAAGGGGAGAGTGGGCAGCCTTGTCGAGTCCCTTACAGCTGGATTGAATGGAGGCATTTCCTAAACTGCAGCTCCTCTTTCTGTGATAACTCCATCTTGTGTCAAGTTGACACAAAACCAGCCAGTACACCTACCTACTGTCCTTTTATGAAGTCGGGGTTTCTAGCCTTAGCTCAACCAGGAAGTAGGCTGCCTTTCATGGTCCCACACAGATGAGTCCAGGTAATAGAATATCTGTATATGGAAGGCTGGACAGTAGGGACTTACTAGATGACCAGTAGTAAAAAATGGGAGGAAGGGAGGGAAAGAAGAATGGAAGGAAGGAGGAAAGAAGGAAGGAAGGGAGGGACACACACACACACTCACACACACACACACACACACACACACACACACACACACACACACACACACACGACGATATTCCCCAGCCTCAGAATATTTGGCAAGGAAAGCAAATCTGGAAAGCACCACTCTCCACTGGCCTAGAGCTCTGCATCACCCAAACATCGTTTATCCTTGTACATGCGTTTGTGATGTGTCCATTGCTCTAAACCTTTCCTTTTGTTGTGACTCATATTAAAATGGTCATGAGGGTGCAGACTGGTACTCCTAGCACCTCTGCAGCTGGCTTATTGTGAATTTAATAGCATTCGGTACCACTTGCTCACATTTCTTGGTAGCTGGTGATGACACACATTTGTTTTCTATGACATGTTACTAATTTCATCCCCCCCCCCCCCCAGGAACTTTGCTCCTCTTATTGCTTGCATGCTGCCTGAAGGTTTTAATTGTTTGCCTAAGGTCTTTAGACAGAGATGAACCCTGACCCGTGTTCCTGTTTGCTGATGAGTGGGTTTCTTCCCTTCTCCCCCTCAAATCAGTGCACTTTTAAGACTGAGAACCGCACACGGATCACCCTGTGCACCTCTACCTTAAGAAACTTGATGCATTCTTGGTGTGGCTAGCAGCCGAGCACTTGGGATACTGAAGGTTTAATTTGCAATGAAATGAACTGGCTTGAGCTTCCGTCGGCTGTCAGGGCAGGGATGAGTCTTTGTGTATTTCCTGTCTCAAGTCCACAGTCAAGTGTCAGTCTGGCTTTTGTCCCTCCTTTGCCCTGACTCCCTTTCCTCTCTACCCTTCTGAAGGGTCAGCCGAAGAGAAACCTGAAGAAGTATGTTTCAGGAAGACTGACAGTGACATCATTAGTCACTGAGGAGAGATGGCCTTTGGGCCTAGGTTCCCTTCACTTACTGGAACACTCTCTGCTTGCCAAGATTCACTCTTGGGTCCCCCGAGGGCCAGCTAAAGTCAACTATTCACGGCTTCCATTTGGGCCAAGGAACCGACTGAGTTCCACAAAAAGCTCTCGAAACACCTGCTCCCTGATTTCTATCTCGTTATCTTGTCCTTTTCCTTTTCCTCTTAGAAATGTCAGTGCTAGAACAGAAAGAGCCCCAGACTCGGAGTCTGTGGGCACAAACGTGGAGGACCTTTAGTGTTTCTGGATTCCAAGGGCTGAAAAAATGGCTTAATGGGGAAAGCACTTACCACACCGGCGTGAGGTCCCAAGTTGGATGAAAAGAATCCATGATGGCTAGTGCCTGTCATTCTAATATTGAGGAAGGAGAGGATGGTGGGAACCTGCAGCTTGCTGGACAGACAGTCTGGCCTAAATGGTAAAGCCCCAGGGTCCAGTGAGAGACTCCGCTTCAAAGAATTCAAAGAAATAAAGCAGACACCTGAGGTTGACTTCTGGCCTCCACATGTGTCTACCCACACATGCACACCTAAACATCTACCACACACACACACACACACACACACACACACACACACACACACACACACGTACATGCACATACAGCTGGAATTCTACTTAGCTGTCATGGCATGTGCAGTTGGGAGACACTTCCCACATGTTGTCCTGAGGTGCTACAGAGAAGTCCATTCTCTCTACATTTCTGTTTCATAAACCCTGCTGAATGAGGCTAAGAAGACCAGTCAGAATGGTGGAGTTCTAAACACTGGTGTTCTAAACTTTGGGTGCTGGCCACCCCCTAAGGTAACATAGTTACTTTTACATCAGAATGTCCAGAGCAGTTTGTAGAGCAGAGTAGAGCCATATTTCTGGGCAATGGTGACAGGCTACCCTGACATGCTAGCTAATGGCTTTATGAGAAGGAAGCAAAGCAGCCTTGTAGGCTCTCCTGGCCATAAAGAGACAAGAGTAGCTCATAGATGAAGGGCCTTCAAGCCTGGGGCAGGCAGCCGATGCCGGCACGACAGGTGCTTTCTCCCGCTCCACGTCTTTTTCCGTTTCCATCTCTTTCTCTCTTGGGTCCTTGCCAGTTTCCAAAGGACTCTCCCTGCTTGTAACAGACCTCCCCATTGTCAGGGAAGGTGGTTTCCCTCCTTCAGCTTCTTAGAGCATCAGATTCTAAACTGGACAGTCCCAAGGGAGGACCTGACTAGCCTGGATTGGATCAGAGTTTGAGTTGGCAATGGAGGCCTGTGATTGGCCAAAGTAGGGCCACATGCTTATTCTTTACCCAATGTACTAGGAGGGAGCAGAGGAAGATTAGGAAGGTTTATTGGTGCATTACAGAAACACTCACACTTCATCCCTTGTGGCTCGTCAGAATCTTCAGGAAGTTGGAATTAGAGCTTCCAGGAAGAACTGTGAGGTGAGATTTGTTTCTTAGAAAGCATTTTCCTTTGTTTCTGAATCACCTCATTTGTCCCAGCAGGATGGGATGTGGCAGTAAAGTTTGAGCTTTTACTGAACTTGTTTTATTTGAACCACAGCAGTGGCAGAGCTCAGCCATAAATGTTCTGTCTCATACCTCAACCCCTTTGGGAAGACTGATAGACCACAGGAAAGAATCATGGCCGTGTAGCATTAAAAACAAAACAAAACAAAAATAAACCCCAAACCAAACCAAACAAACCATGGTACTGCAAAGCTCTGTAATCTGGTATCTGCAAGAAAGCTCATGAGTTCACTAAACCTGTTTCTCTGGATCTGGGAATATCTCTCTCTCCTTTAACTTTTGGAGTCATTAGGGCTGAATCTTTGACTTCTTTTGAAGACTATGGTGGACATGGTGTTCTGTCATGGTTTGATGCATTATCCTCTACCTCAAGACCCTGAGCCCGTCTCATACATATAAGAGAGTTGCCGTGGTCTGCTTAGAACTGAGAATCTGGTTTAGATCTAAGATCTGGATCTGGACCAATCAGGATGAGCTGTCATTCTCTGTTAATAATGTCAGCCATAAGAAGATGAAGGAAAGAAACAAGAGAGAGAGAGAGAGAGAGAGAGAGAGAGAGAGAGAGAGAGAGAGAGAGAGAGAGAGAGAGAGGTGGGGAGGGAGAAAGTATCTGCCCAGCATAACTACTATTTCATCTGTTAGGAGGTGGAAGAATCTGGAGACCCTGAAGCTCTCTCAGTGCTTCTCGTTACAATAAAACGTCATGGTGGCCTGCACCTGTCATCTCAGCACTTTCGAGGATTAGACTGGGGAATAAGCTAAACAAACAAACAAACAAACAAATAAATAAAACCAGCACCTCCTGTCTCTGTGGTTGGATTTTAAGTCTTCATGACTTACCCCGACTAAAGATTGCCACTCTGAGCTGAATAGCAAGGTTGAGAAGTAACCATTCTAAATTCTCTTGTGAACTTGATGCATGCTTTTGGAGTCTGAGGGCCCCTTAGACTTACTGACTCACTGATCTCCAGTTGCCTCGTCAGTGAGATGGAGATAAACCACCTTGGCCAGTAAGCTGAGGCAAGACCCAAATGTGGATGATAATATTAATGATCTGCTGTAGTTCATTTCTCATGCTGTGACCATATGGCCAAATATCCTAACAAAAAGCAATTTGGGGGGAATTTTTTTCTTACAATTTCAGATTATAGTTAATTATTGTGGGGATTGTGTAATTTTATGTGCTCATGACAATAACATTATTTTTTTTTGTCATAATGATTTTTGAGGAAAATGACTGAATGTGGAGTCAGACTTCTGGATTCAGATTTTTGGTGTGAAATCTATTAACAATATGACTTGAGCACATTCTTCAGTTTTCTCATGTGCAAAGTGGGGGTAATTGTGGTGCTGTCATCTTTGGTCTGTGGGAAGGCTAACAGGAAAGAATCCACAAGATGTGTGTGCGAGTGTGTGTGTGTGTGTGTGTGTGTGTGTGTGTGTGTGTGTATGTGTGTGTGTGTGTGTGTGTGTGTGTGTGTGTGTGTGAGTGTGAGTGTGTGTATAGGAGTGTGGTACCTAACCAGTGTTGAGCTGAACTGATGATCCTAAAGCCTTTTTACCTTTCTGCTTTCAATGCCCTACTTCTACCTGGCCTCCTTTTAGCCATGTAGTTACCACCCCCACCCCCCAGATCTGGATGGTAAGATTCAATTTTTATATCTATCAGTATTGAAGTTTTGTTTTTTTCTTGATGGCATAATGTTCATTTAGAATATTCCTTTATGTTCTTCAAACCATATGTGTCTGTCTAAGGAGTAGACTAGCATCCAGTGTGGAAGCTTCCTGGAAGTCAGTGTTTGCTGAACTGAAGAAGAGCCATGTTGGTTGAATCCCTGAGGAGTGAAGGATGCTTGTGAGATCATCCAAATTGGGCCCTTATGTATTGGTTTGTCCACTATGTCTTGGCATAATCTGGAGACTTTTTAGATACCAAATCTAGATATCATATTCTTTGCAGTTGGCCTTATGCCCAGACTAGGATGAAGACAATATTGACCCGGAGTGCCATTGCTTTTCCCTGAGGAGGCTTAAGCCTCACCTCAACCCAAAGTTCCCATGTTTTCCCAAGAGAGATTTTTCCCTGGGCTTATAAAAAATATTTTATGTATATGAGTACACTGAAGCTATCTTCAGACACACCAGAAGAGAGCATCAGATTCCATTACATATGTTTGTGAGATACCCTGTGGTTGTTGGAAATTTATCTCAGGACCCCTGGTAGAGCAGTCAGTGCTCTTAATAGCTGAGCCATCTCTCCAGTCCTGGGCTTATTTTTAACTTGGAGTTTCTACTTTAATTCAAACCAAAGTTTTCGCATCTTTCTCTTACATTCTAGATGCCAAGTTGCAGACAAGCTGGCTAGGTCTACTTTCCAAGTCTGCCTCGAGTTGCTGCCAATTCACACTCCAGCTTCCTTCTTTCTCTAGTTTGCTTTTGCTGGATGTGTAGTTAGTGTTACTCAATCTGACAGAATCTAGAATCATCTGAGCATGCCTGTGAGAGATTATCTTGATTGTGTTGATTGAGAAGAGAAGACTCACCCACAGTGGGCGGCATCATTCCCTGGCTGTGATCCTGGGCTGTGTATATGGAGAAAGGGAGCAAGTGGGTTGCTCACTCCATGTTTCTTGACTGCCAATGCTCAGACCTCTCAGGCTCCTGCTATTCTAATTTCTCCTTCATGATGAACTGTGGCCCAAACTGTGAGCCAGAATGAACTCTTTCTCCCTTAAGCTGACTTGTCAGGAGTCTTTTATCATGGACAGGGAACTGAGACAGTGCAGAAATGAAGCTTAAATTTCTCTCCGAATCAAAATTCTATCCACGTGTGGCAGTTTGTGAACATAGTTGAGTTCCTCTTGTGAAGATGTAGAAGAAGAATAGCTGTATCCCTGCTTTGCAATTGTGACTGGGCAGTGGGCATCCTTTTGTGAGCTCTGACCTCTCTTTCCTGGCCTTTTATGTTGCATCATGAGATGTCATTTGAGAGTCCCCAACTTCAATCCATCTCTTCTCTATTATTTCTTCCTTCCATCCTTCTCAGTATTCTAGGGCAATTACAGGTAACAACAGTACTTCAGTTTTTCTTACTTTGATCCCCATGACCTCGTTTGACACTTTCCCTGTATCTCATGAAAAGATATATCAAAGTTGAAGTGATTTGTTTTTAAGAAGAGACACTTTCCACCAGCTTCTGAATAGCCACTATTAATTGGCATAGCTAAATCTTCAGCCCTGGCCTTCCACAGCCTCCAGTTTTGCCGAGTATCTCTGAAGGGTCGCGCTGAGTGGCAGCTGTGGTCACCATCATGTGGTACTACTAGGGTGATGAGATGACTTAAGAGGCAGGGTTATTAGGAGTTCTTAGGCTTTGGGGGGCAGGTCATGAAGAGGACCTCACTCTTTCCCCTCCTTTTGTTTCCCAGATGCCATAAAGATTCCCATGACAGTATACTCCTGCCATGATATACTATAGCACCACAGACCCAAACAAACATGGAGCTCTGTGATCCGTAACCAAAATTAACCACTCTCATTTGGTCTTATGGTGATTCCTCCTCGACTGAAACACTGCCTCTCAGAGGGAGGAGGCAGGCTGCTGAGACTCAGCAGCCTACTGAAGCTTACCTATGAGACTCAAGAACTCCCAAAAGCTGCAAGAGTCCCAGGATACCTCTCCAAGGTTACAAAGGGATAAAGGATTGCTGAGGGTGGGGTGGAGAGAAGACTTTTCAGTGGATCTGCCTGCAAGTGGGGTTGGAAACTCCAGGGACACAGCTTTCATGGGTCGTGAGGATTTCCTACACCACTGCTGCCTTTTGAGTCTCCCATGCCCTTGTGGGTATCTCCTAATCCATGTTCTTCTAAGCAACCCCCCAAACCCCAACCCACTGCTTCACTGAGCTATAATTGGAAAGAATTGTGTATTTGATCTACCAGTTGCCATTTATCTGCAGTGTCTAGACATTTCTTCATGCATCTCCGGCCAAAGCTGCCATGATGATAATGGACTGAGCGCCTAAAACTGTAAGCCAGCCCCAGTTAAATATTTGCTTTTATAAAAGTTGCCTTGGTCATAGTGTCTCTTCAACAGCAATAAAACCCAAACTAAGACAGCAGAGCATCATCCTGCTTTTCTGCAGACCTGTATGTTTCCCCCCTTTCTCAATCAACCTCTCTTCCCACATAGCCATATGTTTCTACACTTGCTCACACTAAAAACATTTCATCACAAAGGTTGCTAGTGAGGTGGTGGGATGATTGTGAGCATTGGTGTGGGGCTAGGTGGGCCGGCTGTTCCTGGATTGTTAAGCTGCAGTGGGCACAAGGCTGGCTGAGGAGCAGGAGTCACTGAATGCCTCACAGCCTTGACCATATTTGGTTCCCATGGAAGACACTGTGTCATCTGACCTGAGTTGTAGAGCCCACGTGCTTCTTCCTCTGGAGCTGCTCCAGCCCCTTTGCTCCTAGAACTCGATGTGCTCATGAGGTGGAGGAGGGATTAGGGGCATAGAGATATTCGCAGAGGACTTAGGTCATTTTTTTCAGCCTTGAGTAGTTGTTCAGATTCTTAAGCTTAATGAAGAAGGGCTGTGGGCCCACTCCATGACTTTACCTCATTTGGCATCTGTTCCACGCTGCCCCTTCTAGAATCTTCCTGAGTTACTACTGCCCCAATTTGAATCTCCCTATCCCCAAGGCAGGGTTTTGCTATGTAGTCCTGGCTGCCCTTGCTCTGTAGATCAGGCTGGCCTCAAACTCAAAGATTTATCTGTTTCTGCCTCTGAGTGCTGATTTTAAAGCTGAGGACAGGCACCACCACTCCCTGGCTGCCATTTGAATCTCATAGACGCTTTGGACAGTTTCTCCTCCCCATTTCTCTCCTGTCTGTCAACTGCTATTTTGCATTTCTATGAGCTGCCTCCCAGACTTTCTGTCCTTTCCATATCTGTTATTACTCATTATCTGCAGTGATTTAGGATATCAGATAATCAGCCTCATTAAAACTCTGTCTGGGATGTGAGTCATGGCTGTGACCTCTGGTGTGAGTTCTTGGGCTCACGCACTGGGTCTATTTGACTTTGTCAAAGCTCCCTTTGGCTTTTCCCTGTATATCTGAATAATTCTCTGAAAGGTGAAATTCCCACGAGATGTGACATCTAACCACAGGGCTTCAATGTAGAGGGTACTCTGTGCTGGGGTGAATATGCCAGGTGGTTAGTCACAGCCCTGAGGGTCAACTGTGGTTTCCTTCTGAATATCTTTACCCATACATGATTCCTCTTTGCACCTCTGTGGGCAGAGGAACACCTTTACCCTGAGTCCTGCTCTGGGGATAGATTTAAAGAACCACCACGATGACTTATTTATTTTTAACATTCCACTAACCCACAGTGGTAATTTTTAATGGAAATTCATGTAATTCAAATCAAAGTTTCCAGTGGGGACACGCCCAGTGCCTCAGTGAGAGTCCTCCTCAGGATCCATTGTCATGGTCAGGACACCACACTCCTTGAACATCCTTGTCCTATTCTGGCCATTTTCACCCCTTCAGACCTTCCATTTCACACTCAGGCAGAAAAGTTGTTGCTGGACTCAAGGCTGAAAATGCTTCTAAAGGGAGAGAGCCGGAAAGCGGACCCAGATAATTCATGCGCAGTTATGATGACAGGCCTTGTCACTATTTCACATCAGCTTGAGTGGGAATAAAAGAACTGTGTAGTTACATCAGTTACTACAGTTAGTAGTGGTTACATCCTCGCTGTGAGGACTGAGGATTGTAGGACCCCCTGGGAGCAGCCCACACCCCTGTTTTGAACAAGTCAGCTTATAAACAAAGTCACTATTCCCATTAAAGAAGCATCAAGAAAATGGATGCATCTAGAGAATATCATCCTGAGTGAGATAACCCAGTCACAAAAGAACAGACATAATATGCAGTCACTAATCCCAGAAAGCTCTGAACACCCCAGAAACAACTCACAGACTGTTTGAAATTCAAGAAAAGAAAAAAAAAAGAAAAGAAAAGAAAAGAAAAAACCATTATGCTTAATCCTTACACACCAAGAAAACATTGACTAATTCTGGGTTACATCCTGTTTTACATGTACTTTATGCTCATTGTAATTAGTAAGATCTTAATGCACACTATCAAACCTTAAAAAAAAAAAAAGCCAAGCACGACAAAAATGTATTCGTATACTTTTATGCAAAAATGCTTAAAATTTGTATATTTATCTTTGTTTTTTAAAATAAAGTTGTTCAATAAAAAAAGGTTCATGAATCACCAAGCTGAAAAAAAAAAAAAAAAAAAAAAAAAGACCGAGCAACCTAGAAAGAGGATGAAAAGGTCTCTAACTCTTGGATGACAGGAAGCTGCTACTGAGAGCCAGGACAGACAGCCTGGTGAGGAGCTGCAGGACCCACCCTCAGGGGCCGCAGCGGGTTCCACTGTTTCTAAAGGAATTCATCACTTAACCGGAACAATTCAGTCTTTACTCCAAAAATGCTAAGACAATCACAACACTTCCAAAGGTGCAACCTCTGAGATAGGTCTTTACCACAGTCTCTGCAAGGATACTAAGAGGTAATAATTTGTACTGAGGTCATTTCATCAAAGTAACATTTCTCATCTTCCAAGTCCGATTCCTCCCACAGTGCCTCCGTTGTTAGGATTCCTCCCTGCTTGGGTGTAGAAACTGCTTCGAAAACTTCTCCAGCTCACTTTCAAGTTGAACAGCTTTATTTCTGAAGAGCTTTGAGTTGATTTGTATTTTCTCCAGTTACCTAGGAATTTCTTATTCCAGATGTTTCTGAGGAACATCAACTGGTTGGCACAGTCGAGCAAAAGTGGTGGCCATTTCCTGCTGTACTTAGTGGCTTCAGTTTGCACGTGTGAAGCTCACAATCATCTGCAGTTGTTTTCGGTTGCATAGTTTACAAACTGGGTGCTCTCTCCTTAGCATGGGCAGTCCAGTTTAATGGTAGAATTCTCGCCTCCCACCACGATGACTTATAAAGACGCAAATGTTGTGGGGCAAGATCACAGCTCAGTTCATACATGAAATTGGGGGGGGGGCAGTGGATGAGCCCCAGCACGGAGGATTCTAAGAGTAACCTTCCAATCTTTTGAGGCTCACACAGGTGAGTAAGAGATCTAATAACCTAAAAGAGGGCACCACAATTTTACATAACAGATAAAAGCCAGAAATAAGAGGCTGGAAAGATATTATGGTTAAAGACGTCTGATGGTCTTGCAAAGGACCTGCGTTTGGTTTTCAGAAACCAGACTGGGTTACTCACCACCACCTGCAACTCTGGCTCCAGGGCATCTGACGCCCTCTTCTGGCCTCTGTGGGACACTTCCTCTTCATTTTTGTGCATATTATAAAAATACATCTATAAGACAGTTAAAAAAAAGGAATAAATCAAATTCCACATCTGTTAGAACTAAAATGTTCTACAAAATGTACTACATGTTACAAGAATGTTAAGAAATATGAAAATGAGATATGATTAACTTCAGGTGTTCTGAAGTATGCTAATTATCTGCACAGACGAAGGACTGGATTGGCTTGGCCAGTGATGCTAATAAGAATAGCCACAGGCTTCAGCGTCTGGTGTGAGCACTCCAGTGGATGTGGGGCCATGTGTCCTGGAAAGGGGGTGCCTACCCCATGACTGTTAGGCTGCACCAATGCAAATGCAGCACCGAAACCTCAAGGGGAATTATAGATCATGAGAGTTATGAAATGCTGGTGAAAATAAATTACATGTCAGCCAACTAGAGATGTGGATGGCTTTGCTTTTGCTGTCTGCCATCTTTAAAATAGACTACGAGGTTGATACTGGCTGTCTTGTCTACAGGAAGGTTCTTACAGGAAGAAATCTTAATGTGGCTGTGTTAATTTTCAGTTTTCTCATTTCCCTTGTTCCCCCCCCCCTCTTTCTTTCTTCCCCCTTTTCTTCCTTCTTTCCTTCCTTTGTGTATGTGGCAAATGTGTACTAGGATGCGCAGTGTTTTGGAGCAGAGGCCAGAGGACGGGTGTCTTTCTCCCTAAGTTTCCACCATCTTACCTTTAGACAGGGTCTATCACTGAACCTAGACGTGTGTTAGGGCTGGAGAGGTGGTTCCGTGGGTAAGAGAGTATGCGTTTGGATCCTCAGCTTCCATATAAAAATGAGGGTGTGGCTGAGTGCATCTGCTAACCCAGTGCTATGGGGAGTGGAGACAGAATTGTTGAGGCTTGCTGACCATCAGCCTACCTCCAGGAACGTACAAGTAATAAAGCGCCACTGGAGACAAAGATGGAGTTGGTACTTATACAATAATTGTCACATGCGTGAAGGAAGGGTGTGTGTGTGTGTGTGTGTGTGTGTGTGTGTGTGTGTGTGTGGGCAGTGAATAGTTCCTGTGGTATTCTGGAAAGTTGCTATGCATCTCCACAGTAGCCGAACTCTCTGACCTTTACTAGCTATAACACAGTGTTAAAGGGTGACAGATAATTTAACTGTCACTCTGATATGCCACATGTTCTTTGTGTGCTAAGACTCTGTTGAACACTTTATATGCAGGCTGCTTCTCTGAGCCTCATTCCTCATAAAAACCAGTATAACCATGGAGTTTGTTTCAGAGTGTCTTTGTGCAGACACCAAGCCTCTGGGGTACTGAGGTGGAACAGTCCGAGCCTACCACAGAACTCCCATTCAGTTTCGGCCAGCTGAACCACTGTGGATAGAGGCCACTTAATTCTCCCTGCTCCTCCAGACTCGAGGCAGCCCGTGGGTGTGGAGCTGGGATGACTTATTTAAGGCATTATTCATAAATGCCTCTGATGACTTATTCAGAATGTGTCCCTCTCTCTTTTCCGGAACTTACGTAAAACATGCAATTTTCGTTTTTGTTGGTTCCTTACAGAAAAGGAGCCGTTCTACTCAGCGGCTGCTTCATAAACACAGATTAAGTCTAATTCGGAGCCTATCTTTGGGATGTTGATTCCATGTATCTGGAGGAGAGTCTAGGCACACCTGCAGCAGCTGTGTGAGCCTGCCTCACACTGCTGGTGTCAGCTTGTTTGTCTTTGTGATGAGCACCATCATGCCAATAACCCTGACAACCCAAATCCATGCTCCTGCCAAAAATACACTCATTCACAGGTTGTACACAGTGCGTCTTACTGTGCTTTTGTTTAGATCTGGAATGTTCTGCAGAGGCTCAGTCTGTTAAAAGCTTGGTTTGCAGTGTGTGCTGCTGTAGGTGGGTGGTAGAACCTTTAGGAGGTGGAGTCTTCTGAAAGAGAGTCGAATAATTATAAGTGTGCCCTCAGGAGGGGACCCTGGCCTGTCTCTCTCCTTCCCACCTCTGTTTCACTCTCGAAGTCTCTATCTCTGACTTTATCTTTGTCTCTGTCTCTGTCATCTCTGTCTGTCCTCCCCTCTGCCCCCATATCCAGGTTATCAAGTGGTGACCATTTGACTCTTCTACACATCAGCAGCAGGTCATCCACAGTCTGAAACAGAGTAAGAGTCAACCTTTTCCTCACTTTTCCTCAAGTTTTCAATCTCTCATGTCACCATGACTGGAAGTTGATTAACACGTATCATATTTTTACTTGTCTGTTAAATTATCTATATAATTTATCGTTTTAGAATAGAGGCTTTTCTCAATGCCAAACTCTAGTTTAGACATTTTATTTTTTTCACCTGTTTATTTAATTATATACTTACGTTACATTCTGATCATTGCCTTCCCCACCTTTCCTCCAAATTCTGCCCTCAATACCCTCCCCCAGTACCTCCTCTTCTATAGGCACTGACCGACCCTGACACGTCAAGTCTCTTTAAGACTAAGTGCATTCTCTCCCATTGAGGCCCAGCAAGGCAGCCCAGCTGGGGGAAGGGGATCCTAAGGCAGGCAACAGAGTAAGAGACAGCTCCTGCTCCAATTGTTAGGGGACCAACATGAAGACCAAGCTGCACATTTGCTACAAACGTGTAGGGGACCTAGGTTCAGCCACTGCTTGCTCTTTGGTTGGTGGTTCAGTCTCTGTGAGCCCTCATGGGCCCCGGTTAGTTGGCTCTGTAAGTCCTTGTAGTGTCTTTGACCCCTCAGGCTTACTCAGTTCTATCCCTCACTCTTCCACAAGACTCCCCGAGTTCTGTCTGACGTTTGGCTGTGGGTCTCTGCATCTGTTTCCACCGGCTGCTGGATGAAGTCACTCAGGAGACAGTTATGCTGGGCTCCTGTCTGCAAGCATAGCAGACAGCTCTTTCCTATGGGATGGGTCTCAAGTTGGGCCAGTCAATGGTTGGCCATTCCCTCAATCTCTGCTCCATTTTTATCTCTGCACATCTTGCAGATAGGACAAATTTTGGGTAGAATGTTTTATGGGTGGGTTGATGTCCCCCTCCCTCCACTGGACGTCTCGCCTGGCTACAGGAGGAGGTCACTTCAGTCTTTATATCCCTAACTTCTAGGAGTCTCAGTCATAATCACCCTCATAGACTCCCAGAAGTGTCCCCCTGTTCCAGGTCTCTGGCTAGTCCCAAAGATGCACCCCCACTGATTTCTGTTGTCTCCCCAGCCCTTTCCTGCTCACTGCTTCCCCACACCTGATCGCCACCTCTGTTCTCCGCCCACCCAGTTTTCTCCCTCCATCAACTTTCAATAACGATTTTATTTCCCCTTCTGAGTGAGATTCAAGCATCCCCCCATTGGGCCCGGCTTGTCACTTAGCTTCTTTGGGTCTGTGGATTGTGGCTTGAGTACACTGTACTTTATGGCTAATAACCACTTATGAGTAGTGTTTCTCTCTTAAACTTTCCTCCACTGAGTTCAGTTAGGTTTGGATGGCTCCCACAGCAGTTTTCTGTGTAGCAGCTCCCAGTTTTCCTCATCCCCCCCATTTGTTAACTGGGTTTGTTATAAGAGGAGCCTTATCCTGTCTCCCTCAGTTATTATTTATCCAGAATTTGTATGCCGGTGTGGGCTTATGGTTATTTATTTTATTCTCTGGGTTATAATCTATCATAATCATCACCATCATCATCACCATCACCACCATCCTCATCATCACTTGTTTCATTTCTTGGGTTGTTCCTCTTTTGGCCTCTGGGGCTCTTTCAGGTTGGTCCTTGGGTCCTGTAGATGTAATATGATGCTTTCATGGTTTAAATTACAATGAAGTACAGATAACTAAAATTGCTACTTGCCTTTTATTAGGCTAGACTGTTGTTTTCATCACATTTAATTAATTAATTAGATAATTAATTAATTAATTAAGTGTGTGTGTGTGTGTGTGTGTGTGTGTGTGTGTGTGTGTGTGTGTGTGTGTACATATACCAGGTGCCAGATGATAAGTCCTGGGAGTCAGTTCTGTTCTTTGCATAATGTAGTTCTGGGGGATTAACCATGAGTCATCGTCAAATGTTGGAGCACCTCATGTGCTCCTGGTATTTCATTTTGTGAAAACACATTTTCCCATCAAACAACTTGGACTCATTTGCATTGCAGAAGCTTTTAAAAGACAGTCTGTAATTATCTTGGGAAATTACAGGCCACCTTGATCCATAGGTGCTTTGCACGAGTGACAAACATCCTGTAGTGTTTAAGGTTGGTGATGCTTCTATCCCGTCCCCAATAATGCTGTGGTCTGAACGTGCTCCCAAGAGTTAATAAGGTAGAATTGTGATTTCTTCAAGCAGCAGTCAGGAGGTGGGGGCTTCCTCTCCTCCCTCCCTCTGTCCTCCATTGGGCCTTCCTCCCTTTCCTTAATAAACTACAGTTGTCTTTGTATTCAAGGCTGATGAGACTGGCAGACAGAATGAAGAATCCACCCAGGCCATGGAAACAGTTATTTTCATCAGAAAAATAACAAGGAATGTGGTGATTTTGAAGAGATTTTTGAACTCTGATCCTGTGTATTTCCAACACTTCAACTGGGTGAAGAAAATTATAAACTTGGAACATTGCAGGATCTAATTTTACAGCCAAAGGCTGAAAAGATGGCTTCCTTGAAATATCAAATTTCAAGGTTCATTCTTCACCAGTGTGGGAAAATTGTGCTCATGGTTTGTATTTATGCATGCTGTGTTGAAGGCGCAGCTGTGTCCTCAGAGCCCCAGAGACCGCACCTGTTGATACTGTGAAGCTCTGTCAAAACCTTAGAAATAATGACCTCGGTGAGGCAGGGAAAGATTGGGCGGCTTCTGATTCTGCCTGAGCAATGCTGGGTTCAAGATAAACATTTTGGGTTAAAGAAGAAAGAAAGAAAGAAAGAAAGGAAGGAAGGAAGGAAGGAAGGAAGGAAGGAGGGAGGGAGGGAAGGAAGGAAGGATGGATAAAAGGAAGGAAGGAAGGAAAAAAGGAAGGAAGGAAGGAAAGAAAAAAGGAAGGAAGGAAGGAAGGAAAAAAGGAAGGAAGGAAGGAAGGAAGGAGGGAGGGAGGGAAGGAAGGAAGGATGGATAAAAGAAAGGAAGGAAGGAAGGAAAAAAGGAAGGAAGGAAGGAAAGAAAAAAGGAAGGAAGGAAGGAAGGAAAAAAAGGAAGGAAGGAAGGAAGGAAGGAGGGAGGGAGGGAAGGAAGGAAGGAAGGAAGGGAAGTTTTTAGGTGTCTTGTCTCTGCCCAGCACTGGAGTGAAGAACAGCACTGTCAGAGCCCTGTTCCTGTGGAGGGCACGTGTGGGATCTCAGCTTGTTGATCCTGGGTAGTAGGGTGTCTTTATTGCCAATGGAGACGTGAACCTGGCTGGAGCCGACAGAGACCACAGCAGCTCTAATTTTGGAATAGCTGAAGTATGTGACTTCTGGAGCTGGAGAGATGGCTCAGTGGCTAAGAGAATTCTCTTACAGAGAATTCAGTTTCCAGCGCCTACACCAGGCAGTTCACCATTGCCTGTAACTTCAGACCCAGGAGACCCTAGGCTCTGCCGGCTTCCAAGGACACTAAACTCTTCATGTGCACAAACTCACACCTCCCATAGCCGTCCCTCCGTGCCTGTTAGTTTTACACCTTCAGAATCAGCAAACCAGCAATTGTAATCATTCCACAAAATGTGTACTGGTGTTGAACGTACATAGCCTATCTCCCTTGCTGTTTCCCCCTAGACAGTGTAGTTGGGCAGCTCTTCCCATGCACTTCCACTGAGGTAGGAGCAGATGATTTAAAATTCAGCCTTTTATGCTGTGGGTCATGGCTCCATAAGGGAAGTAGAATTGAATGTGGGGGCTTAACATTTTTGGCAACAGTGGAAGGTTTCTGAGTGTCCAATGATCAAAGTTAATTCAGAGTCAAATGGGTAATGAATTCCGGTTGTCTCTCCCATGGTGCATGGCGAGACTCCTGCAGCGGCGGTTCTGATCACACAACATGTGAACTTCACGCTTGGCATGCTGCCACACCATATCAGCACCAACAAATAGCTCCTCATAACTTGGCTCAGATTCAAGACTACCATAAGTTAAGAATTGTGTTGTTCATATTGGACATACAAACAGTTTTGTCCTTACAAAAACACGATGGTTTAGTTACAGAAAATATTTTAAGAATTCATGTCTGAGCCATTGGCTTGATTTCATAAGATATCATCGTTGTATGAATATTTGCCCAGGGCTTGGCCAGAATTTCGAACAACTTCAATGGAATTCAACCCATTTTTGTCATTTGGTACTAATGTATTTAGTTTTAGTGGTTTGAATGAGAAATCTCTCCCACACGCCCATGGTTCCTAGTTGGTGGTGATTTCTCAAAGAAATTGTTGATTGAGGGTGCTTACATCCGCTGCTGGTTTCCTCCAGGTCAATCCTGGAAGTTTTGTTCCCAGTTACAGGGAGAAGTGACTTCTGGGAGTTTGGGTTTCATGATGTCAGGGCCTGGGCAGGAAGCCCATCAAGGCAGCTCCTGTGTGGGAGGGTGAGCCACCTGCTTTGCTTCCCTCTTCTCTGCCCTTGCCTTGTATTATTCTTGCTGCTTCCACATGGCTCCTAAAGTCCTCACAGCTCTACTTTCTTCAAGCATCTGCTGCCGGGGAGCCCAGCCCAAGAGAATTAGTATTCTGAGGAGAACCGAACTCAGGTTCTCTGGAAGAATGTCTCTTAGCTGTTTCCATCTCTCCAGCCCCTCAGCGCTCACTTTGACAAAAAGACAGCAGACCTGGGCATACAAGAAATCCCATTTCTCTTGCAGGAAGAACAGGTGTTTTATTTCTAGGATCACCACAGCCTTGTTTCCTTACCTGGTGATGTTTCATTTGGTCACATTCCCGGATCAGTCAGGAGGCAGGTGCTGTTTGTTTGCGTTTGATGTTTCCAGGAATTCCCTGTGTGATCTCTGCAGTCTTTCCCAGATCTCATGGTCTTTGGAAATAAGATTTTCTTTTTTTTTAATTTAAGATTCATCTCGGATGTGGCTGAGCTGAAGCGCGCAGGCGGGAGACTCTGTAGGATCCGCGGCCCTGAGCGTCTGAGCGGTGAACTCTTCAAGTCTCCGATTAAATTTTAAAAATGGCCTCCAACAAAACTACATTGCAAAAATTGGGAAAGAAACAGAATGGAAAGAGTAAAAAAGTTGAAGAGGCAGAGCCTGAAGAATTTGTGGTAGAAAAAGTACTGGACCGTTGTGTAGTGAATGGGAAAGTGGAATATTTACTGAAAGTGGAAGAGGTTCACAGATGCTGATAATACTTGGGAACCAGAAGAAAATTTAGATTGTCCAGAATTAATTGAAGCATTTCTTAATTCTCAAAAAGCTGGTAAAGGAAAAGATGGTACAAAAAGGAAATCTTTATCTGACAGTGAATCTGATGATAGCGAATCGAAGAAGAACAGAGATGCTGCTGACAAACCAAGGGGCTTGGCCAGAGTCTGGATCCTGAACGAATAATTGGTGCCACAGACAGCAGTGGAGAGTTACTGTTTCTCATGAAATAAAAGACTCAGACGAGGCTGACTTGGTTCTGGCAAAGGAGGCGAATATGAAGTGTCCTCAGATTGTCATTGCCTTCTATGAGGAGAGGCTGACTTAGCATTCTTGTCCTGAAGATGAAGCACAGTAATTGTTTGCATTATATATATATATATATATATATATATATATATATATATATATATATATATATATATATATATATATATATATATATAATATATATAAATCTGGATCTTGGGTTTTGAATTACTAGTGTGGAAAAATAGCATTCTAATGAAAATCAAGTTTGATATGCTGGTTTTAAAAGTACTGACAGTAGTTGGGATATTTTTGGGTTTTGTTCTGCATCAAAAGGCACTGATTCATTTGAGCAAGTAAGAGTTTTCTATAGTGGCTTCCTTTAACAATAGAATATTTGATACCATGCTGCATTTACTCAGCTTTGAAGAATAGCTTTTCTTAAACACTGGGGAGATTTTACAGTCATTGCTAATTATTTTTAACTGGGACACAGAAGGACCATTCTGGGTTTTTTGTTCTTATTCAGTATATACATAAAACACATAACCTGTTTGTTTTGTCTTGTTTTTAATACTCAAAACAACTGAAGAAAACACAAGTTGATTAGATTCCATCATTGTGAACATTTTCCTAAACCATAACCTTTCAGATTAAGCAGAGTCTAATTTATTGGAGAGTTTAAAAGCAAGCACATGATCAAGTAAATACAGTAGTTTATTTACAGAATGTTGTCCATATCAACTCCCCCTTCAGAAAATGGAATTAGACAAAGTAGTAGTGTGATTCACTAACAAGACATGGGCCGAGTGTGGTGGTGCACACCTTTAATCCCAGCGCTCTAGAGCTCTGACTTAAGAGGCCAGCTGGTCTGCAGAGGCAGGACCCCATCAGCCTTGTAAAGGTTCCTCTGATGAACCAACATTCCTTTGCAGAAAGTTAATATCTGTACAGAAAGGTTATTCATGGAACCTGTTTGCTGTGGAAATAGAATCATGGTTGAGCTGATGTTGGGAACTTAAGCCCTGCTGACTGAGTGAGTGAAGAAAATTTGCTAATATTAATTAATGACCTGCAGGCTTTTCCTTTACCCTGACTCATTCCTTACTGGTAGGATCAATCTTTTCAGTATTTGGGATCTGGTTCAATGAGCCAGAAAAGTAACTTTGTAGTTTCAGAATGTCATCCAACTGTATATTTACTTTATTGTAAATAATGGTGAACAGTGATCAATAAATAGTTTTATATTCCTTTTAAAAAAAGATTTATCTCTGAGTAAGACTGACCCTTCCCTAATTAGAGAGGTTGGATAAGCTGTGTTAGACTTTGGTTTCCCTAGAGACTTTGATTTCAGCAGTTCATGATACTATGAATTCTTACTGTGGGAAAATGATAGATGGACCACAACCCTTGGGCCAGTCTTTTTGCTTTTCTACCATCCCTGCCTTCTTCCTTTATCTTCCCTTTTCTTTCTTTATCTCTCTCTCCTATTTCCCATTTCTTCTTCTTCCTCTTCATCCTCTTCTTCTTCCCCGCTTCCCTCTTTCTCCTCCTTTCTTTCCTCTTTCTCCTCCTCTTTTCCCTCTTCCTCATCCTCTTTTTCCTCCTCCTCCTTCTCTTCTTCCTCATTTTGAGACAGGTCTTCATGTATCCCAGGGTGGCCTCAAACTTGCTATGTAGCATGGGAAAACTCTGTATTTCTGACATTCCAGAGTCCACTGAGTGCCAAGGTTTAGGTTCATGTGTGTACCATATACTGCTGGTTTATATAGCATGGGATCAAACCCAGGACTGTGTACATGTTAGACAAGCTGTTTACCAACCAAACTACACACGGCCTCCATTTTTCTTGTTTCTTTCTTGTCCCTTTTCTTCTTTCTCTTGCAGCAACACATGAGCTTCCACTAGCCATAACCAGCTTCTTGATTTTTTTTTTTCCTATTGTTTCAGAACTTGGATGTATACAGCGCCCCCTGTAGGACACACTGCTCATTGGACACTGCATTGTTACTGCATTGCTCAGAGCCTTCACTGAAAGTCTTCAAGTCCTTCCATGGGAAGCTGTACTTTGAAATTAAAAAAAAAAATTAGTAATCACAGAATCTCTGCATTTATAACCGGGGTGGGGGGGAGTATATTTTTGCCTTGGACAGAAAGCAAATCTCTTATTTGTTCCATTAAAACAAGAAGAAAACAATTTTCTTAGGACAGGAATTATTAATTTAAAGATACCAGCAAGTTTCTATGTGTGTTTCTTGTGGCACCATGTAGGTTCTCATTGGTACTCCTGGGAACTGCTAATCTGGAGACCCTATATAAGCAAAGGATGGTTTAATTAGTTAGTGACTTTCCAGCACCCCCTGGTGGAAGGCACTTGTATTGATCATGGAATTCTAGGACTTGATTGAACATTCCTGGCCAGAGACCACTTGTCTGGGACCGGTGGCTCCCAACCAGGTCTTACTCCCAACCACAACTTCTTAATTTTCTTCTATGCTTTCATGGCATTTTTTTGTTTATTTCTCTGTCTATCATGTGCACACACATCTTCATGAGGTGTATGTATATGTGTGACTGTGTACATGCGTGTAGAGGCCCGGGTTGACCCTGAGATGTCTTCTTTACTCTCCACCTTATTTTTGAGATAGGGTTTCTCACTCGATCTGGTGCTCATGTTAACTGCTTACGATAGCTAGCCAGCAAGCCCCAGAGATCCTCTTGTTTTTACCTTCCCAGCATTGGGATCATAGGCACACATTATCACACCTGGTTTTTACTTGGGTGCTGGGGATTTGAACTCATGTCTTCATGATTGTGTGGCAAATACTTTACCCACTTAGCCATTTCTCATGCCCAATTAGTTTCCACAAAGTCCCACTGAAGCTTCGTAGAACACAGAAGGCTGAACCTAGTGTTAGAGTTTAGGTCCCCGGTTCTTCCTGAGACTGAGTACACATGTGCACTTCTTCCAGCCCTTGTCCCCTTGTATGTCACCCGGCTTTTGAATGGGATGGTTGGTGATTCCTAAGGCTCCTTACAGCAGATGGTGTGGTGTTATAAAACTTGGCTTGGCTTGACATTGGAGGTGAGAAATTGAGATGAACTTGTTTGAACTTCAGCATTTGGTCTGTTAAACCCAGATGTACTTTGGGATGATATTCATTCCTGGGGGAAGATTAGGCGGGACTGTGCATGCAAAGTTCAGGTTCTGTGTCTGGCATGTGAACTCCCATTCCATGACAGTGAAGAGGCTGCTTTGGTGTCACTGGTTTGTGTGTGTGTGTGTGTGTGTGTGTGTGTGTGTTTGTGTGTTTGTGTATGTGTGTGTGTGTGTGTGTGTGTGTGTGTGATATGCTTTACAGAGAGCCTTCCCAATCTCTACCCCATAGCAGAAATCATAGTTTGAACATGACGCTAATACTTATTTTATGTTTGGAAAGAATTCACAGTGACTCATTCATCTTAGTTTTAAGTGGACATTAACTAATGTCCACTAAATTAATCCCAACTCAGTACCACAGGAGCTTTGGTCCATTTTGGGGAACATGGATGTCATCTAATTTTTTTTTTTTAATTGGAATGGGGACCAGAGTTGTTGGTGCAGAAAATGACATCTGTGAATTCATGCAGTTGGGAAGAAGGTAATGATGCTCTTTGACTTCAGAGCTGAAATTCTGTTGGCTGCCCCTGAGTAGAGGTAGGCCCTCCTGGTCTGTGCTCAACCCCCATCTCCTTCTTTGTTGCTCACATGCACAATACTTGCTATCTTCTTGCTCAAGTTTCTCATAGAGGTGAGCACAGTACACCTCCCTGACCACCTCAGGATAATGGATCCTTCCTTTGTGGAGAACAGCAGTGCCACTGTGGGTGGCAGCATCCTTGGGAAGGCAAATCTCAGAAGGAACTTCCTCAGGGGACTTTTCATGATGCTGGGGTTTCAAGAGGGCAGAGTGATACCCAAGGTTTCTTCCACCAAGTTTTGTCATGAGGACAGGTCCCCATGGGCCCCCCTCATTTCTTGTGGGTGAAGATGCTTTCTGCCCTTTGCTCTACAAGGCGCACAGCAAACATCCTTGGGTGATGGTTTCAGGCAGTCTAACTTCCAATTAGAAAGTATTTGGATTCCTGATGCTCAGCAATGCTCTCTAGCAACAAGAGGCACTTTGTGTGCAGTTGCTCCTTGGAGCTCTCCATGTGGTGCTGTGGACCCAGGGAGCTGGTGTCCAAGTGCTGATGACTTGGATCCTGCTGTTTCTATGTGTAATAAAGTCTTCCACGTCGGCTCAATGATCTCATGGCTAGGGAGTGTGTGAGCCTGCACTGGAAGCTGTTACCTTACCCATCCACGGTGCTGACAGTTCCCGAGACAATGACTTGAGAGTGACAGCACTCCAGGCTTTTAAATATAAACCAGCTCTACCACCCTCCTCCCCACACCCCTTCCTTAAATCAAGGGAAAGAAGGTGCAGAGGAAGTGATGAAATACAGGTGCAAAAGAGAGGCCTGCTTTCTGGGCAGGTGAGGAGAAGGGAGGTTTCAAGATTGGCTTGTGCATGCGTGAAGTTTGGATGGATGGGAAGCTGGGCAAAGGAGGTCCAGAGAGGAAAAAGAAGAAGGAAAGGCACAGAGTGTGAAGGGCAAGGGTAGAGTCAGGGGCAGTGGCTAGTCTGGGAACATAGAAATCAGGAATGCATGTCTAGCTGGTCTGGACAATTAGACATGGTCTGGCTCTCTTGAATCACCCTTTACCCTTCCTACCGTGCTCACTGACCTGGTCCCCTTGAGGTCACTGGAATGTTCAGTGTGAGGAGCTCTTGGGAAGGCTGGAAGAAGGTGATGTCAGGGTACTGATTGGTCAGATCTAGGCTGTCTGTCCTAGAATAGAAAGTCCTTGCTCCTTCCAGGGGCCTCTCCTCTGCTCTCCTGAATTGTAAGAAATTCTTTTTCTCCTTTCAGAACCATCAGCTCCACTTTAACTAGCCAGATATCCCTACTGTGCTGTATCCCTCCACCCCTCTACGCAGGGCTGTCCCTAGATAGTAGACACGTTTAATAGATAATTAAATTTTATTTAATTAGTTTTTGTGTGTGTGCATACCCACACATGCATGGTGCTAGAGCTATAGGCAGTAGTTGTGAGTTGCCCAACGAGGGGGCTGGAGTCCAGACTTCAGTCCTCTGATAGAGTAGCAGGTCCCTCTAAAGGGCCTTTTCTGTGATCCTGCCTAGAAGCCAGCTTCCTTGGGGGCGGTGACTGGCTCAGACCTGAGAGATACGAGGAGGAGGGCATGTTAGCCAGACCTTCAGGGACTGTCTCAAAGCCTGACGAATGTTTCCTACTGTTGCCTGTTAACCTTTATTCTGTCACTGAGACCATTAATACTGAGTGCCACTGTCACCTCTCCTGAGATACCTATGATCCCCTGACCTTTTCTTTCATACTTGTTATTGGCTGTTGCAAAATTCCCCCTTCTTTTTTTCTCCTCTGACTGCATGAATCCGTTTTTATATGACTCTTTCCTCTGGGCATAACATGATCATCCCATTGACCCCTGGGGGGGTAGGGATCACCTTGACTTCATAGTCATGGCAACCAAACAAAAAGAGTTGTTCAGTGATAGCTAGGTCTACAGCTGTGATGATGGGACTGTAGACACCCTCTCAAGAAAAAGGGAAGAGGAGAAGGTCACAGAATCCAAAGTTGGGATTCCATGCATGACACTCGGTCCTGCCTTGTGTCTACCAGCTGCAAAGCATCTTGGAAGGAAACGGAAGACTGACTGAAAGGGGGGTTCCATGTTGCGTCTTCCAAGAAGTCATCATCCATGAGAGGGTGATGCTTGCAGTCACTGACACCCTGTCTGAAGTGAAGAGATGTTTGTTCAAGTCTTTCCAGAAAAAGCAGATGCAACCGTGTCCGGCCAACTTCTGTATCTCTTCACTGTGGAGAACTTATAGGATAGCTTAATGCACATGGCTGCATATAGCTTATAAGTAGACAGTTGAACACTTGATTCTATTCCAGGGGATGTGGAGCAGTGAAGCCCTATGGATGGACACACAGAAGGGCTGAGAGCAATCATTGTCTCAGGAAACATCTAACTATCAAACTGAGGTGACACAGTTTAGACAATGACATCTCTGTCCTACAAGGTCACCTGTGCTGAGGCATTCCATGTTCATGGACCCTGAGTATCAAGGGAGGCTGGGAAAGAGAGAACTTCTCTACTTTCAGCAAGGGGGGATGGAGAAATGCTTTCTGGAGGATGTGTGGGTGGCGCAGTTAGATGGGTGAGGAGGAGGTGTTGATGACGGTGGAGGGACCAATGGACCAGAGCAAACGGAGAAGCCCCATAACATAAGATAAGGGTGTGTCAGAGAGGAGTGATGAGCCCCAGTGGTAGGAACAGGGACAGCCAGGAGCCAGCGAAACACTTTGCTGTTGTTATCGTTACTAGGACAACCATGGCCTTTGTGTGTTTTGTTTTGTTTCCTTGCGGGAATATGACATTTGAGTGTCCTGTTGTGGGTATTGTCAGCTGGAATCATGGGAGACACCAGGACCGGTCAACCTCAGAGCTCTGCTTCCTGTCTTTTCTTTCTGGTCTGGGAGAGTGAGATAGTGGGTTATTAATACTGCTCTCTGGAGGCCTGAGGTCGGGGCTTGGTGGAGGCTTGTTTTTGCAGCTTGAAATAGCCCACCGCTTGCCTGTCCAGTGGGCATGCTGCCAGTCCAGTGGGTGTGTATCCAGGCGAACAAAGCAAAGCTATTTTTACCCCGGAGAGCCCTAGAATGCGTCAGAGAGTCCCAGAGCCTGCCCTCCCCACACCACACCCAGGCTAGGGGCTAGTCCCAGCGGATATGGGTCTCCTGGAGGTGTCAGTGGGTGGAAAGGCCACATGTCCTCCACCTTTTTCCCCAGCTGGAGACTTGGAGAGTGTTTAAACTGCTCTAGCAAGAAGGAGGAAGGATTTAGTTTTATTCCCCAATATTTAAGGATAAAAGCTTAGCCGCTAGCAGTGGTTCCTGTTCAAAGGCATCAGTATCTGCATTGACTGACTGCTGTGTTCACTGTCTTTTGCACTGAAATGTCTCTATGAGGAACAACCCTACCTTCCATTGTAAAGCTGAGGCTCAGAGAGGTTAAGTGACTTACTCTTGTTTACCCGGCTAGGAAGTGGTTTGTCCTCTTACTGTAGAATCCGTGCCTTTCTTGCTACCTTCAGTGTTTGCCCTGAAGAAGAATAGAAGCAAGGAGTGGTCAGAAAGCCTCATAGCAATGGCCTTGGCCCTGGCGTCCGTGTGCTCCATTATGGCTAAGTCATTATGATGGCGTCTGGGTTACTGGCCACCTACGGTTGGCAGCTGGGAAGAGGCGTGTAGAGCCCCCATGGTATGTGCGTTTGTACCCACACTGGTAATACCAGTGTGCTTTAGGTTGGGGGGGGATCACTGAACCAACTTGTGGTGTCAGGAACCCACTGAGCAGAAGCATGGAGCCGGCCCTTGCCTGGTGGGACATACGAGGAAGACCATGGTCTTTGCAGTCGGCCTTTGTTCCCTCCTCTCTGTTTATCTAAGTCCTGCTGTGCTTCAGTGCTTGCTGTAGCCATAGCTCCTCCAGGCTATCTCCCCAACCTCTTCCCACCTAGAACACAAGTACATCCTTCCTATCTGGCCATGGTCAAACCTCTATCTATACAAGGGGCATGCAGGGCTAGATATGTTTTGTGTCTCCAAGAAGTCCCCCTCTGACTGGGCTGAGAGCTTTTTGAGGGTTGGTCCTAATCTGTGGTTTTCTATGCCACTGTGTGCGAGTCTCCTTCTTCCAAGTCTTCAGCGCCTTCTTTCTGCCCATAGGATTGATTACCTACCACTCCATTTGTCCACCCATTTATCTGTCTGTATTGCCATATAGCCTCTTGTTTATCCACTCACCTGTCCACTGTCTTTCCAGGTAGATCTGTTCTACCTTCTATTCACCCTTCCATTTGCCCGTCTACCTATATATACACCTCTGTCTGTCCAGCTGTCTGACTTTCCATAAGACCATTCATTCATCCTTCTATCCACCCACCTATTCAATGACATTGAGAGTAATATGAGGGGTACAGAGGACATTTAGACACTTTCTTGGAGTTTAGATTCAAAGCAAGAAAGGGATACTTTGTAAAAAGATGCCAAGATGAAGATGGCAAATTATGTGAATGAGGGGGTTGGTGTGGAGAGCTTTTGGGGTCACTTGGCAAGAATTTGACATTGGGACAGGACAAGGAAGTAGGGCAACTCCAGGCAATAACATGACTTTGGACCAGGACAGGGAAAGGAGAGGAATTTGATTTTAGGCTAGAACAAAGAAGTTGGCTTCAGGCAATAACATGACTTTGGGCTTAGAACAGGGAAGTAGGCTCTGGTAATCCTGGTCATCCTTACAAGCCCTCAGAAACAATGATCTTGGGACTTTGTTTATTGTCTTGCTTGTTCCTTGTCTATTTGTGTTTATGGTCTTGTTTGTTCTCTTAACCTAGAACTGATCTTATTACTTGCATTCAATTTAAAGGGTATAAACGCAGACTAGGAAAAAAGAGATTCACCTTTCAGTCTCAGAACTGGCTGGGGTCATGCTGCAGTATTGTTTAAGCATCTCTTTCTTTTTAATCTCTCATCCACCGCTGAAGAACCCTGTTACCTGACTGAGCTGGCTTGGTCAGGCCAGGAAGTTGGGTAGGCCAAGGGGACAAATACTCTAATCATGGTCCCACCATTGATCTATTGTAAGACCTGGGTACAGTCATTTTCCTCCTGTGCCTCAGAGGCCTGACTTTTGAACTGGGAATGGTTTAAATTCTCACCTCATGGCATAGTAAGAGTTGAATGAGATGCGTGTGAAGACTGTGATCTCTTTCCCTTCCTAATACATTTAGGAAAAGACCTTCTTTTCCTTGCTCTTCATGGTGTCTCCTGGTTTCAAGAATTATTGTTTTGGATCTCTCTCTAGCCTCTTTGTTTTCGGGGTTTGGGAACAAGTTTCTAGAGGTCTCCTTTCCATGGCCTGGCCTCAGCCTCATTATATAGGCAGGCAAGCTGAAACCTGAGGGAGTTTGAAATCACTGGAGCCATGCCTAAAGTTCAGATCCAAATGGCTCTTTAGTTACTTTTGTTAAAAGATGGTTCAACTGACTTTATTTCCACATCCTCCTCCCAGTTTTCCAGAGGACATTGGATCCCATCATGTTCCAAACACACATTCTACTGCTCCTGGATCCCATTTCTGTTCATTGGGCATTTTGAAATTATACTGGGCAAATAAAAGGAAGGGAAATAAATGCCTTGTGGTCTTAGGGTTTAGGGGACATAGAGGACTTAGCTAAGGCCAGTGAGGGGGACTAAGCAAAAGGGACATCTACTGTAAGGCTGTGTGGTATGACTGTGGAAGGTCACATTGCTCTGTGTTGTAGAAATAGGGAGAAATGAGTCTTGGACAGCTGGGGAGACCAGCTGGCTAGAAAAATGCAGTAAGGGGTGCAGACTATGGGGTGGGCATCTGTCCCCAGAGGTTGAAGTTTTTCCATGGTGTTCTGAATATTGTAAAAACCTGATAACTCCTTCTTTCCTTGAGCATTGTTAAAGTGAAGCACATGTTGTTAAAAACCAAAACAATGCAGGCACTTGTTTTCTAGCAGCAGAGTTTTATGTTATTTGGAATAATATTCTTTTGAAATTCAGTGTACCCTGTGCCACAGTGGTACATGGGGAAGTAAGAAAGAACATGGGGTGCAGGGAAGTGTCCTTGAAATTCCCTAGTACCTTGGGCTTGGAATAGAAGAGAATGAGGTGGTAAAATCATAGTCTATGTCTGTCCATGTACACAATCCTATTAACTAAAGCCAGAGACCTCCCGTTTTGAATCCGGTGGGGGTTTTCTAGGGACCAAAGCTGAGTATTGATGAGATCCAATGATTAGGTGGCCTGGCTCACTGTAAGCAGGTGACATGGAGTGGTCTTTGCAGAAACCAGAAACTCCAATGCCTGTTAGGAACTGTCTGCATACATGCCTGCAGTGCCAATGAAGATGTGAATTTAATTCCAGGCCAGTTTTTCCAACATGATAGAGCAGGGAGGGGTGTGTGTACCAGCCTGGCAGGAATGAAAATCAGGGCCCTGTGCTTCCAACCCTGTGCTCTTAGGGGTGACCATGAGGAGTCTGCTCACTGATACACTTAGGCATTCATATGCTTTCTTCTGACTTCCAGACACCAGCACCTATTTGTAAAATAACCCAGTAGTTTCTAACTTGTCTGCCCTGAAGGAAAGCATATATGTTCATATTTATTAAAGATAATAACACTAATTGAAGTAATAGGAAACAAGGTGGGTATCTGTGAAGAGAGAAATAGCTAAATTAATAAGAAATACATTTCTGGTAGGATACTCTCAGTGGGAGCTGGACCTGATGGTTCATGACTCCACTCTCAACAATCTCAGCATTTAGAAGAATGATGTAGGTAGATGACTATGAAATCCTGGTCAGTTTGGGCTACAGAGAAAGATCCTGTCTCAAAACACTAACCAACTAGCCAGTAAAACCAACCAACTAACCAACCAACCAACCAAACAAACAAACAAACAAACAAACAAACACACAATTAATCAATCAACCAAACAATTAACCAGCTCTCCTACTAACCAATTAACCAAACACACAATCAATCAATCAATCAATCAATCAATCAATCAATCAATCAACCAAACAGTTAACCAGCTCTCCTACCAACCAAACAACCAACCAAGTGAAACAAATACAAATGAAATGAGACAGAGACACAATAGAAGTTTGTAGTGAGAATTTTGGTCTCTTTAAACTCAGAAATGTTATAGGAATATGTTAATGTTCTAATCCCAGGTATGGGATATGGGGCTGCTTTAGATTATCCACAGCAGTTCACCACGACTTGCTTCATGTTCTAGCATAGGTGTGATTTTTCCAGCTGCAGATAGTTCATGACATTTGCAATTCTGGGGACTCTTGAGAGAGTATAAAAATGCTAGAGCCCAGAAGATGGGGCTTGGTGCTACTCCTCCTTCTCCTGCTGCTTCCCTTCCTCCTGCTGCTGCTCCTCCCCCTGCTGCTCCTGTTCCTGCTGTTTCTGCTTCTGCTGCTGTTGGTGGTGATTGGAGATATCCTGACAACTAAGATCAAATGCCCCAAATGACTCAGCACCCCTAATCAGCAAGAAGCAGTCTAATGGGATAAGTGTCCCCTTTCCTCTCTAGCTTTCTTTCTACCTTATGTTGAAGGGTTGGGAGGGATAAGGTGTAGAAAAGAAAGGAACTTATAAAGTAACCAAAAAAAAAAAAAAAATCTGGCTATAGAAGATTCTTACATCATATTCAGTCAACGTAATCAATCAGAGGGGCTGAATCTATCTTCCAATTCAAGCTCTGGAGTCCTAAACCCCAAAGTATTTGTAGATAGGGACTGTGGAAAGAATCATAGTGAGGTGAGGCCATGAGGGTAGGGCTCTTGTGATAGGATTAGTGTCCTTGATCTGTGCCTGTTTCTCTCTCCTGGTTTCTGTGTATCTCCATCTCTGCTTGGCCTGAGGACATAGCAAGCAGACAGCTGTCTGCATGCCAGAACTTTGGCCCTCACTAGACTCCATCCACAGTAACCCCGCTTCTCCCACTGGTCTCCAGAGCTGTGAGAAAATCACCTTCTATCTTGCAACTCCTGGTCTGAGCCCTGAGTAGACCATGTTTATCTCTGCCCCGAGCCACCAACAGCATGACGGTCAAACATCAGACAGATGTGAGCTGCACTCGGAGTCAGCAGAAGGTTGTCCTTGGACAGGGTCGGGAGGCAGGCCTTGGGACTGGGATAGGGTGGGGGAGGCAGGCCTTGGTATTGGGATTGGGTGGGGAGGCAGGCTTGGGACTTGGGATGGGCTAGGGAGGCAGGCCTTGGGAAGAGGTTAGGGCCTGACCATGTCCTTTTCTGCATCTAAGTGTTAATCACAAGGCTGTGGCTATTTTGTGAAATATAAAATGTCCTATTAGAATAAGAAATAATCATAAGTAAGAGTTTGTTTGTAAACAAGATCTTGTTTTTTTTTTGTTTGTTTGTTTTTCTTTTCTTTGCTGAGATCTAGCTCAGGGCTTTATGGAAGGAAAAGATAAAAATCTGCTACAAAAATCAGCAATAAAATCAATATGCCTATATATAATATGTATATGTTATATATTATACACACTGATGTAGAAAAGTGTTCACAATACATTTTAATTTTTCAGCAAATAATTCTGAGCAATATTTCTCATATGGCCTCCTTTATGTTTTATAGAGATTCTAATTTACATGCAAATTCGCCTTTGAATTTACATATGGATTAGAAGTGGGGTAGTTATAAAGTTTAACTTTTAATGTTTTGTACACTTGGTTTTTTTCCCCAATGATGTTACGGTATTTATTTTGTAACTATCAAGAGGAATCCTGGTGATAAAGAAGATAAAACAGTATGGAATGTCTGTGCTGGTGACTTTTGAGGTCCCTTTTCCGTTCTGGCTCTGAGGTGTGTGACAGATATTAGATCTTAAACTCTATATTATATACATTAGACTTCGATTTGAGAGAAGCAGATTTGAGTTGAAGGTAATTACAGCTCCATTATGGCTCTTTGGTATGTGTCACAGATGTATGTGAATGTATGTACACGTAGAGGTTAATGTTGGCTAAATTCCTCAGGCCCTTCCCACTTTTTTTTGAGACACTGTCTTATTGTTCTGAGACCGAGTCTTACTCTGTAGCCCAGATCCTCTTGCTTCTCCTCTGAGTGCTAGGACTGCAGGTGTGTGCTCCATATGTTGTTTCTCCAAGTTAGCTGAACACTGAGCTAGTTCTGGTAGTGAGGTGTCATAGACCAGCACAGCCATTAAAGTAGCTGGTCCTCAGGAGGAGTCATCATAAAAACCAGAGCAGGGAAGGCCATCACCTTACCCCAAGGCTATCACCTTACATGCTCAGTCACATCCTTATAGAAAGGAGACCTCAGATAGAGTAGAGAACACATGCTTTCTTCATGGACATCAAAGAAGTTTTCTTAGGACAGGGAAGCTGAGAAGGTTCTGGGGAGACGAGTTTGATAGTAAGTGAACAAAAGGAGCGGATATTGCAGAAGGGGAGACTATCCACCAGGTCTTGGCTGGTGACTCACAGCATGCCAGGGGTATACAGGAGTGGGTGGAGTGTGGCCAAAAAGCATAGATATAACCAGCTACTGATTTTGAGAGAGATTTATTTTAGCCATGGTTTCAGAGATTAAAGTCTACATTCTTTGGGTCTATTGATTTGGGGCCCTGTAGTGAGGAAAAACAGCATGGTGGCCGGAGAACATGCGTGTGCATTCATTCCCTGGCAGACAGGAAGCAGCAGGCAGAGGAAATTTGAGACCTTCCACCCCTCCCCCAAGGGTGTAGCTCCCAAGGACACACCCATCCCCCCATGAGTCCAACTTCCCAAAGTTTCTACCATTTTACAAAAATAGCATTACCTTCTGTGGGTGGGGCTAACATTCAGCCAAGCTTGTGGGGGGCACAGTTCATATATCAATTCATCCTGGTACACAGAACAAAGATTCCTCAGGGAGGCTTTTATGCTGGAAGCCCCCAGTGTAAGGCTGGCAGTTGATGTCTGTAAAGGCTGATGGTGCCTTGCAAAGCAAATTGAATTTGTGTTTGGAATTCTCAGCAATCAAATAGTCTGGCCTTTTAAAATTCCAAGTTGGTTTTGGAGGAATAAAAAAAAATAGATCTGATTAGTATGAAGGGAGAGAGAAATGAGGGTACGGAGCAACGTGGGCGGAATGACTGCCAGGCAGCCTTCTGCCTTATGAGATTAGCCTTTCTGGGTTGCTGTTGACAAGCAATTCTGTCCTCGGTGCCAGCAATGAGCCCCCACATGAGACCCTGTCCCAGAGAAGACAGTGGCTTGCAGGGCACCTGCTGGGCTTCTACAGTGACCTACTGAAAGTGGTGTGAAAACAGGCACCAATAGAGCCAGAGCTACCATAGTTAGTTTCCAGACCACACAGGGAAGAGCTCGCACCATTCCCAGGTCAACCTTGGCCAAGACTCCCTTTCCTCTGCACCCAGCCACTCAGCCCCCATTGCAGGACTGAAAATGATCATCTCTAGAGCGAGTGGACTATGGATGTTTAGCGTGGCTGGTGCTCTTTCTTTTTTCCATTGCTCTTTGGAAACACAAAGGTTGTTTTTGCCGACAACAGCTCAGAAGTCCAGGGCACTGAGAAGATATGGTCCCTGTACAGCAATATTAAATGTGTTCTTTGTTCATGCACCACAGATTTGTAGAGTGACTGTTATTTGCTGGGTCCTATTTAAGGTTGCTAAACATGTAGTAGGAAGCTAAGTGGGTGCACATTCAATTTTTATTTTTATATTCCTCCCTTGTTTGTTTTCGTAGTTATATCCAGATCACAGGGTATTGAGAGACATTAAACAAGACAGCAGCAAGACAGATAACCATGTTCTGTGACTAGAAGTGAGTTGAGGAAAGGGGGGTATGAGAGCTGGGGTGGGGGGCTGGCAATTTGAAACATGCTGGAAGTTGAGGGCATTCTGTGATGTAAACTAAGCCAGGGACAGGCCAATACTGCCCATGCTGTCATTCTGCAGATACTAAACACATGGACTTCCTTTTGAGCTACAACTGGGACAGCAGGCACTGAAATACCATTGAGGGTGTGTGGGGTGGTGAGAATCCTGTCTCTATAGATCATAATAAATTGTATATTTTATGACAATGTAGAAGAGAGCAGTTCAAAGGCTTGAAACACAAAGAAATAATGACAGGGACACACCAACCACCCTGACTGGAACAGAACATACTGTGTACATGTACTGTAATGGGTATGTCATAAAGAGCTCATGTCACATGCACAAGTATATGTTGTATGTACCTCATACATATGTACGGATGCTATGTATGAAGTAAAAAGAAAACACTGAGCTAAATAAAATTTCATTGAAAGCAGGGTGATATCTAAGTAACAATTTTTCAGAGGCAAGGAAGTATATCCCAGGCAGAGGGGTAGCATGTAGCTGCAGTACACTTGTTATGGCCTAAGAGCATGGCAGAGGCTGCCAGGGCTGAAGTCAAAAGCAAAAATGAGAGATGAGGACAGAGACACTATAGGGGAAGGTGCAGCTAACCTTTCAAGCTCATGACAGGAGCTTGACTTCTGTCCCAGGAAATGATAGTCAGGCTGGGAGTGGGACAGAACATAGCTAATATGCAGCTGGTGTTAAAGTGTTAGTTCAGGATGGTGTAGAACATACAGCCGCCGGAAGACTAATGAGAATATACCACAGTGATCCAGGGTACAGGGGTGTGACAGTTTGCATATGCATGACCCAGGAAGTGGAATTGTTAGAAGGTATGGCCTTGTTGAATGAAGTGTGTCACTCTGGGGGTGGGCTTGGAGACCCTCCTCCTAGCTGCCTGAAGATGCTCAGTCTGTTCCTGGCTTCCTTCGGATGAAGATATGGAATTCTCAGCTTCTCTTGCACCATGCCTGCCTGGATGCTGCCATGCTCTTGCCTTGATGATACTGGACTGAACCTCTGAACCTATAAGTCAGTCCCAATAAGATGTTGTCATTTATAAGACTTGCCTTGGTCATGGTGTCTGTTCACAAGCAATAAGACCGTAACTTAGACAAGGGGCCACACAGGGGGTGTCTTGGTTGCTGTTCTATTGCCGTGAAGAGACAATGACCACAGTGACTCTTTGATTGGGGGCTGGCTTATAGTTTCAGAGGGCCAGTCCAATATTATCATACCAGGAAGTTTGATAGCACCATGGCGGGCCACATGGGAGCGGTAACTGAGAATGCCTGATCCTAATCTCTAAAGAGATCAATGTCTTTCTTATAGGGTTGTTGTGAACATTTACATTAGAAAACACTTCCAAGGGGGCATTTCTCTTTATCCTTAGCATGTGAGAGACTTGCAGAGGTCTCTTGTCTTTCTTCCCCTGTGCTCTCCAAAGCTTGCAAGCTGGACCAGTAGGGTGTGCCAGGTTCCCTGGCTCCAGAGAGAAGGTGCTTAGGCTCAGTGTGGCAGGAATACGCCACTTGAAGCCATTTCTTATTTGTGTCAGAAGCATTTTCCTGCATGGCAGTCTGGGTTCTGCCCTGGGCACCATGGTTTCCATGGGCCAGCCTGCAGATAAGCCAACAACAATGTTATCAAGGATTCCAGGCCCAAGGAGAAATTATTTTCGGGGCATTGTTGGCCGCTGTCAGGTTCTGGGTGGATCTGGGTTAAGATGGATGTTGGAAGGGCGTGGGACAGTGCCTGGTACCCAGCAGACACTCAGTGCGTGAAAGAAGACATGGATGTGGAGAGATAGGGTGTGTGGAAGTGGGTGTGAACCTGGTGTTCATAGTGAATGATTCTGTCCATGTGAGGTCCTCAGAGTCCTTACACACATAAAGGCAGAAAGTGGCCAGGATGCCCAGGGGCCGGGAGGGAGGAAGTTACTGCTCATGGTTCAGAATCTCAGGTTTGTGCACGGTGTGAGCTCATTGGCTAGGCTGGCTGGTCAGCAAGCTCTTCCTTTCTCTGCTTCCCTAGGGCCGGCATTAAAGATGCGCTCTTCCATGCCCAGCTTTTGCTTGGGTGTCAGGGGAGTTGAACTCAGCTTTACCCTCTCAGCCATCTCCCACAGAATCTCTGTTTGATACTAGACTTTATCCATAACTATGGTAAAGTAGGAAATGTTACATTTTTTAATGACCCCTTTATAAATGGAAAAAAAATACCTTTATGTAATTCCAGCCATTACCTTCTTATACATGGTTTATTGTTAACAAGAATTGAGCCCTTCCCCTGTCCACATAGGAGGCCAACAGGTGAACCTCAAATAATGGAGATTCTGGGTAAATTCTCAAATAGCCATGGGGGCCACGGTGGGGTCAGAAGGAAAGGTAATGCAGAAAATGATGTCTTTGGTTGAAAGTCCTGGAACTGTTCTAATCTCAGCTGTCTCTGGCTGACACAGCACAGGAGATGCTCTAGGATTGCAAAAGGACCCATTCTCAGCTCTGTTGTAAAGACGATTGGCCCATTAGATCTGTGCTTAAGGGGAGGAAGTGAGGATGCGACCTGAGGCTTGAAGTAGGGGACCTCCTTATGCTCTTAGCTTCCTGTAAGTTTTCATCTGAGCTGAAGAAAGTTCCACACAGAGTGGGCTAGCCTCAGGAAAGAAGCTCTTGACTCCACTGGCTGACTCATTTTGTTTGTTTGGAGACGAGGTTTGTTGTGTTTGTTGTGTAGCTGTGACTAGTAGCGAACTGGTTGTGAAGACTAGGCTGGCCTTGAATGTGTAGTGATCCTCCTACCTCAGTTTCCGGAGTGGTTATAGGAATGTGCTAACTGCTTTTATATTGAAGTAACTCTTACAGGGGAGAAAACTGGGATCTGCGTTATACTGATCTGATCGGGCTGTCTGCATCTACTGCCTTTTTAGTATCGATTGCCCAAGCTGGACTCATCTGACTGTGAAACCATCCACACCCAGAGTTCTGCCTCTCCCGGGCTTGGTCAGGGCTCCTGAGAAGGAGAAGGAGATTGGATTCACATATTTGACACCTGTTCAGCTACAGAGAAGCAAAGGCCTGGGACCACCCCAGGAGGGAAATTCTAGGCAGATGTGCTGGCCACCACTGGAATGGAGAAAGGCCAGTGTTTGTTAAGTGGACAGCACTGATGGAGGTGGAGGGGACTGGCTAGGCAATCACAGGCAGAAAGTGAGGCTGAGCAGGCACATGCTGTGCCAGAACCTTTCTCTTTGTCCTCCAGGCACTGCTCCCAAACCAGTGTTAAGAGACGGGCTCTGAACGTGCTTTACCTGCTTCGGAATCCACAAGCCACCCTGCTCTGCTATTGGTTTAGCATTAGACAGCTCCTGTGCTGACACTCAGATGAGGGTGGTTGATAGGGAAGACAATGACACCCTTCAGAATATCTTCCATCATTATGTCCCGAGATTTTGCTGCTTCTGTCCCAAACAGTGCTTAGAACACTTGAGGACAGCTTTAGACACCCTCTTCCTTTCTGGGCATCCCCCTTCCCATCATATTCCAAAAGAGTCATGTCAGATGGTTTCTATGCTGTATGGAGAGCTCAGCCAATTCCTAATACTCCCTGCCACCGTGACATACATACCCCGGGATCTACAGAATGAGCAGAGGATACTACGGGGTTGTTTTCCTGGAACAAGGTGTTCAGATGTCAGCCTGTGGGAGGAGGTGGCTCTGGGTGCTTGGTCTTCAGGTTTTTAGTGTGAGGTGTCAGGAAGAATGCAGCAGAGTTTAGGTGCTTAGGGGTTGTGGTACTGGAAGGGTGGTAGAGCCTGGGTCATGTGGAGGAGCTTTAAGGAGCTGCCAGAATCCCCAGGACCATAGAAAGAATCCAGATTGCTGGGTACCATGCTGGAAGCAATCTTCCCTACCTTGCTTATGCTGTGATACTGGTGGAAGGTAGGGGCCAGCTTTAACCTCACCCTGGTCTGATTTCTCAGAGGGCAGTACTTGTCCTAGCTTACAACAGAGAAGCAACATGGTGATGGGTGTGATTGTTCCCAGCTCATCCAGGCAATCTATTGCACATGGTATCCCGTATTGCACATGGTTTCCCCTATGAATCGCTAAGCAAGATTAGAAGGCTCTAGAAGCTTCTTCCCCAACCTCCGTGCATGCTGGGCAAGAGTTCTACCACTGAGTTAAATCCATGTTTGTCCATGTCTTTTAAGAGCTATTATGAATTCTTAAACTTGCAGGGGTATAGCCAAGAACTGTCACTCTTGCTGATGGGTACTTCCTGTTTCCCGAGAGATAGCGGCTGCTAGCAGTTTTGCAGCCTTGATATTTTCATAACTCCTAATACTCAGCCCTGTTTAATATTCTGTTCCTTCCTGCTTGCTGTTGAAATCACTCCCTATGGCTGCTTCTTTCAAATGCCAAAGGAGTTTAGGCAAGCATGAAAATCCCAGATAAAATGGTGGGTCACTTTAACTAAGCTACAACTATGTTGTTGTTGGTTTATCTGTCTGTCATCTGTATACCTTTCTGTGGATCAGTCATCCATGAGGTCTAAACCCAAACATGCTCACACACATACATCCAAGCACATTCATTCATGGTCATCTGTAGCCGTGAATGCAATTTCCCTGGCTTAGAATTATTGCTCGGTGCAAGCAAGTACCAAAAGACTGTGCTCCTTCCTCAGGGTGCTGTTCTTACTCCTGTGTCTGCAGAGATAAAATGTCTACAACCCTCACGGTGAGGAACTTCAGCACTTTTACCCATAAAAAAAAACCCATCTATGAGGATTGAGTTGTCTGTTTTTAAGTCAAGCTTGTGTGGCATTTTTACTGCTGATCCCAGCATCCTCTTGAGGGTGGCAGTAAGTGGGGAGGGGGAAGGCAGCTCACACAACACAGGACTTGTCTCTTATGCATTTGGCTACCCAGGCTTTCCAGAGTGAAGATGAACTCATCTTAGTTAAGGAGAGTCATGATACATCTCCATGAATACTGGTGGGTCAGGCAACTCAGGTCAGACTAGAGAACCATGACCTTGGTTAGGGACACTCCCAGTCCCAGAGGAAGCCCTGCCCAGGCCACAGGGGTTTGGGTGTGTGTGACCAACTTTAAAGCTCTCCACTCCCATCACTGGGAGACCAACTATGGTAGTTAATATTTAGACTCATCTGGAGGAGTGGAATGGTCTTCCTAGGCTGAAGGATGAAAGATTTTCTATTTCACTGTAAAAGGTTTGTAAAGACCTTTCCAAGTCTGCAGAGGCTGCTGGAGGGATGGCTCAGTCAGTAAAGCATGGGGTGTGTAAGTATGAAGACGAGAGTTAGATCCTCAGAATCTATATAAGAAGCTGGATGTGGTAGCATGGACTTATGTTTCTAGTACTAGTGAGATGGGAGACAGAGAAAGAATCCCTGGCTAGCTAGCCTAGCCTAACCTGGCTGGTGAAGTTCCAGGATGATGAGACTCTGTTTCAAAATGTGAATAGACTCTGAGAATCAACACCAGAGGTGTCTACACCACATGTGTGCATACCTGAACAAACACATGCACACATGCACGCACACACACACACACACACACACCCACACACACACACACCCACACACACATCCATCCATGACCTTAAACACATGCACACAATTCAGAGAAATCTAGGGCTTAGTTCCATCATAGGGTTTGCTCCAAATGCTTGAGGTCTCATCTTCCAACCTCAGTACACTTCCCCAGCCAACCCTACAGGGGCTTTGCTGGGGTTAGGTAGAGGTAACAGGATGATCTACACCCTGGCTGGAGCTTTTGTCTGTGATGTGCTCTGTGCCCTCCTGTTCCAAGTTTTTAAAAGACAAGAGACTACTGCTGCCTAGACATTAGGTATCCAAATCAGTCTGAAAACCTATGTGGTCTCTCCCTTGACAGGCAGTCTCCTGTAGTAGCTCACCAGTTCCCTGTGCTCCCGAGGGACTTAAAAGCCTGCTCTCTACTGGTATATGGAGAACCAAGATGACCTGATAACTGGGCTTATGTCAGACAGAGAAGGATTTAAGTCTTGGCTGGGAACAATGGCAGGATGTGAGTACCTCACACTGAATACAGCAGGGACCCAGGTTCTAGAAGCTTCCACGTGAGCTTGGCAAGTGAAAGGCTTTTGTGGGACTCTCAAGGACCCGAGACAGGGTGGGGCTGTGCTCTGCAGGACATATGGTGGCTTTGCCTCTGTCATGTGCAAGTCAGTAACAATGAGCTGGGAGGGGTTAAGGGTTGTCCCTCAGATTGGAACCTTGGTCCTCAGGAGCACAGACTTGTATTTGGCAGGACATCTTGACCATGGACAGGGACTCGAGTGAGGAAGACAGTAAGTAGAGCCTGGGATGGAGGGGACCACTTCTGTAGTCCACACTGAGCAAGACCTGGTCCATGTCACCTGCCTTCCATCAGCATCTCTGTCCTGATCATCCGCCTTCCTTCTTTTTCTCTTTCTTTATTCTGAAAAGACAGCCTGTGACAGCCCACAGACTCTCTATTATGTGTGCTGGGGCAATGGGCAGAAAGCTACAGCTACCCCACAGACATCTTCCTGCCTAAGGTGGTCTGTCTCTGTCTGCTGGTTCTTTCTTCCTTTCTTTCTCCAGATGACAGTGACCACTCTCTTCTCCAGCTGAACAGAAGCCTGGAAACCCCAGGGTTCTTCTGTCACACTCCCAGATGCAGCTAATGCCACAGCACCATTGCCCAATTCTCCATCCTCTCTTACTTGCTCATTACTGCTGTTGTCACAGCCCTGGTGACCTCAGTCTGTCATTAGCAGGACAGAAATACAATGGGACTGAAGGGCTGCTTAAAACCCAAGGTAGGAAACAGGTTTCAGAGGAAATGGACTATGTTTAAATAAAGAAAAGCTTCCCCCCTGAGTCGGAACAGCAATGTGGTGGCTGGTGTTGCAGCAGGAGGAGAGTTGGGAACATTTTTCAAGTCCTGGCTTTGGCTTGGATTGTGTGGTCTTGGGCCAAGACACTTAGCGTTTCTGAGCCTCCATTGGGTTAGAAGGTCTGAATGTGAGGGTGTGGGTACAGTGTCATTGAAGGGCTTTTCTGAGGGTGCAGTAAAAGGCTCAACACTTTTATGGGGAACCCTAGAGAGGTCTGTGTCCCGAGAACATCATGAACCCTGGAACTGAGGGTCTTTGAATACCCACTGCCGTCTTTTTTCCTTCCTTAGCAGACTTTGAATTTACAGGTGGCTTTTTCCTTCCCACGAGGCGAGGCTAGCAAGTCAGATCTAGATTCAGTTCCAGGCTCTGCCTCCTAATTGCTGTAATTGCTGGGCAACTCTGCTCAGCTCACTCATACTCTCTGAATTTTGTTTTCCAAGGCGGTTGGGACTGAAACAGAGAGCGGAAGGGACGTATGGATTTAGAGAGGTCTGAATGTCTCTTGTACATGCTTAAGTGAAGTTCTGGTCACACACAGAGATGGGGCACTTTGCACACCTGATGCTCCTATGTGCCTACTAAATGCCGGCTCCTTCCCCCAGTGTCCAGAGGGGGCGCTCACACACTGAAAGGGAGAAAGAGTGGGACTTAATGCGATGATGGGCAGATGTGTGAAGAGCTCCTGGCTCTCTGGAGAGGATCACACTGGGATCCTGTTAAGACAGAGAAGGTTCTAAGACAGAAAGAACGACATTGTGAAAGATAAAGGGTGAGGGGGCTTCTCTGTGTTTTTCTCCACAAGAACATTTCCTTTATGTAAAAGAAAATTAGTTTGTGGCTGGCAAGCAGAGGCCCCGCCTCTCCATCTGTCACTGCAAGGCAAATCTCAGCAGCAGATTGCCTGGGGACTTAGAGACAGGTGCAGAGACACTGGGGACGTGGAGGCAGGGCGTGGGCTCTGAGCACTTCTTTCTGCTATGCTGGTGTGGGCTGGTGTGGGCTGGTTTGGGCTGGTGTGGGCTGGTATGGGCTGGTGTGGGCTGGTGTGGACTGGTGAGGGCTGGTGTGGACTGGTGGGCTCAGGTTGAACGTCCCAGTCTCATTTGGGTACTCTACGAATTGGGAAATGTAGCAATACTATAGACTGGGGACAGTGCTCCTGTGTGACCTTAGATAGCACTGCATGTGACAGGGTGGGGTACTCAGACAGATGGCTGCCCCTGAACTCACCCCAGTGCCCTGGAAACAATGTGGGTGATCTGTATAGTCCTGTTATGCTTCCTTTATAGCACAGGAAATGCGCTCTTCTGGGGGTCACCCTGAAGTCCTTTCTTGTTTGGGTAGAATGGAGACATGAATTTAGCTCTGAGATACTGGGACTGCCCCAGAGGTCAGAGCAGCTCCAGGTTGATAGATGGAACTGGAGTCGCCCACCTCCCGTTTTTTCTATCTTCCTGTCCCTGTTATGTGGTTGCTAGGAGGCCAGTGCAGCCACATGGCCTTTCTCTGTCTTCCCTTCCAGGGCTGGAGTTTGATGCCCTAGCTGACCCAAGGCTGCCTGACAGCTAGGGCTGCCCCAGGAGACAGAAGGGACCTTTCTTTTTACACTTGACATTTTCATTGTTTTCTGTTACAAAAAAACACACATCAAAATCAGCACAGGGTCCGAGTGTTTTCTTTTCTTTTTTTTCAGGGCTGGAGGCTACCCCACACAGTTTCATTATATGGGCACCAATGTGACTTACTCTATTTTGATGGCAGGGCATAGGTTATGCAGATCTGTGTGACATCTGGGATGGCACGTGGGAGAGCCTAGGCTGCTAACTACATACAGCCATGATGACCCTTGACCCTTCTGGGACTTGTCTAAACCTAGCCCTGACCTTGATCTTTGCTGAATTCTTGGGAAGTACAGTGGATAGATGCCCTCAGCCCAGAAAGACCCCCTAGACCAGCTTTCAACTTCCTGACAAACCCCTAGTCCTTTGCCACAGGTGAGCATTTCCATAAAGTGGCAGGTGAGGGTCCAAGACAGATAGCAAGTTACAGCACAGGAGCCAACCCTGACCCCTACCTCATTCCTTACAAAATACTGGATTGGGACAAAGCCTCACTCATTCAGCAGGGCGGGGCTGTTTTTCATGCCAACATTTACATCCAGTAAATGAGACAAGCTCCTTTAACCCTTCAGAGACCAAACATCTCTTGCCTATCCCTTTCCAGAAGCAGCTGATGTCTGTCTGGTTCCTGGCAGGTAAACATTTGAAATGAACAAACCTCATTCAAAGCAAAACAATCAGAAGACTTTGGGACCCTGTTACTTTGTATCACAGTTTCCCAGCTCCAAGAAGGATGCTCCCGCCAGCTAAAAACCTTCCCCTGTATGGTTCTGACCCTGAGAAAAAGCCTCAGAGATGCAGGTGGTTTGTTAGAGAAGAGGGTATTCCTAACTCCAAGCAGTGTTCGGCTGCCATCAGCATTCGCCTGGCTGCTGTGTTTGGGAGCAAGACCTACTTAGTGTTCCGGTCACCAACTGATTAACCTAGAAGAAATGAGCCGGAGCATTTAATTCTGGTGGAAGTGAAGATCTAGAGGGTTCCCTGGTGTTTGTTTTGTAGTGAGGTTCAGACCTGGGTGTGTGTGTGTGCTAGAGAAACCTACTACTAAACTACACCCTCAGCCCAATCTAGGGTTTGATAGAAGCACCCTCCCCCAAAGAATGAGTTGTTTGTGTGTATCCATCCTCATCTTTCAGCTCCTCTGAAGTCACCGCTGACTCTGCCCTCTCTTCCCGGATGCTGTAAAGATTGGCACTTTGTGCCCCTCACCCACCCCTGACTCTGTATCTTCATGGCAGGCATAGCTGACCTCAGCTTTGAGGCTGAGAGTCCTGTGATGCCCCCTGATGAGCTCCTGGAGGGATTGCCCAGCTATGACTGGCTTCTTCGAGGGCGTGGTGAGTCAGAGGGGTCAAGGTTACTGTAGCTTCTTCCAGGGGCTCTTGCTGTTTGGGGAGTGGTTTGGACCATGCTGAACAAGCTCCCCTTTCTCCTAAAGTCTTAAGGTCCTTGCCATGGCCAAGTGGGTCGGGGATAGTGAAGAAAATTCTATGGCCCTGAAATTACTCTTCCTCCTCCTCTTCCTCCTCCCATTAGTCCTCCTAGTCCTCCTCTGTTCTTCTTAGGTCTCTCCATAGCACAGGTTGGCCTTGAACTCATTCTGTAGGCCAGGCTGGCCTTGAACTAGCACCAGGTCAGCCTTTCACTGCACCAATACCTGTTCTTAGCCAGGTTGATGTCCTCCCTCCCTCTCTTGTAGGAAGGCAGGTCTTCTTCCCGCCCTTGGAGGCCCTGGGGAGGTCTCAGGAGCCTGCATGTTGGTCTTCAGTCCTGGAGCACAGGTGAGACTCAGTGTATCTCCACACGCCCTGCTTCCCCACAGGAGCTCTCTTTGGGGGTTGCTCAGCCCCGACACTGCCCCAGAAGTCATTGAGGAACCTTCTAAGGAATAACTTCTCCTCCCAGACCCACCAAATCAGATCTCCCTGGGGATATGGCCTGGGAATCTGGAGGGTGCCAGGCTCTCCAAGGGTGGAAACCATCGACCATATCAGGGCTCTGCAAACTCTGTCCATTGGGCCAAATCCAGCCCCCAGGCTGTTTCTGTGAGTCCTGGAATACTGGAGTCCAGCCACATTCAATTGTGCGTGTATTGTCCACAGCTGCCTTTGCCCTGCCATGGCAAAGCTCCAGAGACACATGCCTGTCTGGCTCTTGATGCTCAAATATTGACTTTGGTTCTCCATTGCTGAAGTTCTCTCTCCTCCAATCTTTTTCCTGGGGGGCCCATGTACACCCTTTTTGTTTTGAGATGACCTGCCATAGAGCTCTGGGTTCCAGACAGCTCTGTGCAGACAGGATGCGGTGGGGCCCCTACCCTAGTGTACGATGTAGCTGAACATGTGGTCTTCCTAGAGGGGTCTCCCAGGGTCTCCATCCCTCTGTATGCACATGCTTCTATTCTGTGTCTGCTTCTCTGTCCCAGCATGAAGTCATATGGCACCACCTGGCTGGCTGGCTCTGTTGCCCACTTGGGACACCATACCAGACCTGGCTGTGCAATTTAGGAGTAGGGAGCACATGGCCTACTGGGCACTGGGGAGACTTAGAACATGGGGAGGAGGGAGATGGAGGCCAAAGGCTCCTTACTGAGGTGTTTGAGGGAAGGGCATCGTGAAGAGGCAACTGGATTTCAGGGAGAAAGTTTTCCAGAGAGAGGGGTGGTCAGCACCTGTTTCGCCACATTCTTGATGAGCCTGCGGGGCTAGCCCTCAGCTAGTATCTTTCATGCTCACAATTCTTCTGGCCAAGGACCAGTTCCCTGAGGGAGGGGATCTTATGTAGTTGGTTTCTGCCTCCTTATAACCATGGGCCATAATCTCCAGGGACATCATCTCTAGGAACATCATCTCTAGACCCCCATCTGTAGACGTGTTATCATCTATCTGGTACAGTTTGGAGATGAGACAGCTTGGAGGCTACTGTGACAGAGAGTTGATCCCCCAGACCTCCTCACTGAAGGGCTTTGGGGAACCGACCTTGTTGTTGGACTCACCCCTTGCTGCCGAATGGTCTGTTGGGAGGAGGTAGAAACAGTTGGAGGTGGGTCTTGTTGGAGGAAGTAGGTCCCTGGTTTCTCCAGGGCAGCTGCTCTGTACCCCCACATACTCCCATCATGGTCCTCTGCCCCACCTTGAGCTCAGAAGCATGGAGTCAAGGAACCATGGAAACTGTCAGCCCTAACTCATTGTCTTCTCTTTAAGTTGTCTTTCTCAGGGGACTACTTTATTACTATCTTTCAAATTCACAGTTTAGCTCTTTTCTAAGCTCCATACATAGCCTAAGTGGGTTTGAGGCCATCTAGAATGCCCTACCGACTTTGGCATCCTGTCATGGGGTTCCCTTGGCTAGAAGTATCCTGCACAGTCAGGCCTTCAGGCCTTTTCCTCGTAGGGCCCCAGTGCTCTCCAACACACTGAGGGACTGGTTTCAATGAGCCCATGGGTCCCCCCAGACCTGTGCTCCGATGTCCTCTCCCAGCAGAGTCCCTGTGGTGACAGAGGAGGTGGCCCGTGAAGCCTTGCTCAGCTTCGTGAACTCTCACTGCTGCTACAGCAGTGCAGCTGCTGGCAACCTCATCATTCAGGAGCTGAGGCAGCAAACCCTCTGCAGGGTAGGAAGTTCATATCTGGGGGTCTGGGCACACTGGGGGGGGGGCATTGTTCCTAGGGTGTATGCAAGCAGTCTCTTCTGCAACCTCCAGTCTCCGTGTCTATAATAATCAGAACATGAAAAAATCTCCATCTTGATTGACAGCCTCACATGCACCAGACATTGTGGAAAGAGGTGAGAGCATCTCATAAGTCCTCACTGTCCATCACAATGTAGTGTTGTTCCCAGTGTCTGGAGCCAACACCAGAGATGAAGAGAGACTGAGATACTTGATGTGATGAGTCCTGGGTTTAAAGTCAGGCTAACTGACCTGAAGTCTGGACCCTCTTGCACCCTTCCATGAGGCACAGGCTAAGGAAGGATCCTATATTATGTGGACCCTGGCTGGCTTCTGTGTCTCATAAGCCATGCCTGTACCTTAGAATTGGGGAACACTCACCTCTGACAGTCATACTGCAGAAGGTGTTTCAGTCTCCTCCACTGACAGGGCTTGGGGACAGTTGGACAGCTTAGCGAGTTGGTCAGTTTCAGACAAGAGCGAGATCCTGCATCAAAAACAGAAGGTAGATAACTCCTGTGGAACAGCATCTGAGGTTGACCTGTGACCTCCACATGCATGCAAATGTACGCACATACCATCTTACCATCCCAGGCCCAGGTGAGGCCCGAGGCTCCTTCTCACCCTAGGCTTGTGCATAAGTATTAAAGCAAAAGACCGTGTCACAAGTCAGGAGTGATTAGAGCAGGGAACCTGGGCCTCCGTGTGCTACAGGCAGGCGCTGCTCTGTACTTTGTAGACGGTTCCTCGGCGGGACTTTGCAGCGAGTTGAGCTTGCTGGGGGGGGGGGGGGGGGAGTCCTATAGCAAGGGTCACACGTTGGTTCCCAGCAGCCTGGGCGGATGGAAGCTTTGCCCTTTTGCAGCATAGTACTGTCGTTGGGAAGGGATACTGCTTGTTACATACTGGCATTTTCTTCTGTAGTATCGGCTGGAGACCTTCAGCGAGTCCAGAGTCAGCGAATGGACATTTCAGCCTGTAACCAGTGAGTGACCTGTCTGGAATCAGTGTGCTCGGAAGGGATAAGGTTGGGGCACGGGGACCATCTCACCACGTGGTTCAACTGCTAACACTGAGTCTGATGCTCACCTTTGTGGAGCCTCAGTTCTTCCACTGACAACAAAGTGATGGGATGACTTCCAGAGACTCCTCAGGGCTGACCCTGGGAGGCGTGGCCCCAGTTCATAATGTGCCCCAAGGAGGGGTGTCTTGCTGTGTGGTGGATATTCAAAAGCTGTTCCCTTTTGTCCTTTACTGTCCTTCTGATGACCCCTTCTGTGTCAGACCACTCGGTGGATGGGCCTCAAAGAGGCACCTCCCCCAGGCTTTGGGACATGAAGGTCCAGGTGCCTCTGATGTTTCAGGAAGACACTAGAAAGTTCCAAGTGCCCCACTCATCAGTGGTCAAGGTAATGGCTAATTGGATCATTCGTATCACTCTCTAAGTCTGTTTCCCAGGTTTGCTATTTGTCATCAGACCTTCTCAAGCTCAGCCTGGTAGGTTACTCCTGGGGGAAAAATAAGACCCAGCTTAAGAACAGCGTGCATCTTGGGGAGGCAGCATTGGCACAGCGAGGGAGCCAACACCAGCTGGAAATAGCCAGGGACGGCATTCCTCGGGCAGCTGTGCACATGTGTGTTTGCTTGCTTTCATCTGACAGTCAGATACGTGGGAGAACTCGATGAAATGGACACGAGCTAGAATCTGAAACACGGTGGATAGATTACTTGCTGAGCAAGCACAGGGGCCGAGTTTGGATTCTTAGTGCACATGTCAAAAGCTGGGTGTAGGGGCTCGAACCTATAACCTCACCCTTGGGGAAGCAGAGACAGGAGAGCCTCTGAGGTTCACTAGCCATCCAGCCTAACTAAACAGGCGAGCTCCAGGTTCAGTGAGGGATCTTTTCTCACAAAGGGAGGTGGAGAGCGATCGAAGAAGACACTTAACAATGGCCTCTGGTTTCCATGTGGCCTGTGGTGCACATACGAACACACAACATTTGTTCCGCCAACACACCTACACACCCTGTTGAGCTTTTCCTTGAATGTCAATAGGGCAGTAGGCTTGAGGTCCATCTACTGTACAGAAATCTGTCTTAGCAGGAAGTATGGGGAGTCTGCTGGTTGATTGACACCCTCATTTGGTTCTCGTTTCACAGTTGGCTGTTTTCTCATTAAGTCTTGATTTAAGAATGTAATTTGACTCTGTCAGTTCTCATCACTACCAGATGTGTAAGAAGAGGTCACAAGAACATTCTGCTCTTTTCTGGACTGCATGAAAACTTTCACTGGCTGATAGGTTCTAGCAGCTAACTTCTTGCCTTCCACACAAACCTTGTGTGTTCCTGAGGCCCGGGTGAAGGAGCTGCCAGCACCGTTTGTGTCTTAGTCTGCCAGGAAACTAGAGTATGAGCTAGTTTGAGGACTCAGGGAACCCCCACTCTTAGCCTGGGGGAAAGGCTGAACTCAGCTTAGGGATGTGCTGACATGAGACCTGGGCTTGACATTCAAGGCCTTTTTGGATCCCAGCTACCTAGAAGGACCCCTTTCCCTTACTTTTCCCTATGGCATCCTAGGGTTGGGAGGGACTCTACTTAAGGACATCTATCCAAAGAGACTTCTTCCATTTTAGGAATGTCACAAATGCCACGGGCGTGGCCGCTACAAGTGCAGCGGCTGTCATGGGGCTGGCATGGTGAGTCATGGGTGGGCCATATGACCAAACGACCCTGTGTGAGTGTTGGGGTAGACATAGGGTGGTATAGCCTAGAGACTCCCTGCACCTCACATGGGCCATGTTCTCTTTCTAAGTTTCCAATTTCCTATCTGTGACTGGGATAGTCAGATTGGGTGCCCCCAGTGACCCTACCTCATACTTGGATGACTCAGTTAAAGGTTTCTCACCTTCCGCCTGACAGGCATTGAAGATCTGCATAGGGCTGGGCCCTGTAACACAATGGGTCCTAGGACTATGTTGCTAAGATGCCTTCCCAAGACAAGATGAAAACAATACCTATCCCTTCTCCTAAGGTCCAGAGATAATTTTGGCCAAGTGCACTCTGGGAGAACTGATGGGTTTACTGAGATTCTTTAGAAAGCATAGCTGGGGGATGCTTACAGAGGTTTGGATGCTCCTCTCTCAACATGCTGGACTTGAAATTCACTACCCTAAAGGGGAGAGGGCATGTCTGCACCGATGGAGCCCCCTTTCCCAGACCTATACTTGCCTCCCTGAGGCAGAACTGCATAGAACTGCATAGTGGAAGAGAGTAGATGGATACTCAGGTGAAGGTCTTGCGACCTTTCCTACTCCTCAATGCCCCTTGTATGATCTTTTGCAAGGGGCACAGCTATTCGAATGCCCCAAGATGGTTGATGGTTGCTTGGCTGCGACAGACCCCTCTGTGGAGGATGGTCAAGAACACGGGAGGTAGACACAGAGAGGTGAAGTTTAGAGGGCTTAGAAAATGAGTAGAAGGAGCTTGAATTATCTGCCCGGGCTGCTGCTGCATGCCGTGACATGTTAGATTTGTAAAGGACAGAATCCATTGGCTCTGGAGGCCAGTTCAAGCCAAGACTCGAGCTAGAGCCTGCCACCGTGTACACCGTTCACACGTGGTCCTGTGTGGTCTCTCTCTCCATTAGGGGCCTGCTGGGCACTCACCTCTCACCTGGTCACCGTGTATCCTGGTGGGCTGTACCTAGCTGTCCTTACCACTCCATGTCTCCTCCTGCCATTTTCCTCCTGCAGCATCTGTAGCCCCTCCCACCCCAAGGCTTTCAGTGATCTTTCCTTTCTTTCTTTCTTTCTTTCTTCCTGGTTTTCTATCCCCTCTCCCTCCTCCCCGAGTTTGCTTTGCATATCAGGCGTCCACCCTTGGGTGCTTTCCTAAAAAGGGTCTCTGACCCTCGCCTTAGTGACCAGCCACTATGCTCCTGGCTCCTGCAGACACTTGGTTGAAGGTGGGGACCAGAGGCTGTGACCCAAAGAAGGAAGAGGTCTGGGTCAGGGTTATGGGACTGTTTGGGGACCTGGTCTCAGGGTGGCCTGGGTCCCGCTTATGGGAGCCAGCGGCTGAGGCTGGGCATGTTCACAGGTGAGGTGTTCGTCCTGCAGCGGCACCAAGCGCAAAGCCAGGCAGCCCCGGAGATGCCACATGTGTTCAGGCTCCGGCCGACGCAGGTAGGAGTGGCTTTGTGATGGGTGGGGGAAGGAGAAGGCTCTCTAGTCTTAGGTTCTTTCTGGACACGGTGCCCTGAAAGGGGCAAGGCTCCCCGTCTCTCTCTGCTGTACTCCCAGAGTCTGTGCATAACAGACACTCTTGGACCTCGCATGTGGGAAGGCTTGTCTCAAGGCCTGAATTATGAAGGAGTCACTGATAGCACGTGGGGCAGAAGTGAGGATGAAGGCTCCGTTAGGAGGTGGGGAGAAGGGCAATTTTAAACTCTGAGCACAAGCTCTGGGCAAAACCTTCTTTATACCTCAGAGTAGAGCCTTAGTTGGAAGAACCACTTAGCTAGTTGGTTGTCTAAACAACCCACAACTTTCATCTCTGCCCTTGGGACTTTGCATACGGTGGGTGGGGACATCTTGTAACTCATGTCTTCTCATATGAACTTTAAAGGGGAACAGAAAAGCTGCAAGGAATGAAAACATTCAAAGTTAGGTTGGTTAATCACCAAACCTTGCTGACCAAGCTTTATTGTACTTGCCACCATGACTTGTGAAGAAGTCTTTGGGTTCAAATTGGCTGTGGCAAAAAGTCCACCAATAGGCCCAAACAACTGTATACAGCCCAAGAATATAGTTCAGGGATGGCATCAGTTCTAGCTGGATCCAGGTGCTTAAATGGTGTCACCAAGCAAGAATGGTGAGAGGCCAGGTCAAGTAGCCCAGAGGGAAAGGGTTCGTTTTTCTAAACAGTTCCAAGAACATTCTAAGGTGGTTCTCGTTGCACTGACTCGGGTCCATGTTTATGTTAGCTTGTTTTTACCAGAGAGATGAACTAAGGTAACCAGCTAGGCTGAGATCCCAGGCTGGCCACAGAGAGCGAGAACAAACTTTGAAAGAACCAAGGACTGGGTGTGAGACGGGTGGGCTCCTAGGGGGATACCAGGGCCCAGCTGTCCGAGGAGGGAGGGTGACAATGGGCAGGTACATGCCACCACAGCAAGAGAGTTTTCTATTGAAGAGGGTTGTTCACTGTGGCCACAGGTGCAGTACATGCTCCGGGAGGGGGAACAAGACATGTGCCACCTGCAAGGGGGAGAGGAAGCTGGAACACTTTGTCCAGCTGGTCATCATGTGGTAAGTGACACCTAGGTGCCAGCCCTGGAGGAGGTGGGTAATGTGGCTGGGACGGAGAACCTTTTCCTTATGGGCGTTTCCACCTTCTTCAGGAAGGAGCAGCTGTGGGGATCATGGATACCGACTGGCTTTGTCTCAGAGTTAATTTTTATCCTAATTTTTAAATTAAAAATTTCCTGTGTGAGCAAGAACACGTTAAAATGTGCAGGTGCATGTGTACATGTGTAGGCGCGGGAGCACTGTGGTCCTCACGTGGGCTCAGAGGACAACCTGCAGTTGGTTCTCTCCTGCCATACGGGATCCAGGGCAAGCGCAGTTTTCCACCGAGCATTTCACCTGCTCTAGTTCTATCGCGATCACCGGCTAGGGCAGCGGCCACTGAGCACTGCCTAGGATAAAACTGTCTGTACCTTAGGTCAGCCAGGGATGTGCTCCTATCATAAAACCTTTGTCCAGCAGTCAGCTAGGCAAACCCTAGGCAAGCAAGGGTACAAGGGGACTGGCTTCTGGAAGGCCAGGGCACTGAGCTTAGAGTGGCTGTTCCCTCCAGCTCCAGGCCCTGTCCCCCAAGCTGTGACTCTCTCCAGTTCCCAGGCCTTGGCCCCACACAGCTTAGGTGTGCCGATCATTGATTTGAAGCCTGCAGTCTGCTTCCCTTTCTTCCTCTCCCCTCAGGAAGAACAGCCTGTTTGAGTTTGTGTCCCCACACCACCTCAGCTGTCCCGGGGAGCTGCTTGCCAAAGCCAGAGGGGAAAACCTCTTCAGGGATGAGAATGCCACGGTAAGCGGTGAGGGCGCCTTCTGCACAGGTGGTAAGGAAGTTTGCATCCGCAAGACCGGTGGAGCATCTGGACCTCTGCCGGGTTTAGCTCAGGGGGACGTTGAGTGGATGTAGAAAAGGGTGTTGAGCTGCTGGTGTCCTGCAGTAAAGGAGATGGGCTTGCACACAGTGGGCAGTTTCAATGTTTATATGACACGTGACCCACTTGCTTTAGTCTCGGCTGTATCTCAGTGCTTCGCATGATGCTCAGCACAGAGCAGGTCCACAGAAAGGGACTTCAGGGCAACATGAGACGCAGGTGGAAGTGTAGGCTCTCTGCACCCCCTTTTGTTCTGGACGCTCTGAGCCAGTGAGACAGCGAATGGTGTCTAAAGAGGTTTTCTCCGTTTGCTGTGTAGCCTTGAAGTCTTTCCCTCTGTCCTCTGGTGTGTAGCCTTGAAGTCTTTCCCTCTGTCCTCTGGGCCCCCTTTTCTGTCTAGTGGAGTCAGCCCCGGCATTTTCCATAGCACCATGAGGGGGGGTGCTCTGAGAACGAAAGTGAGGTGCTCTGTTGGTCTCTCCCCAGGTGTACCCCATTGTGGATTTCCCCCTGCAGGACATCTCGCTGGCCTCGCAGAGGGGCATTGAGGAACACAGAACCATGCTGGCCTCCCGAGCGCGCGTCCTTCAGCAGGTGAGATGGGAACAGAGGATTAAGACCAGGCTTGGGGATATCTCTCTGCTCATTCAAACGGAAGAAACTGGGGGGGTTTTACCTTAAGGAGTGACGGCGCAGGAGATAATGGCTTGGGATATGCACAGCCCAAGAGCTTCAGAGCTGAGGCAGTGTGGCTGGAGTTGAGGGTCAGCATATGAGGCTTGAAGGGGCAGGCGGAGCCATCAGTCACTGGGAGAAGGATCTGGGGGATTTATCCACAGGAAATGAGTCCAACTCCCTCGTATTTAGAGAGCAGACAGGAAATTCAGTATTTTGGCCTTAGGCAGGTGCACGTCTACATTTGGGCAGTTTCTCTAGTAGCCACTAGGTGGCAATAGTGCCACTAGAAACACCATAGAGAGTAAATTGCTTGAGCAAGCATGAGGACTTGAATTTGGATGCCAAGCACCCATATAAAAATCTTGTTGTAGTGGAAGAGTCTCTGGGAGACAGGCCAACAAAACAAAACAAAACCAAAACAACAAAAGAAAACAAAAAACAAAACAAAACCAGCAACAGAGAAAGATCCCTAGTATTGGCCTTGGGGAACACCCTGTTGAGGTTAGTTGGGGGGAGCCTGGGCCTTGCACACAGTGCTTACTTAGATTCTGGGTTTTCTGCATGTGATCCTGGGGGCAGCTCCTTCACACGCTGTTATGGTTGGTTTTTTTTCTGAATGCCGGGCTGGGTTAGGATTTACAGGGCACTAACCTGTGGCACAACTCGATTTCTTCTCTGTCTTTTCCAATGGCCGCCCTTCCTTGTCCCAAGTCCTTTTCTCTACACATTTCTCCTCTTGGAAAGGGAGAGAAGGGAAGGCCTCCTGGGATCTGGGACTTAAGCGAGCCTCAGCTATTACAGACTCCATTGCCTCCCAGGGTCCGGAGATTATTTAGATGGTTCTCTGACGGCTCAGTCTCCACTCAGCTTCCTGTCTGCACGTGGCGGGGAGTTTTCAGACTCTCTAGCATCTGGACATTTACGTGAAACCATCCAGCTTTTCAATATCCTAGCAAAACTCTAGAAAGCCAAGAATCTAGACTTATAGTCTCTGTGGTGTCCTCTGATCAGATCTGGCATCCCTGGGCTGTTCTTGTGAATTTGAGCCCAGAGAGTAGAAGCAATTTAGTAGGGACAGCATATCAAGCCACATAATCCACTGTGGGAAAATTTTGCAGGGGATGTGAGCATTTAAAAAAATAATTTCTAAGGGGACGGAGTGACTGAGGTCACAACTGGGATTCTCTTTTCTAATTGACCTTTGGTCCTGGAGCCAGAGCCTCTGCTCTGTGATGGTGGTTATTCGATATAGAAGGTAGGGAGTGGAATCCAGATATGAGGAATGGCAGCCACCTCAATGTACACAGCCCCAGCTGCTGCAAGTGGATATCTAGAATCTTCCTCATGGCGGAGGACACCCAAGAGGCAAACATATAAGCAGCCAGTTACAAGAGGGCTCTCATTGGAAAGGATGAGGGCATGGGGGATTTTGGATGGAGGCAGGGACGCTGCTGCTTCCTGTAGAAGGGTCCAAAAGCCAGAGTGCTCCTGACCCTCTTCCCAGGCCTCCCGAGCAGCAGTGTCGGCTGCTGTCTTCATGTACCTTTTGGTCCTCATCTAGGCTTTGGGGGAGAGAATTCTTCCTTTGATTTTCAAAATTATTATCTGTGCCATTTGCTTTTGGCTTGTAAACATGACTTAAGTTTTCTTATTTCATTTGGTTTCATTCCAACTCTGAGACAATTTTGACCCCATTTCACAGATTAAAAAGTCAAGGCATAGAGAAATGGAGCTCAACACCACTTGGGAACGGGTCATGGAAATTTCTAATCCTGATCCTGGGCAATGTCCTATGTTTCCAGCTCCTCTTCTAGGGTCCTGCTCTGACCCAGTGTTCTTTGGGACTGGGGGGCAGCTTAGAGAGAAGTCCAAGTAGTATCTGGCTTCAGCTTCTCACCCTTCCAGGGCCTCTGAAAGATTGAGAGCTATAGGCTGGGTGTTCTTGGGGTTGGGATATGGAAGGAGCATGGGCAAAAGGCACAGGGAAGACCCCAACAATGCTCCAGGGATGTGTTACTTCAGCATTAGGAGTCACAGTTGTAAACCAACTATGGGCTGCCTTTGCCAACAGCAGAATAGTACTAGAAACTAAAGGTAACAGGGAACCCCCACGGAGCTCCATGAGCCCAGCTTTCTTTCTCGGCAGAGCTGGGGTGTGTGGAGGGTTGAACTACCTATTCAGAGAGTTACGTGCGAGGAGCCCAGGCTTGAACTGTTTGATGTCCAGAACCCGAACTCTCATGGGCCTCTTGCTTTCCCATCTACAAAAAAAAAAAAAAAAAAAAAAAAAAAAAAAGAGAGAGAGAGAGAGAGAGAGAGAGAGAGAGAGAGAGAGAGAGAGAGAGAGAGAGAGAATATTTGAGAAAGACTTCTCTGAGACCGTGCTGACACACAGCTGTGGTGGTGTCTGAGAGACAACTGACAACTGAGCGGATAAACCTGACAGATCCAATGAACATGGACATTTCTTTAACATTTTACCTTAAAACCAAAATCCAGATTGGGAAGCCATTCCAGATATCTCTGTGGTAGTTTGGGTATGAAAGTGTTGAAAACAACTTTGATTTTTTTACACCCCTTCAGTACAGCATGGAGAGGTTTATGCCTCTGGAAATGTCATGTGGTTTCCTTGAAGTCCCCTGAGGATGTCCATGCTTTACTCTTAACATCAGACAGTGGTTGAAGATAAATTAGTTTTTCCCAAGACCTAGGCCATGGGAAGGGCAGTGATGGTTATCTGTAGTTGTTAAGTTGACACACTTTGAGGTCACCTGGGAAGAGTGTCTCCCAACGAGGTTTAGTTTAGACCAGGCTGGCCTAAACATGGCTGTGGGGGATTGTCTTGATTGTGTTTACTGAAGTGGTAAGACCTACCCACTGCGTTCTCTAGGTTTGAGTCCTAGATTAGGTAAGTGTAAAGATGGCTGACAAACACAAGAAGGCATGCACGCATTCATTCTCTCTCTGCTCTGGACTTTGGATGTGACAAGTTATTTCAAGTTCCTGCATCAACTCCCCTTCAGAGATGGATGATAACCTGGAGTTATGAGCCCCAACAAACCCTTTCTCCTCTGAGCTGCTTCTGGTCCAGGTATTTTATCATAGCAGCAGAAATGGAACTAGCACAGGAACACAGTAGCATCCAAACTACCATAGAGATATCTGGAGTCCCTTACTAATCTGGATTTTGATTTTAAGATAAAATGGTAAAGAAATGCCAATGTTTGTTAGATCCTATTAGGTTTATTGACTCAGTTGTCCCTCAACCACCACCACAGTTGTGTGTCATGTCACCACAGGTGCGTGTAGAATGGGCAGATCTGGGACATACTGTGACCCCTGATGTGTATATTATCCTATAGGCCATGAGGGGCTGATGCTGCCTCATAGATGAGTTGCTTGAGCACAACTCTGAGGTGTGTTTGGCCATTTGTTTCCCCAGCGCCAGACCATCGAGCTGGTCCCCATCACAGAAGTTCATTATTGGTACCAAGGAAAGACTTCTGTCTACTACATCTATGGCACCGACCACCAGGTGTACGTGGCTGACTACCCTGAGCGATTCTGCTGTGGATGCACCATCCTCTGATATGCACAGCTGTCCCCAGACTTTAATGGTCACACATGACAGGGGGACAGCAGAACTCTTGAGTTTAGTTATATTGGTGATGTTGGACAACACCCATGCAAATTATGAATATCTTTCTAACAATCGGTTAATCATCTATCAAGAATCAACTATTGATGGAGCTTGTTTGGTGAGACATATGTTTAACCCACAAGAATTCTCCTAAACATTTTTTTTCTCTAGAACAAAGGAGAGATGTAAGGTAAATGCCTCTTCTCTCCAATCGAAAGACCCTGTCTGTGTATGGGAACTGGTATGGTTGATCCCTGTTTCAGTTTAGATTCTGCTATGAGCCTCTGTCCATGTTTCAAGAATGCTGAAAGATATTCACAGGTTGATTTCCACCACAGCGCCTTTGCTTCCTTTCCTCTGGGCTGGAAGAACTGATGTAGCCTCCACTGGGATGGTATAATTGTACTCTGCAGGTCTGAGGTCTCACCTGGAAGCAATGAGGCCAGGGTGGTCCAAGCACGGGCATACTAGAAATCTGAAGGGTGATTTATGAAAACATTAGCTAGTTGATAGGAATCTGACCACCAGGCTACCTCTGTGTAATCTTGGCTTCCTCACAGCGTGGAAGTTCTATGGTGGTTTTCATTCATGGATACTATGATGGCTAATGTTAATTGTAAACTTTCGGAATCTAGAATCACACAGGTGCTAAGCTTTTGGGCATGTTTATGATCGAGTTTCTAGATTAGATAAATTGAGGCGACAGGGCCCATCTCCTTCTGCTTCTGGAGCACAGATGCAATGTGACCAGCTGTCTCCTGTTCCTACTGCCCATGTTCTCCTCCAGTGATAGACTGTACTCTTGAATTCTGAGTAAAGAGAAAACCAACCCTTTCTTAATAGCTTCTGTTGGGTATTTTGTCACAGAGAACATGAAAAGCCAGTGGCAGACATTGCACTGGTTGGTTTTGTGTCAATTTGACACAAGCTGGAGTTATCACAGAGAAAGGAGCCTCAGTTGAGGAAATGCCTCCATGAGATTCAGCTGTAAGGCATTTTCTCAACTAGTGATCAGGGTGGGGGGAGGGCCCAGGCTACTGTGGCTGGTGCCATCCCTGGGCTGGTAGTCCTGGGTTCTATAAGAAAGCAGGATGAACAAATCAGGAAGCAAGCAAGTAAGTAACATCCCTCCATGGCCTCTGTATCAGTTCCTGCTTCCTGACCTGCTTGAGTTTCAGCCCTGACTTTCTTTGGTGACAAACAGCATTGTGCAGGTGTAAGCTGAATAAAACCTTTCCTCTCCAACTTGTTTCTTGGTCATGATGTTTAGTGCAGGAATAGAAACCCTGACTAAGACAGACGTCTATTCTCAAACTTCAGAAAATCAAAGCAAAGCAGAGCTACGATAGGAAGGGCGTCTAGTTGCTGATCCCTACTGTGTGCTCATGGGAGGAGTTTTACAGAGTGTTTTTGAGTAGATGTGGTATGGGACATCTAAGGATGTGAACTGGCTTCAACTAGTGAAGTTGGGAAGGCAGAGGGAGTTTCGTGTAGAGCCAAATGCTGGCTCAGCTTTGGAAAGGACTGTGAGAAACCAGAAGGTTGTCATCTATGATGCCTGTCCTTGACTTGGAACAGCTGCTGTGCAGAAACAGTGGTGGCCTCTGGATGTGTTCTTGTACAGGCTAACCTGAACTCTCTCTTGAAGCCCAAGTTCTATATTACCCATACCATTTATGCACACCCAACCCTTCCAGGATAAGGCCCTAGAAGTCTGGGTTGGGGGAGACATGGGACAGAGATGTAGAGAATTTGTATCTTCTCTGCTACTGTATGAGCCCCGGATTTCCCCATATCAGTTTGGCTATTTATTTCCAGGGCTTAGTGAGCCATACATTGTGAGGCCCTGAAGGACAGCCTGGTAATGCTGATGAAGGCAGTTGGGTTCAGAGTAGGCTAGGTAAAATGTCTCTATCTCTCCCAGGACTGGAGCTATAGAGCTCAGTGGGAACTGGGCTGGGAAGTCAAGGGACAGGAACCTTGTGACCTTGAGATTGAATCCAGTGCTTTACAGATGCAGACTTTGGCTCCTTCTCTGGATGCCTGCTGCCATGTCCATGGGTTCTACAATGCTGAAGGGGCACACTCTTAGATTGAAGTGTATCAGGACATGAGCAGCAGCTGTTCCCTAGAGATAGAACCTTGGGGTGGGATAGCAAAGAGACATCTCAGATCCTACTTCTTTCTCTAGAGCTCCAGCACGCTCTACCGTGGAGACATTGGCTCTGCACTAACAGGATGGCTTGCAAATTATGCTCATGTACATTGTCCCTCCTTTATGACCCTCACTGTAGATGTTTCTGCACCATCATGAGAGGGATGGTGGCTGATATGATAGGAAGGAACGCTGGTGACATTTGTTGGGTATAGGGTGTTGGAATACAGTCCATGAATGAATCTGTGTGAAACTTCAGGGAGCTTGTGAGAAAACTTCAAGTTAACAAAGCTAGAATTTTGAAATCTCTGTTTTTCCATAACATGGGTTATTCTTGGAATGTGCTTTCTTGCCCCCCACCCCCATGTAAGAATAGGACTGGGTTTTATTTAGAGTACCCACCATCTTAACCATTAGTATTCAGAATAATGTTTCCAAGCATGAGTTGTCCTCATGACTGTATACAGCCTGAACGCATGTGACTTTTGCTCATATGACCTTGCTTAACACTAAAGAATATACTCAGAATATAAATTGTCTGATGTTTTGAATAAAGTTGGTTACTCATGGAGACTTTAGTTCACTTCAGCTTTAGGCTTCACTCTTAACAAAAGGCAGGCAAACAGACCTTCAGTTGCTAACCTCTTTACTTCATACATATCCCACTTATGTTGAGGTTTAATATTAGTAAATACAGAAATCTCACTAGCTAGTTCTTCACAGAATGTTCATCTCTTGAGTTCTCCCCATTCCTTGTTTGGAATACCAGATCTCTCACCTAATTTCAAATGTGTACATGTATGTGGGCAAACCTGATTTTATTTATGCCTTCTCTCTGTTATGTCTGAGCACTTACAGGTAGAAATACATGCATTTTAATAAAGGAATTTCTTCTAATTTTTTCTTTGTGTTCAACATTGAGTATAAGTGGGCTGCTGTGTTTCTTTATTTCCTCGATCCAACTAGATGCCCAACAAGTTTTAGGGAATAGCTTTAGGGAAGAGAGATTTATTCTGGCTTTCAGTTTAAGAGGATACAGTCCATCACAGTGGGGAAGACATTGTGGCTGGAACAGTTGGAGGGTGAGGTGACCAGTCATATCACCTATCAGGCAGGAAGCAGAGAAATTTGGCTAGAAAAAGAGGCAGCCCATAAGGTCCATCTTGGTTACTCATTTCCTCCAGTGAGAATCTACCTCCCTAAAATTCCACAACACCCAAACCAGCAGTCCTGGTTGGGAACCAACCATCAACATTTAAGCACACAAGCCTGTGTGGGAAGTTTCACACTATAATGGCTATGGGTGTGTGTGTGTGTGTGTGTGTGTGTGTGTGTGTGTGTGTTAATTTGGGGATGAGAAGGAAACATTGGCTCTTTAAGGCTGATATCCAGTGGCTCAACTATGTTATTGATGTGAAAACTCAATATCATCTTATCTAGAAGGATGAAGCTTCAGGGAGATACTCAGCAGTAGAGATAGATAGACAGATAGATAGATAGATAGATAGATAGACAGACAGACAGATAGATAGATAGATAGATAGATAGAGAAAGACACACACAGAGAGAGACAGAGAGATAGAGAGACAGAAATAGGGGAACAACAGTTGGGCAGGAGTTTTACACACACACACACACACACACACACACAGAGAGAGAGAGAGAGAGAGAGAGAGAGAGAGAGAGAGTCATAGAGTTTTGCTTAGCTTGCTTTCTAAGTCTAGGCCTCCTGTGCATGCAGTGGTCTATATCTACTTGAGTCGACAATGAAGATTAGCCTTCACAGACTGAATCAAACGATCTTGTGGGTGGGGATATTCTTCTACTGACCTTGAACCTTCAGGTCCAGGAGTCCAGATGGACACAGCTAGGTCAGAGTTCCTCTGAGGTCTCACTCTCCCCCAGGAAAGTTATATGAATCAGGAAAATGGGTTGTATCTGAATCTTCTACAAGGCCCTCCTCCAAGCACCCCCCCCCCCCGTTTTGAGAGATGGGGAGGGCCTGGATGAGGGATCTGGATGACTGACAGCTTCTTTTCAGTCTGTCTGGAGCAGAGAAGACTCAGACATCCAGATGTGAATATCTCTATCAGGACCCCCACTGAGTGCTTCCCTTGTTTCTACATGTTCAGTCCCCTCCCCATGTCACCTGACAGAACTGAATCCTCTAGCTAAAAGGAGGACTGACTTGGGGACCAGAAAGGCAGGGCTAACTTTTATGGTTAAGCGTAATCTCTGAGCTTTTGGTTACTTTAGTTTCTATCTCATGATCAGAAAGTAAGACAAGAATTTGAGGTAGCTGGCACACAGGATGTGAGACATCACAGTGTGCTCTCTGACTATGTGCCCTGTGTGACTTTATAACTCTCTCCTTACCTGTTTTGTCCTTGGTAGCACCTCGTACTCTTGGGACTGGTGGGGAGTTGAAGCCATTGTCTGTGGTACTGATGTACACTCAGGCTCTCAGATGTTGTCTCAGCCATGGAGGGAGGCGCATAAAGTCAGGACTGAAGTGAGGGATCAGATATTTAAGTTCATCGGCTAGAGCTTAATCTGGTGTCTAGACACAGACTGAGTTTCCAAAAGTCTATCCACGTGCTGGGACCTCTTGGGACAAGCATCAACAAGTTTGTCATAATGTAGTTCTGCTGCCCCCTGGTGGGTCTTATTTCGAGATATTTGAGTGATTGTGTCCTCAGGGGCTTCATTTATTTGCAATTAGAGCAAGAAATTAGTCAAAATAGTTGAGCTTTTAAACATATTTTTAAAAATTAAGTTTTGACAGTTCCACACATGTATATAATGCATCTTTGACCACAAACATCAAGCCCAACTTCTCCTCCCATTCCTTGCAGATACTCCAAACACACACCTCCCAAGTTCAAGTCCTTTCTTTTTTATGTGTGCATGTATGTGCATGGTACGTGTGTGTGTGTGTGTGTGTGTGTGTGTGTGTGTGTGTGTGTTGCTGAGTTTAATTAGTGCTGCCTGCTGGAATGTTGATTGACTTTGTTGGCTTGGTCTCATGTAGGTAGCAATAGCATTTGGGATTTCAAGAGTGCAATGGCCTTGTCCTGTTTAAGAGACAGCACTTCATTCCAGGCTGACCTTGAACTTGTACTGCCTCTGACTCTTCAGCATCTCCTGCCAGCTTGTAGCATCACAACTGGCTTTGCTGGGTATTAAAATAACTGTCAGCTTGTTGTGGCTTTATGTGACTGTAACAAAATACTGGAGGCAAGTAACTTTTGAAAGAGATCAGGTTTATTTAATTTTGAGTATTGAGATTCAAGGTTCAAGACTGGGTAGGTGGGAGGTTAGTGTTGTCTTGATTTGATGTATAAAAAGAACAGTAGATTTATGGCTTCAAAATGAGCAGTAGGAGGGAGAAAGTAAAGTTCCACAATCCCTTCAGGGGCACCCTTCCAATGACTTGAGAACCTTCTACTAAGGCCTACAACCTCCTTGTAGCAACGCCCTGTGGGCCAAACCTTTGGTGTTGGTCTTGTGGGACAATAGCACACTATTAAGTCTCAGTGCTGGCTTCCCATGGCTGGGTCTCTTTAAGCCCTAGTTTTTTCTTTCCCTCTCTCTTTCCTTTCTTCTTTTTTTCCTTCCTTCCTTCCTTCCTTCCTCCCTCACCTTTCTTCCTCCTTTTCTCCTTTCTTCTTCTCTCCCTCCCTCCCTCCTTTCCTTTCTTCTTTCCTTCCTTCCATCCTTCCTCAACATTAACATACATGCCCAGAATAGCTGTTAATCATGTTCACTCTATTAGTCTGTCTCATGCCTCTCCCATTCTAAGGAGGCCACCCTTCCCCCACAGTTCCCCCTTTACGCTCATGGATCTCTTCTGTGCTTGTGACCCACTGAATTTAGTTAGAGTTCTTGCCCGAGCTCGAGTGGAACCTTGCCTATTGACTGACTACTTACCATTGAAACAAATGAGTCCTCTCCCTCCAGCAACCAGCAGCCATGGTCTCAGTGTCCTGTATCTAAAGGGTGTGGCTTGTGTCTCCAGTAAGAGGATCCTATCATCAAGTTCTGGTGGCCTACCAACATCAATTTCCATAATGGTGTTTTGAGAAACTCTGGGACCTCCGTGACAACCCCTGACTTCTAATGTGTTCACCCCTATTCAAATGCTTGCCTTTATTTTTAAAATACACTTTAGATTACCATACAAAATAATAGGTTTCCAATTTTTTTATGCATCCTTATGTGTGGTTACTTCCCCTCTCTCCTCCCTCCACTTACACTTTTCCGCTGGAGTTTTCCAGCCTTCTTCTTTCATATTGTCTGTTCTCCTAGCAAACCTCAGTTTCTTTGTCTCTGAAACATGAAATGGCTTTACTCTACATGCCTATTAGGGATTATTTTTGTTTTTTGTTTTTGGCACGGAGTGGGGCAAGAAGGGAAGCTGGGGAGCTCACACAAGACCTGAAGATTTGGACTGCAGAAAGCAGGAAGCTTTGGATAAACTGTGTGGCCACAGCTTCGTCCACCAGGCGGCAGCAGACGCTCACACACGAACCCTGCTCAGCACTTGTATTGTCTTCCTGTCCCAGCAGGTCAACATGCAAGCTTCCTGTGTTCACACTTTCCCCAGGTGCCCAGTATATGCTAGGCTCTGGGTGTCCCCAAGTCTTTCACTGGAAGACAGTAAGCCTGTGGGACAGTGGACCAGGCCGGGATACTTGGTAAGATAGAGCGGGTCTGAGACCCCGACACTCGGGAACCCACCTGAGATAGTAGGCCCCTCTCTGCTCTCTGACAGATTCTTGGCCAGTTACATGTGTCCACACTCCTTAAGTCCATCACGTAGCCCCAAACAAATTTCTCCATGCTATTGAGGTACCTAGAGCCCCTGAGGGTTTAGTCAATAAGCTTTCCTACCCAGACATTTTTCCCTGCACAAGATATTTAATCTCTGGTCCACTCTGAGAAGTTGGTATGCATTCATGTGCCTTGATGAACAGTAAGTAAATGGTATGGATAAATATGGACTCTCTCTTCCATCAAAAGCACCATGTGGACGATGGAGAAGGCCTTTCCCTACAGAACCGCCACCTAAATCTCCCATAGAAGGACTCTCTGGATTTCCAAGAAGACAACAGCTCCCAAGCTAAGGACTGATGAGTAGAGCTGGAGTTTACAATATCCCCAGCCCCAGGGTTTGTCTTTGTCTTCAGCCTCCAGGTCCCCAATGGTCCTTGCCTTATCCAGTGCCCATGGACCCTGAATCCTTTGTTCCCAACTCCTCTGTGCAGCACCCCATGGCAACTGGAGGCCTGGGAGTCAGGGAGCCCTAACTTTGGTCTTTTCTATATTAGAGTGAATTCTCTCACCTGCTGAGTGGTATGTTGATACTTCCCTAAAACCCAACAAGAAAGTGGTGGTGGAGTGAGACACAGTCAAGCACTCCCCACACTTCACCTCCCCAGCTGTGAGTTCCAATCCCAGTGGTGGGGCAGAACGCAGACCCACGTAAATCTCCATTGGTTCAAGGTCCTCACACATGAACTTGGTAAGACACCACCAGGCTGCAGGAATTTCTCTGAGGATCTATGGTATTGGCTAAAGACTTTCTGTCTATACTGGCTGGGATCCTGGATGAAGCTGTTCAGGAATATCAGGGTCTTGGCTTCCTCACCAAGGTTTACATAATTTATCAGTGACCCTAGAAGGAAAATGCTGAGGACAATGGACAGTGATGTTTCTAAGAGACAGAGTGTTTCTTCCTTGGCTCAGAATGTAGCAGATACTTGTGTGTTTGTGTGCGTGCGTGCGTGTGTGTGCGTGTGTGTGCCTGCGTGTGTGTGTGTGTGTGCGCGCGCGCGCGCGCACACACACACATGGAAGCCAAAGGTCAATATTATGTGTCCTATTTGATCTAAATTTTGAGATAAAATCTCTCACTGTACTCACCACCCACCAGTTGGCTAGACTGACTGACTGACTGACTGACTACTGAGTTAGGAATCTTCCTGTCCCTGCTTCCCCAGTGGTGGGCTTATAGGCTCTCAGTCATGCTGCACTTCTTACGTGGGTGTGGGAGATTGGACTTACATACTCAGGCTTGTGTCGAAAGTGTGTTCTTTACCAACGGAGCCACCTCTCTAGCCTCAGAATGCTCTTAGAAAGAGTGAACGAGGAGAGCCAGGCTGCAGAAGTATAACCTCCCCTTTGGTGTTGGTGTACAGATGTGGGCACATGGCTTAGAGTCTGTGGCCGTTTGTGGGCATGAGGGAATCCGAACTCTTACTGGGAAACAGATCAGATCTGATTATAGAAACATGAAAATCCTCCCGGCTCCAAGCATCTGCTTATTTTTCTCATTCCTCCAGCTTGGCTCAGAGAGCGTTCTCTCAAAGAAAGATCTGCTCAGTGGCTGCTCCTCACAGAGACAGCAGAGCCCTGCCTTGGCTTTACCCTGGAGCTTCCCTCTGTTAGTGGAGCAAATGATTCACGGAGGAATGGGATTTGTATCGATAGACATATGTTTATCCAGATCAATTTGGGAAAATTATCATTGCAACAGTCCCCAGGCAGGGGTTTACAGATAATAAGGATTCTGAGCAGGGTAATGTGAATGACAACCGTGTACAATGAGATGAGAAAGCTGCTTAGCAGATGGTCTGTTAGGAGGACAAGGCACAGTCAGGGGAGATGTTGCGGTGACTCTTTGGAATAAAGGGCAGGATGCTTTCTAAATGGCTCTGCGTCATTAAGGAAGGAGAAGTTCAAAGTGAGAGGGGAGCAGACTTAAGAAAAGGGGTACACTGTGATGAAGACTGATCCATCCGCTGCTGGCCTTAGGTGAACTCAGGGTGCTGGGGACCTGGACACTGTCAGCAGAAACGATTGAGGAATCCACACAGCACGGAGGGTTGGATCTCTTCTGTTTGTGCTCTTCCTCATCAGCTCTTTAAGTTTTCTATTTGTGTGTGCATGTGTGTGTTCTCCAAGAGATCTTACTTAGGCTCATCTGTCTTCTGATTACCTTTAGGTTTGGCCAATGACCAATTTCTTTTCAGTTTAGCCAATAAAAAGTTTCCTTTGAGTTTGACCAATGAGAAGTTTTCTTTGTGTTTGACCAATAAGATGCTGTCTTTGCTTCCAACTAAAAAGTGTTATTTGAGTTTGGTTGATAAATCAGTTGGTGTCTAGTCAGCAGGATGGTTTTACATTGTAAGTTTTTTCTCTTCTTCCAGATTTATAGCTGACACCCCAATTATGGTGTATTAAGGTATTAAGGGGGTGACACTTTTGGGAAGTAACTGGGTTAGGTAGATGAGGATGGGCACTCTGTATGGAATTTGTTAGTGCCTCTCTTTAAGGTCCTGTCTCCACCCGTAGCTCCTGCTTCCACCTGAAAGCCATTCTTCATTGATCCTCAAGGTACGCCCAATACTTGTAGGGATCAAGTACAGAGTGGGAGAGTTTCTCTGACTTCAAGTATAGTTTATGTTTGTTTTCTGCTTTCCAGATGTTTCACCTCTCTGGGGCCCATTTCCCCACTCCTGGGAAAGTGATACAATGACCTTGGTCCTCAGGTCCAAGTAGTGCAGGAGAATTTTGGCAGCTTGACTTTTGGTATGTTGGTGCCAAACACTGAGCAAAACCACTGCACCTTGAGTTCACTCATCTGCCCCACAGCTTCCTCTGAGTGATGCCTGTGCAGCCAGCTGCCTTTGAAGGCCAATGTGCAGAAGACTTAGGGAAGGTTTTCTGATGTGTAGATGCAAAGAATGGTGGGCATGCAATAGATGTGAAGCCCTGAAGCCCCGAGTCTACAGACCATTCAAACAAAATCACTGACCTCTGCGTTTCAGTGTTCTCTTGTCTGTTGGTTAGTTTTGGGAAAGGCTCTAGGACCTCTCCCACTGACTTTAGATTGACATAATGTTCATGTGTTCCAGTGACATATTTCAGTTTATGTCCACGTCACTGTCTATTTGATGGATGGCAAATTTCAGTTCTTACCTTTTGTATTTTCAACCTCCTTCTACTTACATCAGCATGGAACCTATTTAGTAAATTATCAGTTATAGCTGCTGAAACCCAGGGTTGTTTGCTGGGAAAAATGGCTCAGTGGCAGAGAACCTACCTAGCGTTTTAACGTGCAGGGTTCTGTGTTCTCTTGAACACTTTTTCTGTCGCTGCCCTGTTGTCTCATCATTTGTGACAGTTAGGTGTGGTTCATGTTGATTTTAATCAGACATATGATTATGAACGGCACAACTTTAATTTGTGATTACCAGCATTTGTGGAACATAGAACATTTTTGTTTTGTTTTGTTTGCATAGGATAGTTCAAGTTGTTGGATGCAACTGTCCAATGAGTGTGAAAACTGCCTGAGAGAGGAGGGTTGCTGTATCTTGTGTTTGGTGATTGTGGAATCAGAAGTAGAAGAGACTTGGACCCCATGTGACACACTCTTTACTTTATCTATAGTTTGAAGGCAGTGGAAGTCATTGGAAAACGAGCTTTCTGGGAATTCTGTCTATTCATAAGCAGAAGAAGTAGAGGGGTGGAGGAAAGAATGTGTGATCTAGAGCCTCATACACTTAGAGTGTCTGAAGCGACTGCCAGGATGTCTACAGTGCTGCTTAGAACCACTGATGCCCTCCAAGAGACTATCTATTCTCTTGCTCTCACATTTATCATTCTTCTGCCCAGCAAATTAGTCATGAGTACCTGCTGTATCATAATGCCCCACGCTTCAGCTCAAGGGTGCTCTACTTGTGCTTCTGCTGATCTGTGTATCTTTAGAATTTTCCCTTCATTAATTTTCTCAGAATTATCTTTGTTGACATCTACAGAAAAATTCCAACAAGTACAAGGAGTTTCTACAAACCTTATGGGTGGTAGGTTCATTTAAAAGACTTTGATAGGCAACTGAAGTGTTGGGACACATTTTACTCCTATGTAGCCAATTCTGGTGGCTTAGAGATGATGCCTTAGTTTCCATGGGAATAAAGGGAAACAGGAAGCAAGCAGATTGGCTAAGAGTATTGAGGCCCAGAGAATAATTATGAAAGGCTACTTCTGATCATTAACTAAACCAGTGACAGAGGAGGCCAGTGTTGAAGAGCTTGAGATCCAATCATAAATCCAGCACTGTTCCTTACATTACATGGACAGGTAACTGAACCTCTCCAAGGCTGTTTCATCATCTGTGAGAAAGGCTGGATGTCAGAACCTCTGCTTCTGAGGTGTCCACCAAGACAACTGGAGAGATGCCAGGCACAGCCTCTGGCTCATGGTGTTGGGTAAATATGATCAACTGTTGGTGATAACAGTAATTAAAATAATAATATGTTGTTGGTGGAGATTGTGTTGATAGTGATGGATGGCTCTGATAGTTATGATCACTATGGTAGTGATGATGGCAGTGAGAACAATGATGATTTTGTTGTGGTGATGGTGACAATGGTGACAATGATGAAGAAAAGTTGATGGTAAATGTGTAGACGTAGTGACAATATTGAGGGTTTTGTTGATGGTATAATGATAAGGTGATAAAGATTATGTTGATATGAGGGTGGTGATGATGGCCGTGGTAGGATGGTGATGATACTGATGACAGTGAGGATGATGCTAATGAGAGTTACCATGGCAGTGATGGTCAGGATGGTGATGGAGGTGGTGGTTGTAAGGATGGATGTTGATAGTGATGATGATGGTCATGATGGTTTGAATGGGAATGGTCCTTATAGTTCATATATTTGAATGCCACTAGGAAGTGACACTATTAGTAGGTATGGTCTTAGAATAGGTATGGCCTTCTTGAAAAAAGTATGCCATTAGGGGTGATCTTAGGTTTTCAGATGCTCAAGCCAGGCTTAATGTCTCTCCCTCTTCCTGCTGTCTGTGCATTTGGATATAGGACTCTCAAGCTCCTTGTTCAGCATCATGTCTGCCTGCAGGCTGACATGTTTCCCATCATGCTTATAGTGAACTAAGCCTCTGAACTGTAAGTCACCCCCAATTAAATGTTTCCCTTTATAAGGGTTGCAGTGGTCATGGTGCAACTTCACAGCAATAGAAACCCTAACTAAGACAGTAGTGATGATGCTGATCCTGGGCATGGTGATGAAGCTGACGGTGATAACGATGGCATGACAATGGCGTACTGAGAATGATGATGCTCTCAAATCTTGGAGTTAAAACCTGTGCTCCAAGTCATATTCAGACACTCATGTTCAATTATGCAATTAAAAGAGCCAATTAAAACTGAAAAGCACAAAACAAAAAACATTCAATGTGGCCACATTATGAAGAGGGACATAGAGATTCAATGAACTCCTGAATTATATTTTAAGGATCCCAAAATGAGATTAAAGTTTGAATAGAGGGTCAGGAGTGTGCATTCATAAGCAGTCCCAGTAAATGTGGGGTCCAACCATCACTGAGCCATCCTTGTCAGAGCTTCACTTTCATTGTGTAAGGTGGTCGGGTAACTTGTTGGAACTCTGTGAAATCTTTTAGAGAGACAAATTATACCCTGGCTGCTGCTTTTTCCTTTACAGCATGAGAATCCTAGGAAAATTTCATTTCTTTTCTGCCTATTGTTTCGACAGTCTAATAGATTGAGAGACACATGTGTCTCTGTAATATCTTCATTTCTGCAGGACTGGCTTGATCTCGATGGAGGGATGAAGATGATCAGTGAGATCTGAGGAAGCCATAAAGATGACTCCTACAAATCTTGATGACTAAGGAAGACCTTTAAACCAATACAAATTATGTTTCTATTGTTCTAGGTATCTTAGGGTTTTATTGCTATGAAGAGACATCTTGACTTCTGCAAGTTTGTTAAAGAAAGCATTTAGTTGAGGCTGGCTTACAGTTTCAGAGGTTTAGTCTATTATCATCTTGGTGGGAAACATGGCAGTGTCCAGGCAGACATGGTACTGAAGAAGGAGTTGAGAACTTTGCATGTTGATATGAAGGCAGCAGCAGGAGACTATGGGCCACTCTGGGTGCAGCTTGAGCATAGGAGACCACAAAGCCCACTCTACCAAGGCTACACCTCCTAATAGTGTGACTTCCTGTGGGCCAAGCATTCAAACACATGGGTCTATGGGGGCCATCTTCATTGAAACAACCACACTAGGCTTTGTAAGAACTAAGCAGATGCAGACTGTCCTGCATGGGCTCTTTTCACCTGGACTGTCCCTAGTGACCTGTCTTTTGTGTTGAGTGGTGCTCAGCAGCTTCAAGAAAGATCTATAGCACGTTTAGTAGATCTGTCTTCAACTCATCTGTTTCTTCAAAATTTGCATACTACTTGAGTTATCTTTAGGTAACATTTCTTCCCATTGTCTTACAGTGTGTGTGAGAGATCCCATGGATAGGAAGCAACTACAGAACTAGAAATGATGATCAGACTAAGTTATTTCACATTAGCTAGGCTGTTGTAGTCTGCAGATTCTCTGAGCCTCAGGCTTCCTTTACTTGATAACAGGTGTTAGGTAGGTATTAAAGATGGGCTATATCAAAGTGAGACTCTGATCCAACTGTCAGGATCTGAAAGAAACAGAAGTTGTCATGTGGTAGCTTTGTTCAGTGCTCAGATTTTAGACTACTCAAACCCATTTCCCAGTGGCTAGTGATTCTTACTATACTCAGTGGACGATCTGCTCCAAAGACAGGCTATGGTATTACACACCATGGATCTGCCCCACTCCAGACCCATGGGGACTGACACTGACAGGTGGGCCCAGGTAAAAATTAGCTTGTAACTCATCAGCCTGGACTCCCAGCCTGGCTTCCCCAAGCAACTGAAGGGCAGACACTGTCAGACAAGGCTTCTATTTAGAGAAAGCATGTGAGTGGCCCGGTGTAGGCTGGGTCAGGCTCTGTCCAGGGCTTGTTCAAGTCCCCAAATCAGGCTTGCTGGGGAAATCACTGCAGGCTGGGCATAGAAGCCCACCATTGTGATCATCATTCAGCAAATCAAAGGATGAGAAATCTCTTTCCTCTCTAGAGGCTTCCAGGGAACCTTTTCTGTATGAAGGAGGCCAATGAAGCAGCTGGTCACCAGGAAGAGATGAAAAGGATCAATACTGTGTATGTGGTGTGTGTGTGTGTGTGTGCGTGCATGTGCTCATGCTTGTGTATGTATATATATGTGTGTGTGGATTCTCGTATATGTATTTGTATATGGAGGCCTGGGATCAACCTCAGTGTCCTTAGGACACTCTCTATCTTGTTTTTGAGATAGGGTCTCTCTCATTGGCCTAGAACCTAGAACTCATTGGTTTGGCTCAGCTGCCTGGCCAGTGATCCCTAGGGATCTACATGTCTCTACCGTCCAGTATTGGGATTACAGAAGTACCTCACTTTTTTTTTTTTTTTTGTTAAAGAAATAACATTTTTTTTGCCACATCTGTTAATGAGCAATTTCCTCACGTCCTGTCCTGCTCAGTAGCTGTTTTCCCCAGATGCCTTCCAGGAAGACTCATAGCATGTGCAATTACGAATGTCAACACAGATCTTCTTTTATGCTGTGACGTTAGTGGAGATTTTCAGAACACCCATAACCTGCCCTACTTTCAGTCTTGAACTATATATAGGCAGTGTCAAACACACACCAGTGAGCATTATCACTACAAAGCCCCTTTCTGCTCCATGCTCCACTTTCAATGAGCATTATTAAGTTGTCTCAGTTCTTACCACACCCCTGTCTGGCATCTTGCTTATTTATTCTGTGGAGGTGCATCATTTAATTGCATGTACTTCAGAATGGACAAGGTTGAAGCTTAGTATTACTCTGCTCTCCTCATCCATCTCAAGATGGCTCATTTATTTGAGGATCTGGACATAGTCCACTCATCTTCTTTATAGCGCATGTTTCTGTCTTTATGTTCTCATCTCCCCTTTGTGTTCATTTCCCCTAGCAGGGGACACTTGGGAAGGAGGCAGCAGTGTGGTTCCTTCTTGTCTCCTTTAGACATACATACGGTGTATTTCTTTCCTTTGGGAATTTTTGTCCTCAGCACATTGTAATCTGTATAAAAGATGTCCCAGCAATGAGGACAGAGAGCAGAGTGTTCGGAGGACTTTTTGGAGCTGCTGGGCCTGCAGGGTGACCTTTCTGAGAACATTGAGTGTAGAAAGAAACCTGATTCTTATTTTCAGCTTTGCTGTGTCACTTTTCTCGGTGAGACATAAAGAAATGTCTGTTCACTCTACATAAGGAACTGAAGACAAAACTGAAGTAATTATACTACCAAAGTCCAGCTTGATGAACCAGTCTGTTTATTTTAGGAGTATGGGTGAGGGGTTACTTTCAGGAAATTATATATCCCAAAAGCAGCTGTATCACCAGAACCCCATCCTAGTACAGGTGTCACTCAGAAGCTGGAAACCCAAATCACATTGTGGACCTTACAGACAGCTCAGCACACTGAAGCATCTCTTTTTCCTATTACTTATATAACCTTGGAGAAGAAGCACCTGGTGGATTTTGGGAACTTCTGAGATTTGTGAATTTTTTGTTTCCTGAGTCTTAAGGAACATCCCTTTAGAACTTTCTAAGCCTTGTCAAGCTTCCATTCAGGACAGAAGGCTTCAATTCAGAGAAAATAATCATTCAGCACCGCTACTCCATCACCCCAGCCAAGATACACACCTCCTGGGCTCTGCTGTCCTCAGACATTACAGGAGAGGAAGTTGTGTTGTTTTTCCCTTTCTTTCTTCCTGTCATGGAGGAATAATGAAGACTATTGCCTCTCATGCAGCAATAACTTGCTAAACGGGAGGAACATGTGCCTTTCAGAAGCATTTGTGCTTTGAGGTCCTGCTGGTCAACCTTGTCCAAGACTCAGACGTAGACCTGCATTCTTCTGTGGCATGTTCTACCTCCTTTCCAGGTTTGGGTTTGACTGTTATCCCTGACTGTTTCTGGCTCATTGAAAAGACAGCGGCCTACAGATGTCAGTGGAGAGGGGAATGACCAGGTATGGTGGAGACCACTGACCCATGTCCTTGATTGAGTATCTTCTTTCTGGGGGTCCCAGTGCTCAGTTCTATTTTGGCCACAATTTGGCATAAATCATCTTGCTAGAACACAGGCCATGAAGACAAGTGTCTCATAATCTGCTATAAAAATGATAATCTGATGAAACATGGTCCTGCCTGGAGGTTTCCATGTTCTTTGGGTGGATGGCATGGACTTGTTCTGTGCTCTGTTGTAGGTGATATATCAGGCAGCTATGGGGTGCTGAGATGGGTATTCCTCCGTGTTGTTTGCACAAGAGGACAGAGTAAGACTATAGAGTGACCTTTGGGAGGGACATGTGGCCTTGCCACTTGATTCTCTTGGCTATTTGTTAGGGTTCTGGGCAGAGGAGATCCAAAACAGGGAAGAAACAAACTACTCCAACTCCTCTGACACTACCTTCCTTTGCCCAGTTTCCACCTTGAACTTTCCAAGGTCAGGACCTGAGTTCCACCATCTCTACGTGGCCATTGTCCCCACTGACCTTCTGGAAGGACTCAGGACAATCTTTCTTGCTTGCTGCAGGTCAACCTGCACTTGTGCTGATGTTCTCTTCTCCCTTGGTCAGGATATCCTTCCATTTGCTTGCTCCTGATCCAATTCACAACCTGGATTCCTGCAACACAGCCAGCCCATGCCATTCCACACTAAGGTGAGTCAGCAGATTCCATCCTATTTATAGTCTCATGTGGGCCTCAGACCTGGCTTCACATCTAGTAGCCTGGCAACCTCAGAAGAGCTCCTCTTGTCTTTTATTCTCCACATATTAAAAGGTTGATGATTACTCTATCAACATCATGATATAGTACCATTGGTAAATGAAAGAGAAATACAGATAAGGCACTTATATTCTACTTCATTCAGTGCTGACTGCTGAGAGTTTAATTTGATATATTTCATTTTTATTAATTCATATTTAATTTAATTTAAAAATCTATCTATCTGTCTGTCTGTCTGTCTATGTTTTTATGTGTGGGTATGGGCATTGGTATAGGAACCCGAGGACAGCTTTCTGGAACTAGTTCTACTATGTAGGTCCTGGAACTCAAAGGTTAGTAGGCTTAGTGGCACTCTTCTTTACGAATGGCCTCTTACTGATGAATTTATTTATAGCTTGTATTACCTGTATGAATACAAATGCAGCTAATATATGTATGCAGTAAGTATTTAGACTTGTTCTAAAGGAAGTCTGGCTTTTACCTTTGAATGTTGAAAGGTAATTTTTGTTTGCTTGCTTATTTGGTCTATCCATAGAGTAACAATGTGACTTTGGTTGTCAATAAATGCACCAAAGAACCAGCTTTAGAGCAATCCTTTGGGCTTTGCATTCATTATTGATCTGAAAGCTAGACCAATGACTTGGAAGTCCATCATGTACCCATAAATCTCATTCACTCTCTCATCCATCATCAATCCATCCATCCGTCCATCCATCCATCCATCCATCCATCCATCCATCCATCCATCCTCCATCATCCACCCATCTACCTATCCCTTACTCACTTATGAATCCATGAACCCATCCACTCTCACATCTATCCATCCATCCATTGACCTGTTCATTTATTCTTTTCCCTCCCTCCTTCCCTTCGTCCCTCTTTACTTTCTTCCATCATATGTACATAATGTCCACATAAGTATTATGATGTCTGAGGCTCTGGTCAGCCTCACTATTTGATGAGGCTCTATGCAGCCTGTCATGTATGTTGAGGAACATGCTCATTAGTCTGTCAGGGAAAGATAGTAGGGAATCTCATCTAAGTCTTTCTCTGTACTATGTCCTGTGCACTTCTTGGCTGATTTTTTTTCTCTATTGGTTCTCTGTAATGAACTGGGCAGTGAGTATGAATTTTAAAAAGGACTTTATCAATTTTTTTTAGCTAAGTAAATGGTGGCTCCTGGAAGGGTTTCTTCATCATTCCAGGCAGGATTCCTTGGAGCAATCTGATCTCTGTTGAGCAATACTGGAGAAGTAAGTCTGACCTTCAGGATGACCATGTAGCAGTCAGAGAGTGACTGTGAGTGCTTCTCTTTGTCCCCCGATCACAGACACCAAAAGAAGAGCCAGGCTGTGATCTGACACCATCAATGATACAGGCATGCATTTTTATATGTGAACTTGAATTCATGAGCCTGTCAATAGATTTGCCCTGGGGAAAGGGACTTTAGGGCATCTTGGTGCTCAATGACAACCTCCTTTATAATAGTAGCAATCTTGGAGCCCAATTTATGTATGTATGTATGTATGTATGTATGTATGTATGTATGTATGTATTTACTTACTAAATATGTGAGTATACTGCTGTTTTGTTTGGACATACCAGAAGAGGGAATCAGATCCCATTGAAGATGGTTGTGAGCAACTATGTGGTTCCGGGAATTAAACTCAGGACCTCTGAAAGATCAGTCAGTGCCTTAACTGCTGAGCTTTCTCTCTGCTCTGGAACCCAAATCTTATTTATAGTGGTTGGTTTCCAGGGAGCTCAGTTCCTTCAAGAATCTGGTATCTGTTTCATTATTGGAGTCAAAGAGAAACAGGGATGGGGTTAGTGACAACCACCTTCTCAAGTTCTTGTCCTGAGGCTCACAAGAGTTTGGAAGCTATTCAGGAAACATCTGATATGAGAAAACTCCTATTTAGGAGAAGCAATAATAATTTATTTGCCCATCTTATATGTACTTTCACTAATATAAAACCTACTGTATCCTAGAACCCAAGATCACTGTGTCAAACAAAACAGACATGATTCATTGAATGCCTACTTCTTTCCTTATCAAGTTAGTTTTTATCCAAATTCTACAGATAGGGAAAGATAAGTGTATGTATTGGTTTGGGTTTTCTTGCTGTGAAGAGACACCATGGCCACTGCAACTCTTATAAAGGAAAAGATTTAATTGAGGGTGGCTTACAGTTTCAGAAGTTTACTCTATTATCATCATGGTAGGAAACTTGGCAGCATCTAAACAGACATGGGGCTGGAGAAAGAGCTGAGAGTTCTCCAGGCAGCAAGGAGATACTTTGTGCAACACTGGGCAAATCTTGAGCAAAGAAAGCCTTAAAGCCCGACTACACAGTGATGCATTTCCTCCAAGTCCACACCTATTCCAACAAGGCTACAGCTCTCCCTGCAGGCCAAGCGTTCAAATACATGAGTGTATGGGGGCTCTATCATTCAATGTGATTCAAGCCATCACAGTGTAAAGAAGTGAAATTAAAACCATGGAAAAGATATTTAAAACTTGTACCATAGGTGTGGATTATATATAATTCCAATTCCCACTGCTAAAGAAAGGAAGACACCCTGAGGCGTGAGCACTGAGAAAGCCCTGAACTAGCTGCTGCTGCAGGAACCATGTTGCTCACACAGCAGGCTCAGGCTCAGGTTCCTGGTATAGGAGATGAAAGTGGTAGCGGGGGAGAGGGGGTTGTGTCACAAAGGTAGAAGTCCCTCTTTGGTTGGAGAGATTGCTCAGTGGTTAAAACCTCTCTCCAGGGAATCTGAGCTTGGTCTCTAGAACCCATATCAGATGGTTTCAACTGCTAATAACTCTAGATCTAGGAGATCTGACACTCTCTTCTACCCTCCATTGGCACCTATGCATACAAGTACACACACACACACACACACACACACACACTTACCCATTAGTAAAAATAAATAAATAAATCTTATGGCAACTACATCTGCTTGACCACTAGAAAGTAAAGGGTAGTTCTGAACTGCTAGTGGAAAGGACAAAGCCCTTTCTCAGATAAATTATAATACCACCCAGCCTCCTAGATAATGACTGTGTGTGAAGAAAGCTGGAGCCCCCGTGTTCTGGTCTCTTTAGTGTGGATCCTAGGAGGTCCATCAAGGTCAGCATGAAAGCTAAATGAAGATAGCACTTAAGGGCTGCCTGTGGCAAGAATTTTTATCTTTTATGTTAAATTCAGAGGCCCATAGCATTTTCTGTTTAGGTATTTCATGAGGCCCTTTGATACAGAAGTAGCACTATCTACCAAATTGACATCCCAAAGATAATATGTCTCTGTGACTAGAGGACATCTTGCTGACCATGTGGAAAATTTTAAGTAAACTATTTAAATTAAATACTGGTTTGTCAAAATTAAATTCAATACTGCCCAGTTAAGCTAAAGAGGCTGACTTTAATACCACATTTAAAAGTAATGTGTTCGTCAATCATCCTATTTCTCATTTTGCTTTGAGTAACCTGTCTCTCCTCTTAAAAGTAATGACTGGTATCACTGTACAGTGGCACACAATTCAAAGGAGAAAAAAAACAAGGGAAATTAAAAATACCTATGTCTTAGGAAGTGAGAAAAAATAAAAATGATTTCTGCGGTGACAGTAGTTTTTTAGATGTGAAAGAGAATAAATTGTAGATGATTTGTTTACATGGATTTCATTGAGTATTATTTCTCATTGTGAAGGAGTATATACTATGCAAAAAATTTTCATTTTGACCATTGTGAAGTGTATTTTTTAGTGGCCCAACACACCCTTTTTACTGCACTGTAATCACTAGCATTTCCTAGGGTTTTTCACCAACTTAAACGGGAGCCTTGTCCCTGTTCAGAAATCCCTTCTCATTGCATCAAACCCCAATGGTAGCCTCTGTCCTATCTTCTGTCTCTATGTATTTGATCATTTCAGTTACTTACAATGTATTTGTATTTTAGTGTCCGACTTGTTCTCTTACCTTACATCTTCAAGGATTCACCGAGTTACAGTAGTGCTGGGCTGGATTGTGTTCATCCCCCACCCCCTAACAATTCACATTGAATTCCCAAACCCCAGTACCTGGGAATGTACTCACATTTGGAGATGAAGTGTCACAGTGGCCTTTGAATGATAATGACTCCTGTGGTTTGAATGTGAACTATCCTCTATAAGCTTACCTATTTGGCCATTTGGTCTACAAATGACAGTGCCATTTTGGAAGGCTGCAGAACCTTTAGGAAGTCGAGCCTTCTTGAGGGAAACACATCACCATCAGGTCAGATCTTGGAGTTTTATAGCCTGGCTATACTTCCTGTCCATTCTTGCTATCTACTTTCTGTTCACCAAATTGTGAGAGATCTTAGCTGTACATTCCTGGTGGTTTGGAACTAGTCATTACTATGCCTTCCCTTCCATGGTAGATGGTAAAAACCATCAAAACTGTGAACGATAATAAATTATTCCTCCCTTAAATGACTTCCTACCATGTATTTAGTCAGAAAAGCCACCTAGGGCCAAACAAAATCCATTGTTTCCATGGGAACAAAAATGACATTTTTGTGAAAAGGGAAACTTGAAAGATCTATACTCATTTTATCTTAAGATAATATTAAATGAAATGAAATTGTGGTGGATTAGCAGAAAGTAGAATTAGCCTCTACTTCTGATCAACTGTCTTCAACAGGGAAGATGCTGAACTGATATAAACAGTGTAGGTCACCGGATCCTGATCTGAGAAATAGGCAGATAGGTTCCCTGTTTTAATAGGAAGGTAAGTAAAGTCATATTGGTTCATGGTATAGGAGAACATGAGAAAATGTATGTATTTTAGAACCAACCACCCCAAGCAACCACACTGCCTGCCAAGAGGCGGGGTTCACTGCTCATAGATATTTTTTCTTTTCTTTTGTAACTTTTTATTGGTTCTTTGTGAATTTCACATCATGCACCCCAATCCCACTCAGCATCCCCCACCCCTCATACCTGGCCTCTATCCTTGATCTTTCCAAATAAATCCTGTTGTGGAAACTGCAGTGTGTCACAGTGCATCCCACACTATACCCTTTTGTCCACAGTTTCCTGCTTCCAAATGTTCATTGTAATGAGTCATTGGTCTGATAAGAGTGAATAGAGAAGCCTTTGGTTTCTGCTACGGTAACAATATAGGATCCTCACTGGGACACCTCTGGATATCCTGTTGATGCCCCGTGTCATGGAGATTCTGGAGATTTGGGTCTGTAAGACTGGTCCCTGCATGCACTCGAATGGTTCATTGATGAAGTAGATGTTGGCGTGGGCCAATTCAAAGTTCTAGATCTTGGTCTGAGAGGCATCTGAGCTGATCATCCCACCAGCTCTTTTGTACCCACACCACCAGGGCAAGCTCTCCTGTCCTGGCCAGGCTGACCCATCCAATGTCACCATCAGCAAGGGACAGAGCAAGCTCTCCTACCCTTATTCCCTTCTGGCTGGCCCACTGACAAATCCTGTAAGCTCAACCCTGCTGCCCAGGTGAGATGCAGGGTCTGCTCTGCCAAGTGTTGTAGCTGGTGGGGAACATGGTCATTTCTCTCACTCTCACAATCCTAGGGCCACTTCTCCTTCCCAGTTTACCTGTGCCTCTGCCACCAATGTCAGCTCTACTGTGTTTGTACAGGCAAGGTGCAGGGCCTGCTCTCCCAAGCACTGGAGTAGGTAAGGGGCAAAGACAGCTTTCCTGCTCTGATGACCTTGGGGCCAGCTATCCTGCCTGTCATAGGCAGCAAGGGGCAAGAGAGGGAGGAAATACCCAGACATTTTTTCTTATTCAGCAATCTCAAATCAGAGGCTTACTTCTCCAATCAGCCTTACCAGATCACTGGATCAAGGTGAGCCATGATCACCTCCTGGCCTACTGCCTGTGTTCCTTAGCCCTTCTACGTTCCATTCCTATGTTCTTCCATTCGCTCATTTTGTGTTTCTCTCACTAGAATGTAATTTTTAGTTGAAGATGGTTTTGCAAGGAGTGAAAGGAACTGAGGCTGAAATAGTAGCCAGAGAGTAGGCAGTCAAGGGTTAGACTCCCTCCATAGGAAGGTTGAAAATCATGCTAGAGAAAGACAAAGATAAATGCAGTTTAGAGCCAGGGTCTGACTTGAATGACAGCATCAGTATTTAAGAGAGTTCAGTGCAGGAACAGGGCATAGAGTTACTTGTGCCCCTCTGTAGAGGTATCCGTGGGGCATTGGAGAGCAGGGATAGAGGAGGCTTCTGTCTGGGGCTGCTGTTACAGCCTGAGGGAAAACAGATGACTTGGCTACAGAGGCAGTGGTATTGAAGAAGCAGGTCCCTGAAGGCTAGTGCGGCTGGGCATTTTGAATTTTTAACACAGTAAGGATATTTAGATGTTCTGCCTAGACTTAAGTAATTTTTTTTTTTTTTTTTTTTTTTTTTTTTTTTGCACTGTGGATGCTAATAAAAACTGCTGAAGTTGTGTTGTGGGGACAGTTGTGGTCTGCTCCCCACCCAGCTTTGTGATGCTAGCCAAGAATAATTCTGCTATGATTTTATAGGCATTAATTGTTACTTCACCCAAATGCCTGGAATCCCAGATGCACTTTGAATGCTTTATGGGTTTAGCAAAAGATATAGAACCCTAGAGACAATATGGAAAACATGTGGAGGGCAAGGATATAGGAGAAATTTTGAACCTTATGGGAGAGATAAAGCCCAGTTTTTCTGTCTTTATTAGGGAGAACCTTGGGTCCTGATACGTGACTAACAATGGTCAAAATGTGGCTTTGCCAATTTCTCTCTGTGTGTGTGAGCTTGGCCAAAATACTTCTTGCTTTCTTGGAACCTGTTTCCTTCTCTGCATATTGAGAATAATAGTCCCTACTTTTCAGAGCATCTAAATGACAAAGCAATAAAATATAATGGATCACACAGGATGACTATGGACCATGTTCTGTGTGCTTGGCTTGGGGGATTTGATCCACATTCACAGCTGCTGTGTAGTTGCCATTGCTTTTTCCTTTCTCCTAAGGGTAAGGTGATCAGTCTTATCATTTGGTGTGATTGGAAAATGCTTAGGAGATCTGGATCTAGCTAAAAGGGCCTCTCTAGAGATAATTTAATAGGACCTAATGGTGTTTCCATCTGTCTATGGGATCAACATTTGAAGGCTGTAGGAGGCAGTGGAAACTGCAAGGTGGGGTCTGGTTGGAGGAAATGAGTCACTGGATGTGCCATCGGAGAGTGAATCATGTTCTGGTTCCTTCCAGCTTCTTTTCCTCTTCCCAGCTTCCGTGATGTGTGTGTGTGTGTGTGTGTGTGTGTGTGTGTGTGTGTGTGTGTGTGTGTGTGTGTGTTGAGGTGTGTCTAAGAAATACTTACAGGGATGAGGCACATGTGGGTGGGTGTGCTCGAGTTGATCAGGAGACAGAGGATGTAAAGAAGAAGCACAGACTGGACCTTTATTTGGGAGGCATGAGCAAGGTCGGGTAAGCAAACTGAACAGACTCAGAGTTGTATTTTGTGGCTTCTGAATAATAGTTTCTTGGTACCTGGGCCATGGGTGACTTAGGGCAGGAAGATAATGTCTCTGAGTACAAAAGTCTAAAGGGAAAGCCGTGGAACAGGGAGTTTGGATTCAGGGTTGACTAATTCCTGTCTCTGGGGTCTATTGAGTAGAAGGTGGTCTGAGCCTATTGGGTTGACTAGGCCTGGAAAGGTCTGTTCCTTTTTGTCAGCAAAGCCCTTGATGCCAGAGTATCAAGAGGAGAGAAAACACAAAGGCACAGCTCACTCACAAGCACATTTACTGAGAGTAACAAGACAAGGTCCTTCCCTAGGGAAATGTCCAGGCTAGCTGACACGGTAGCCTTGTGGGTAGTAGGCAGTAATGGGCTTGACTACAAAGATTCATTTATTTGCTCATTCACTCATTCGTCCATTCATTTCTTCACTTGGTACTTATTGGTTGATTGTCTCCTTTGCACCAGGCTTCGCTTATTGCTAGAGGGGAAGGCCTAGAAAATCTTCCCTGTAGTCGTCATGGACTGGCATCTGGAAGGAAACTGCTGGGATTTCCAGGATCCTGAATCCTGGAACAAGAGCTGGACCAGGAAAAACATGAATATCGGTACATGAGAGGCAGCTTATTAAAGGAGAAAAGCCCTTCTGAGATCAGAAGTGAGATAGAGACCAGCAATGGTTAGAAGTTCAGAGCCCCCCAGTCACAAGACTCAGAGCCCTGGTGGGGGGGTCATTTCTGCAGTGTGCACTTTCTCCCAAGTTTATTTAGTGATTGCTATTCTTGCTCAAGCTTTGTCCCTGACACACAGAGCTTTAGACTCCCTTCTCTGCCACTGTTTTCTTTCCAGAGTTAATCTGGTGCCTTTTCTCTCCAGATCCCTCTTTCTGGCCATACTCTGTCCCTTGAAGCTCATGCTCGCATTAAGGAGACATAAGAAATGCACAGTGGCATGCTGGGTAGTGAAGGTGTTGTGGTCCTCTTGGGGTCACACTTTACAGAGCTGGCCCATGGGGCTTCAAGCCACACAAGCAGCATGCCCTCCTCTGTGACAGCTTTGTAAACCTCCTGTTCCCAGTTCTAGATCCTCCAGGAGCTCGGTCAACTTTCCAGAAGAACACAGCAAACCCTTGTCAAGGGGCTCTTCAGCCCTCGTAAGGAATTGCAGAATCCTTTCTGTCTTTACGTGCCAGGGCCACCTTGTTTGGAATGCACACACTGCAGAAGGTTCTGGGCCTGTGTGCTGCTCTTTACTGTCATCTGGGTGAATATGAGCAAGAATTCATGATACTCAACAAGTCATGCTCCATAGGCAAGATGGCTGTCAGCAGTCCCCTGGATAACCTGAATGCTATCTGTTCTTTGGCAATCTAAGCCACGCAAAACACCAACAAAAATGTTAACAGGAAAGCAGGTACCTAGAAGGTCCCATGAGCTGCCTCCAAGCATCACACCTTCAGGATTTACTGTCTCGAAGTTAGTAACTTGATTCTCTAGAGTTGTTAACTGAGTGGTGTGATCATTCCAAAATTAAAGTGTTTTCATTGTGGGTGTTTCCTCTAGAACCTTTGGTATTTTCTTCTAGCCCATATTCTCTCTCTCCCTCCCTCTCTCTCTCTCTCTCCCTCCCCCCTCCCTCCCCCCCACCCCACACTTTTATAAATGTGAATGTGCAAGCATAATTGTGGCTTCTTTTCCTCTCTGGAGTTGATTAAGTTTCGAATACAGGCCACAGGTGCTGCTTAGTTTCTCAAAGAAAATAATTCCTCACTTGCCCCTCCCCCCCAAACCCAGGCTGCACAGCAAAGCATGTTGGGATGCTTCTATACTCTGTGACTGAGGCCAGGCAGTGCCCTATCTCCACCATTCCGCTTGGGGGATGATTGCTTGAAAATGTTTAAAGTTTTTTCAGTTTATTTTTATGTATAAGTAAATGAAATAAAATTTATTTATTGTTGTTTGTTTATTTTGTGTGATTGATATGGTGTGTTTGTGTGTATTTGTGTGTATTTGTGTGTGTTTTTCTGTGTATTTGTGTGTGTGCATTTGTGTGCATCTGTGTGTGTGTGTTTGTGTGTGTGTATTTGTGTGTGTTTGTATTTGTGTGTGCATTTGTGTGTGTGTATTTGTATGTATGTTTGTGTGTATTTGTGTGTGCATTTGTGTGTATTTGTGTGTGTCTATTTGTATGTGTGTATTTGTGTGCATTTATGTGTGTTTGTGTGTATTTGTGTATATGTGTCTGTGTATGTATTTGTGTGTGTCTATTTGTATGTGTGTATTTGTGTGCATTTATGTGTTTTTGTGTATATGTGTCTGTGTGTGTGCATTTGTATGTGTGTATTTGTGTATGTGTTTGTGCATATTTGTATGTATGTAACTCTGTGTGTGTATTTGTATGTGTATGTATTTGTATATAAATTTGTGTGTTTGTGTGTGTGTGTATGTATTTGTGTTTGTGTGTTTTAGTGTGTATTTGTGTGTGCATTTGTGTATGCATTTGTGTGTGTGTGTCTGTGTGTGTATTTGTGTGTATATGTATTTGTGTGTGTGTGTGTATGTTTGTGTGTGTGTGTATGTAGGTTACAGGACGGCTTTCAGGTGTCAGTTCTTTCTTTCTGCTCTAGGTTTTGGGACTGAACGTCAACCATCAGGCTTGTGCACCACACACTTTTTCCAGCAAAAATGAAGCCACCAGACTTCAAAGGCTGATTTTTGCACAGAGTTGTTTCCAGTTCCAGTCTAAAAAAGTGAGATGACAAGAGTCACAGAGGCACAGTGGCCCCAGCTGTTAGCACCAGGCCTGCTTTCTGTTTATCAAGTTGCCTAGCTCCTGGGACACAAGAATCCCACCTCTGGTTTAGTAGGTTCAAAAGGGGTTTGGTTGAGAGTCTAAGAAACTGACATAACACAACAACAACAACTACTACAAAGCCTTCCTGGAGAAGGCAGTGCCTTCCAGTGCTCAGAGCTTTAGCAGAGTATTAGCAGTGGTGGTGTTTTGGATGGAAGCAAACAAAAAGCTCTGTGCATGCATGCTGTGGCCCAAGATGTCCCAGTCACCTCCTCTGAGGACAGGACCACACAGGAATTGCACTGACCAGACATACAACTTCTTCCCTGGCCTAAGGAGCATGTTCCTCATCCAGCTTTGGCACCCAGAGGTCCCCAGGATGCTTGCCCGTCCACCCTTTCCCCTTCCCTGTTATCAGCTGAAGATGAACTCCACCCAGCTCCCCTGTCAGCTGCAGCCCAAACCATTCCCTTGTAGGGCAAAGGCTCGCACTGCTTTGGAGCAATATTTCATAATTTATATATTTGATGAGGATCCAGAGCCTGTGCCAGCAGCCTGTCCAGTCTAGCATCCTGGGGTCATTAGCTATGCATGTCACTTCTCTATTTTAACCCTTTGCATATTTGAACGTGTGGAAGTCCATCCTTTCCATCTATTAAAGTTTTCCCACAAAACGGTTTAGTGAGTATCCATCCTGTCCCCCAGGAGAAAGGAAGGGTCAGGGACACTAAAACATCCTTTTAGACATTTACTTCAGAAATTACCATTTTATTTATGTCTTTAAAAGACCTTTGTCTTATCTTGCCAGTAATTAAACTATCAAGACAAAATGAGATCCTTAGTAGCATTCTAATTACTTCCCGATGAGCATGGGGACCCTTTGCCTGAGCACATGCTGCAGCTTCTCTGGGCCTCCAGGGAGCTTCACTCCTGATCCTGGGGCTCAGTCTCTGTCTCTGGCTGCCTTGAGGTACTCTTCTCCCAGGATCTTTAGCTCTGACTTCAACCTTCTTGTTCCTATTGTTTTGTTTATGTGAACTGCCTTTCAGAACTTTAGCAAGTTGAGTTGGCTCCAATTCTCCCCTGGGTGGTTTTTCTTTCCCATCTTTTTATCTAATAGGGGCTCGGTTTTCAAAAGGAACCTGGTTTCATGTTACTTGGATGGAGATTTCTCTTCCTTCTTCCTCCCTCCCTCCCTCCCTCCCTCCCTCCCTCCCTCCCTCCCTCCCTTCCTTTCTTCTTTCAGCTCTCCCTCTCTCTGTTTCTCTTTTGTCTTTTGGTCTCTCTCTGTGTATCTCTCTTTGTCTTTTTCTGTTTCTCTTTTTGTTTCTCTGTCTCTCTTTGTCTTTCTCATCCCCCTCCCCCTCCTCCCTCCATCCCCCCTCTTTGTGTGTGCATATATGTGAATGTGTGTGTGTGTGTGTGTGTGTGTGTGTGTGTGTGTGTGTGTGTTATTTTCATTATCCACTCTTCTGTCTCTTTACTGCATAAAGGTCTCACGAGGCTACGCTAGCCTCAAGCTTCTTACATAGCTGAAGATGACTTTAGAGTTCTGATCCTTCTGCTTCTGCCTTCTGAGTGGTGGGGTTACAGGTACGTGCTGTCACATATGGTTTGTGTGGTGCTGAGGACTGAACCCAGGTCTTTGTGCATACTAGGCCATCTCTCGACCAACCAACTTCACTCCAAGCTGTTGTAGATGTCTTTACTAATTTTCCCCTTCCATTCCTAAACAGAGGTCGGCTTCCCAGGCCTGTGATGAGGCACTGTTAGAGTGCTGTAGGGCTCTGGGCAGAGGCATTGGTTGAGGAATAAATGTATAACCCACAGTAGCTGGCTGAAATTATCCCTGGAAAGTCCTAGAGAGAAGCATTTCATTTTTACTAGGCTCATGGGCTCCAAGGAAGACTGTGAGTTTACATGGTGCTGGCTTATATGTTTGCTACTCTCTGGATGAGCCTGAAGAAGAAGATTGAAGAAACGTGGAGGAAAACTGTGGTAAGCAGAAGGGAGAGGTGAAGAAAGGAAGCCAAATCTGAGCTTAAAATTTGAACTCTGGATCCAGTTGTTGCTAAAGCTGGACCTTCCCGTGAAGGCAGATTGGAATATTGATTCTAGAATGTTCATCCTTTTCTTATCTTTTTTTTTTTTTTTTTTTTTTTAGTATTGACTTGAATTAGACCACCTCTTATCACAAATAGATATACATGATATGTGTTCTATCCACAAGTCCAAATCCTCCATGAAAAACAAACATACCTCAAACAGAACAGCAACAACAAGAAGACATAATGTCAAGGTCTGCAGTTCCTATTTCTGCGTAGCCAAGAGTGTGAGGATCCCTTTGCATCAGGCTAGTAGAATATGAGCCAGTTTTACATTAGCCGAGACAAAGCAAAGGAAAACAAAACACCAACCAACCAAAACCCAGGGAATTAGTCCCCAGCATCACCTCCAGTCTCGGCTTGTGAGAAGCAGAGAAAGCTGTGGCTGGCCATCCCTACCCCACTAGATGACCTCATTGTCCTCAGAAATGACCTCATCATTCTTAGACCCTTCTCAGGGCAGAAGCCAAGTTTTTGGAGCTCAAGTGAGATGACCTTTGGGTCCATCTTTCAATGTCACTGTTTCTTTGGTGCCCATGGGGGCAGATTTGATGAGAAATTAGGAGGACATTTAGAGCAGTGGGTGATTCTCCTGCAAGGAAACGGTATAAGAGGCTACAGAGGCGCTGAGTAGCTTTCAGGAAGTATTTTGTACTGTTTGCATGGGTAGTTACAGACTGTGCCGTGAGGTTTCAGGTAATAAAAGCCCACATCTAGAATGTTCTTCTCTTCAGACCATTTTACTATTATAATAGTTACTTTAGCTCTTGTGTCTGCCTTACTTGCTGGGGACTCAGTAGCCTGCAGCAGTCTCCCATTTCAGATGGCGGGTCCCCTGAAGGGATGTGTCTCACGCTTCTCGGGGTCTCAGACACTATCCTTTTTTACTAGGAGCTGCTGCCTCAGGCGTCCGAGCTGTCTCCATTCCGGCCTACTGCTGGCAGTACCTGTCATGATGTGCTGTCACCAGCACTTATTTGTACAAAGTCTCGATCTGTGGTCTATCAGTCCTTGTACCTTCCTGCTTCTTGTGTCACCTCTCCCAGTGTTCAGGTGTCAGGCACTGTCTTAGGGCTTTATTGCTATGACGAGACACCATGACCATGGCAACTTTTATGAAGAAAAACATTCAACTGGGGCCTGCTTACAGTTCCAGAGGTTTAGTCTGTCATCACCATGGAAAGGAATATGGTAGTATGGAGGCAGACATGGTGGGGGAGAAGATGCTGAGAGCTTTATATCTTGATCTGCAGGCAGAAGGCATTGTATACCACACTGGCCATAGCTTGAGCATATACGGCCTCAAAGCCCACCTCTACAGAGATATACTGCCTCCAACAAGACCACACCTACTCCAACAAAGCCACACCTTCTAATAGCGTCACTTCCTATGGCCAAGCATTCAAACAAATGAATCTATGGGGACCACATCTATTCCATCCACCACAAGCATGTGCCACCACTCCCATCACCCTTTATATTCTTTCCTTCTCCTTATGTTTTGACAGTCACACGACAGTCATACACACACACACACACACACACACACACACACACACACACACACACACACACTGTGATTATGTTTACCCTCCATCACCTTCTCATATCTCCCTTACTTGCTTACCTTGTAAAGTTTGTCTTCTTATCCAGTCCCTCAGTGGCTACACCATTTAAAAAAAGAACACCTCTTCTAACAGCCATGTTTAACAGATGCTTAGGAAGGTCTCACTTCATGGGTACCTCCTCCATTCATGGATGAAAGTTGGAGGACAAAATCCAGTCCTGGTATCTAGCTGCTGTGTGATCTTGGCCTTAGGAACTGGGATATTAATCTTCCGTAGTGACATTGCAGTAGCATAAATTATTTCTCAAGCATTCCTGGTGAAGCTGGTGTAAAAATCATACGTATATGTATTATTTTTGGCACTAAAATTAATTAAGTAATTTTTATTGGGAACTAAAGAGATAATTCAGCAGTTAAGAATGCTTGCTTCCTTGTAGTGGACCAGATTTTAGATCCCAGTGCCTATATTGGACAGCTCAGAACTGCTTGTAATTTCAGTTCCAAGCATACTACATCATTACATACTACAGAACACGTAACAGATGTTCTCTTCTGGCCTTCATGGATACCTGCATTTATGTGCACATATACATGGACACACACATTTGCATCATAAAAATCCCAATACTATTTCAGGGTCAACCATTAAAACATTTCATGTACCTTTTGTATGGTACCTAGTACTAGGTGACAATAAATTCCTGGTCTGTAAGTTTAGTGCACTGAACTTCTGGTCATTAATGTGAATTTATTCCATTTGAATAGAGAAAAGTATTCTTTCTACTTGTCAAGTAGTGACCAGGTACACCCACAGCAGCCTCATACCTCTGTTTATCTGATTATTATTTGCAACAGGAAGCCACGCTGCGTGTGGGAAGTGCCACATCTAGGCCTGGTGCCTTCACTCCGTGACATTTCAGTAGAGATGCATTTCTGAGAGTGTTTTCTATATCTTGTGTCTATATCAAAACTTCATATTGGGCATCATTTTAAAATCTGTCAATCAAACAATTGAAATGAAGAGTACAATGGCTCCAGAAATGCGTAGTCAGATAACTGAAGTGATGTGTGACTCTGAACAGGGTTCTTTTGTTTGAGAAGTCATTATTGTGACCATTGGTGATGGTGGATTAGACCTAAGGCTTGCAAGACTGCAATGCTCGGGCATCTGTTTCCTGACTCTGATGGCTGTGCAGTGACTTGTGCATAAGGAAAGCACACATTAACGTTGCCATGGGAGGGCTGAGGGTGTGACTCAGTGGTAGTACTTGCTTAGCATGTGGCGTCCCTAGGTTCCATCCCTAGTGTGGTGAGGAAGGTGATGCGGTGAGTCCTGACATCAGAAAAAGTCTTTAGCCACTCTTTGTTCTCTTCTTGGCACCTTTCAAATAAATCTGAGGTTCTATCAGCAGAAAAAAGAATCAAAAGCACAATTTCCCTGAAGATGCTCTCTGTGTATGAGAGAAACTAAGAAGCACCTTGGTGGAGAAGCCAAAGACAGCTGAAGCCCCCTTTTCCCCTGAAACAAGGCTATGGGAGCCAGTTTATGTCACAGGAAGTGCCCCACCCTCACAAAGCAGGAAGTGGTGCAGCCTGGGAATGGGTACATGGCCAACTATGTCTGCTTCAGTCTGAAATCTGTATCTGTGATCTTGATCAGTGGGAACACGGTGCAATTAGCAACGAGAACCACAGCAGACACTGGTTCTTTGTGTTTTCCATCCTTTGCCAGGCCTTGTAGAGAGAGGGCAAGGCAACTTCGGCGGTGAGACTATGGTAAAGAAGAGCATGGCTCCTTCCACACTGCGTACATCTATCAAAATGCCCCTTTTTGTTCCCCATAAAAATGTCTAATGATTATTTGCTCATTAAGAATAAAATAAGATTTAAAAGGAAGTTTGTAAATGGAGCTTTTCACCAATAAATAATCGAGCTATGATAAAAGTGTTGGAATGCTGTCAGTCCCGGGGCTTACTGAATACATAGATCATGGAGCCTAGAGAATGTAGTGATTTTGGCAGCCACTCTCCCTGCTGGTTCAGGAATAAGACCATGTGAGCAAGAACTGACATTGGGGCATTGAAGACCTGTGTCCTGATGCTGGTATGCTGCCACTGGGCTCGGGGTCCTCCTGGAAGAGGCAGCAATTAAATATAATCGAGGAATGTGATTGCAAGACAAAGAGACGTCAACTTCTATGTGAGAACCAGGGAACCCCTGTTCTTGAAGGAGAGAGTGCACAGCAGAAGAGTGTGCAAGCATGCACGTTTACATGCATGTGTGTGTGCTAGAGGCTTGTCTGGAAACAGTGTAGAGATGCCAGGGAGAACAAGAAAAGAGCATTGTTTGTCTGCTACGGCATATGCCAGGCAGGAGGTGACACGAGAGATAATGGGAGAAGATGGTGGAATGGTGCTGACCTGAACAGTCCACTGGAGGGAGAGGGGAGTCCCTAAGAGAGGACACAGACATTCCAAATGCAAGGGCAGGGCCCTAGATGCACGGAAGGAGCAGTGGCATGCTCCAGGAAGGGGTGCGTGGTTGCCATCCTGAAGGAAGAGGCAATCTGATTATGCTGGGATTTCAACAGTAGGATTCAGGCTTCCAGTCATCTCCCTGAACAACTGTCACCAACCCCAACTTGAGTCTGTTTGAATGCTCTCATGGTTCCTAAGACAGGGTCTCAGCTTCTGTGGTGTTTGTGAGGGAGGAACATGCTGGTCTTATCTATTCTTGTACCTCAAGGCCACCCTCCTTACTCCCTGTGCATTGGTCACATGTGCAGTCTGACCTGTCTGTCCATGTTTCATATTAACCCCTGTATTGCCAACACCAAAACCTGGCCATTAAAAAATGGACCAGTTGTCTTCCACAGGGCCTTTGTGTACTTTGTGTATATTTATGTACACATCTTTAACCTTTGATCCTTCCCTCTTTATCAGATCAGGGCCAGATCATGTCAGGTCATCTGTCAGTGTCCCCTCCCCCCCCCAGCTTTTATTTTAACATTCCTGACTAGGTCTTATCTCTTGTTTTTGTGAATCTTCTTTTGACAGAACCCACATTAACTATAGTTTTACATTGACCTGTAGATGTATTTCCCTGAAACTGGTCTATATAGACCTTAAATTTCACAGAGGCAGTGGCCATTTTTATTTGTGTGTGTGGGGGGATGGGAGTGTTATAGCCTGCATGTAGCAAAAGAACTAGAAACTGCAATGCTTTACTGAACATTTTTAGGATGGCTGGCTGGGTGGGTAGAAGGCTGACTGGGTGGGTAATCAATCGCTGGCTGGGTGGGTGGGTAGATGGCTGTCTGGGCAGGTAGACAAATGAAACTATTCTTCTGGTACTTCAGGAAAGGGTCTAAGAAATGAGCCATGCCTCATTCTTCTTTTAAGGCATGTGAATTTTCAATAGACAACGGACTTGACCTTCAGGTAACCTCCTTCAAGAAGGAGCTTGGGGTAGCGGGTGGAGTTTGAACCTATCTAAGAGAAAGAGAGAGTTAGAAATCTAGAAAAGCAGAGTACTAAGGCTGAAGAGACAGATGGGCCAAGTTTTGGGACGTTCTAAATGTCAGAGTTTGTTTCTAACTTGGCAGGTCCTGGGGAACCATGGGGGTTGAATGAGGACAAAGAGGTGCTTGGAACTCATCTCTGAGTCAGTACAATGGCGAGCAGACCGAGGGAAGTGGGAGATATGCACCAGGGGCTGATGCCCACCGAGGTAGGAGATTTGGGAAACACATAGATGGGGCTGGAGCAGATAAGAGTCAGAGCAGCAGATGGGACTTTTAAGAAGAACACTGATGGCTGGGACGTGTGGAGCTTGTGTCTTTTTATCCTTGTATCTCTGGTAGAAAAAGACATGGTACTTAGAAACTGTGTGAAGAAAATGAACTTGAAGACTGAAAATACTCAGACCATAAAAGGGAGATAAAATTCATGCCGCCAAACTTGTTCTGTTTGGCTCACAAAATGTTCAGTTGGCATCATGTAAAAATGGAGAGCGTCCTCATAAAAACCGCCATAGTTTAGAAGATTTATGTTTCCTGGGCACCGTGTCCCATTCACTGGGTAAGCAAAGGTGCCGTGGGCAGCTCCTAGCATTGCCAGGTCTCTCAGGGAGGTTCACTAATGACCTGTCACGATGCTAAGGACAGCTGAGCTGGGCCCTTTGGCTGGAAGATCATCAGCTCCAGAAGCCGGCTTGCCTGGAAGGAATGAGAATGTTCTACAAAAATTTTTTCTCTTCCTCTTTGTCTATCAGATTATTAAACAGCTCCCCAGGGAACTGGAATTCCCTCCCAGGAGTCTTATTCTGGGAGAAGGAAAAGGCTCAATGAAACCTGATCCTAGCCAGGGAGGGAAATCTGTCACCCAGTAAGATTTCATACAAGATGGCTTGACCAGTGGCAGAGACAGTGAAGACATAGCAGGACCACACTTGGCCAGGGCTGCTTAGTTATGCACACAAGTTAAATAAATTTCCTTTTTATGTTTTCCACTATTAATTTGGCTCTTTTAATTGGCTTATTGGGGATGAATGGCTGAGCCTAGCTTGTTGTTAGGGCTGCCATGGGCACAGACTTCAAACCTTAATTTTAGTAACATTTCTAGTTTTAGGGTACCATGGAATATGAGTATGTGTTTTTATTAGGGATCTTGGCGCATGGGCAACAGAGGAGAGGAGGCAAGATTCTATTAGGCACAACTATTGAAGTAATTCATTAGCATTTCCTAATCTCCTGGCAGTATCAACTCAAGGGCTTGGGGCTAATCACATGGTATAGAATTCGTGTCGTGTTATAAATGACTGGATAAAAGTGTTGTGCGTGAGAAATCCATAAACCTTTTATTGATATGTTTATCATGCCAAAAATCTTGTTTATTGAGGATTCAGATTCCACTTGAGAAAGAGGCAAACAGAAGAGAGTTGAAATTCCATCCTGTCTGCCCCTGGAGAGATCCCATGTCCACGAGGGGGAAAAAAAAAGCATATCTACATCTACTTGATTGGATCCCTCAGAAATGCATTCTGGGAAATTTTTCCTAGGGCTCCCTTGCAGGATACTGGTGTGTCTTTAGTTGGTTGCTGATAGGAATCAATAAATCCATTCTAAGACTTCTTAGCATACTTCTGGTTTTGAAACTACTGACTCTCAAAGATCTAACCCCACTCGACCTAGATTATACACTTCTTGCTGGCTGTGGCATCCGCCCCAAAGGATGGCTTCAGTCTCCTGGTGGGATCTGATAGACTCTGCTGGTTGTGGGTGGGCAGCCCTTCAGGAGCGTTTGGATTTGCTGCAAGTGGGGCACAGGAGCTGACCCTTGGTGACGATGTATGCACGGCCGCTCAGCAGCTGCTCACAGCCCTCACAAATGAAGTGTTTCCGGTGCCAGGCCAGGTCTTCCACACGCTGGTAGTCTTCTGAGAAGATGATCTGGAACGAGAGACAGAAGGGATGCATGCTTGAAGTTCTGCTCTTAGAAAGAGACAACGTGGAGACGGTAAATTATGGAATGGCGGTTTAACCCATTCCATTTCTGTCGGAAGGCCTCCATGAAGCAACCCGAGGTGGTGTGGTCACTGCTGAGCGTCATGCTTGTGTCTTAGCTTTTCAGACAGGACAAAAATAATATTCTGCTACAGGCAGGCTTTTATTTATTCATCTGTGAAATGTTTCTTGGGCAAATCCAGAGGCCAGTTTCCCGAGTTGGGATTACATAACTGGCGTGACCCTGGAAGACAGCAATGATGGAGAAGCATCCGGTGGTCATTCTCTGAGGGCAAGAAACCAAGGGGTTTCTTCCAAGCAAGAACCAATACTGATGTCTAAGGATTCAAATCCAAGTCTTCATACCTGCAGGGCAAGCATTTCACTAGCTCAGCTATCAGGGTGGTCCTCCTACACCCAACCTCCAAAGTCCTAAGATTATAAGCAACATGTGTCACCATTTTTATCTCAGGCCCATTTTGTAGACAAGAAAACAGAGGTTTGGAGTACCCAGTGAGGCCCAACACAATTTGCTCAAAGCCACACCACATCATCAGCAAAGCCACACCATTGTGACCCAATAGGGTCACAGCCACTCGCCCCGGTCAGCCTTCTGACGCTCACCTCGTCACAGCCTGAGCACCGGGGTCGCAGGCTCTCGCAGTAGTGGCGGCCACACCAGGGTGCACCATCCTTCCAGAAGTAGATGAGGTCCACCAGTGGCTCTGAGCACTTGATACACAGGAAGCATGTGGGGTGCCACTGCTTGCTGTATCCTGCCCTGTCAGCATAGACCACAGGGCTGTCAGCAGGGGCTGCTCCCTTGCAGAGCTCACAGACCTGGAAGGGATATAAGAGAGAGAAGGAGGCATGTGATGTAGGTCTTGAAAATCCCAGTTCTACCCTCTCTACTTTCTGTGCGATGCCAGGAAAGTTAAAAGACCTCTTTGTTCTTTGGTTTTGCCATCTGTAAATGTATTGTCTACCTCGTGAAGATTTAATATAGTACCTTCTTGATCCCCGAGATTCTCAATTTTATTAGTCTCATCACTGTTTATATACTCATAGGTATCAATATTGCTACAAAGTTTTTGTTGATGTGAAAAACAGGGATTGATTGTCACCTTAAGAGAAATTAAAACTATGAAAGTTTAAACTACTGATTCCCCCATAATAAGAGGCATAAGCGTATGTGGCTTGTTAGCAGATGTGTATTATGCCTGAAAACAACTGTATTTTCTAAAACAAAAACCAAAAGATTTGTGAGAAGAACAATTGAAAATGCTCTATTTCAAACTATACAGTTTGAAAATCTTTTAAATAACGCACTTAAGCCAGCTGGAGTCTCTTAACTACTGCTCTGTCTGTATTTTGCCTTGTGCCAATTTAGTTGAGATCTGTGGAGGAACTCTGGCCTCTCGTTGATAAGTTGAACTAGGAAGGGAGGAGTATTTTAATAGCCTGCCAAGAAAACAGGATATGCGTCTTTGACTCTACATCAAAACCCAACGAGTGGCAGTTTTGCAGAAGTTAGTCACGGGCTGAGATGGTTTAGTGGGTAAAGGTGCTTGCTGCCAAGCCTGATGGCCTGTCTTTTACCCCTGCAGCCCACACAGTGGACAGAAAGAATTGACTCTAGCATATTGTCCCCGAACTTCACATGTGTGCTCTGGTACTTGTGTGTCCCCTTAAAATATAAACAAACAAACAAACAAACAAACAAAAAATGTCCACATACAATACTAGGTCCTAGGAATCTTTCTTTTTGTTCAACTTTAAATAGATTTCTTTCCCTGTATTGTCTTCTGACCGGCTTTTATTCTTGAATCATTTAAGATTTACAGAAAAGAAAAAAAGAAAAAAATCCCCATACACTGTGTTCCATTTCCTCTGTTCTAATGGCTTGTATTTGCAGATGAGCTAATAGTAGTAAGTCACTGAGGGACCTCATTCAGGTACCCCCAGATTTTATGTGCTCCCCTTTCTCTATTTTGCTACACACCCAGGACTCCATACATAGTCCTTGGCTTTTACAGGCTTCTCTTTGAGGGAAGACATTCTTAACATGTCTCTGGGAGACCTTGACAGCTTGGGGTAGCCATGGTCACATATTTGGTAAAATCTATGCCAATTAGAATCTGCCTGATGCCAGCATTATGGGCTAACACTTAGATGAGGACTTCAAAGGTCATCACTGTTTCCTTTACCTGCTACCAGGAGTATTTGCTGTCACTATGTCGCCTAAGGAGGAGTGTTGACCAAGGTCAATATTCTTGACCTTGACTCCCAACTAAGACTTGGTTGTCAGGCTTATCCACAATGAAAATTTCTTTTTTCTCTTTGCAAGAAGCTTACTTCATGTCCTTCATGTAAAAAGCCTTCTATTCTTTCATAGTTTAAGAAGATACATACAATATGTAGAATCTATTTAAGACCTTGACCTCACAGGTTACCCTAAAGGTATTTTGAGAACCATTGGTTGACAGATCTGGGTTTATGAGTGTTGCTCAGCAGTGTTCTCACATACTCATTCATCTATATATCAACCTATCTATCCATCCCTTTGCCCACCTACCCATTCACCAAACCACACATCCACTCATCCACTATCTATCTGTTCACCCATTTATCAATCTATGCACATATCTATCCATCCATCAATCCACCTACTCACCCACTCATCCACCCATCCACCCAGTCACCCATCCATCCATCCATCCACTCATCCACCCATCCACCCAGTCACCCATCCATCCATCTATCCATCCATCCATCCATCCATCCATCCATCCACCCACCCACCCACCCACCCATCCACCCACCCACCCACCCATCCATCCATCCATCCATCCATCCATCCATCCATCCATCCATCCACCCACCCATCCATTCATCCACCCACCCACACACCCACCCACCCACTCACCCACCCACCCACCCATCCACCCATCCACCCATCTATCCATCCATCCATTCATCCCTCCATCCCTCCCTCCCTCCCTCCATCCCTCCATTCCTCTCTCCCTCCCTCCCTCCCTCCCTCCCTCCCTCCCTCCCTCCATCTTTTCTCACTTTATAAAAGTATTTTTTTCATCTTCTTAGGAATGGACATTTGGTAGTCTTACAACATAAATTCTCTTGAGCCCCTTTGAATTCTCTTCTACTCCACAAAGCCCCAGGAGAATGATAGTTCTCATGCCCTTAGGGCATGTTTGTACACTGCAGTGTACTTGGGATATTATACCCATCATTACACACCTGGCAGTCATTTCTGTATCAGAAAAACTGTTGTTTTCCCTTTGAGATATTTGGTGACTTGCTCAGTGATAGAAAATTTTAGAAGATAAAGCTGGAGTGAGAACCCAGGCCAAGCCATCTCCAAAGCCCAGGTTTTTACTCTGGTGTCAGCAAACAGCTGCCTGGGGTTGCTCCAGGTATTAGCAAATATTAGCAAATACTTTATCCTCAAAAAGAACTCTATTTTCCTCATTAGCAGGCTTTGATTTTTAAGAAGAACTGTACTTCATGACTACACTTTCAATTGCCTGAGTGAAAATGTCATGGAATTTTCTCTTTTGTTATGTAAATTGCTCACAAGGGTGTCATAAATTTTAGCTGTTGGCTCAGAGTACCGGAAATGTTTATTGTCTGACCATCCAACATTTGCTGATCTTGGTCTTTCTTTTGGATACTAATTTTAATACAAAGTACTGCCAGCCCAACTCCCAAATATTAACATTTTACCATGTTTAAATGGGGAGGTATAAGTTAAAAGTCTATTATAGGCATTGTAGAGATGGCTTAGTCATTAAGATTGCTTACTGCTCTTCAGAGAACCCAGTTGTGGGTTCCAGTCTGAACACCTTGTGTAACAGCTCCATGCCCAGTGACTCTCAGCTCTGGGCTTGTGGTCACTGCTCTATTTCTCTAGCCCTGCCTACTTGGAGACCCTGGTCCTTAGGCTCCTCCTGTCTGGGGTCCCCTGGAGGGTTCACAGCAATATACTTTTTTACTCTCTTTCTCTAGAGCTTTTGATTTTCAGTAGGTCAGGGGTTTGCAAAACCTAAGGAGATGTGTGTACTTTTAAGGGTGGACTGCTAAAATCTGGTCTGACATGTGTGTTTTGTACACAGTTCACTGTGGCTCAGGTACTACAAAGGCTAATTTGAATTCCTATGGGGGTACATTTTAACCCTTTTAAAGAAAGCCCAGTGTGACCATTCTTGGACTTTTTGGTAAAGGAAGCTGTACAGGCAGGCAGAATTTTCTTGGGACTAGGGTAAAAGTCACTTAGGAGGTCATTTAGGAGCACATCAACTGATTTTGCTCCTGTTCCCAAGTATGCTCATAAGGCTCCCAATATCTCCCAGAGAACCTTGTCTGCATAGCACTTTCCCCCAGGGAGAGGGGATGTGGGACAGAACTTCTCAGGGGTAGAATGAGTAAGAGGTTTTTCTCCCTGTCCATGCCTTTCTGTGACTCACACCGTAGTGTAAGAGGCTTAGTTAAATTGTCAAATGCAGTGGCTCATATTTATAATCTCAGAGCCCAGGGGATGAAAGCAGGGAGATCTCTACAACAAACTAGAGACCAGCCAGGGCAACAAGTAAATGAATAGAACAAACAAGTTAAAATGAGCGATTTTGAGTATCTTGTGCTTGGACCTAGGCAGTGTTTAAACATCTGTTTTGATAAGGACAAGAATGGATCACACTCAGCTGTTGGTTGCTGAGCCTTTGTGGGTCTATGGGTTCCCTGCTCTGGGATGTTCAGATTGTACATTGTCCTGGATACTCTTGTAATCAGCATGGCATTCAGTTCCCTTTCTCTGAGAAATCATGTCTCAGTTTAGTGGAAGAGACTGGGCAGAGTGCCACCATATGGCACAAAATAGGAGGGTGCTCCTTTGTTTATGACAGGGCTGGGCCATCAGAAGTGGAAAATATACATTGCCAACACTGCCAACAATCAGCCTCCTGACTCGGCATCACAGTTCAGTAGGGTCTTCATATTGGCCCTTACAATGGAGTGTCTAACCAGCAGCCGTGCCCTGCTGTCCTGCCCAGTGCCATGGAAGAGAACAGTATCCACGGCTAGTCAAGGTTTGTCTCCCAAACCCTATCCCTTTTTAACAACAGTGCCAATTTGAACATTCTTAACCAGAGCTGTCATAAGTTAAGGATCACCTATGTAGCGTTACCCAGAATCTGTTTCTCAAGATGTGCCCCTGGGAATTTCTGAGAACAAAGTTACAGTACTCAGAAACGTCCATACCAAGGTGATCATCACATGCAGGAGGTAGGAGTAGAGTCCCAAGGAGACCCTGCCTGTGCGTTGTCCTCAGTCTAGTCCAAACCTAAGTGTAGACTTCTACTCAAAGTAAAGCTGAGTGGGTAGAGACAAGATATCCTATGGAGTTTTGGTTAAATGGCTGATTAAGGGCAAAAGGGACCTCTTGACATAGTCACTTGGCCCGGATGGCTTGTTTCACAACATAACAAGAAAAACTACATTGAAAAGGGACACATGGAATCATGTAGCTGCAGTGTGATACAAAGTATTTCAGGCCAAAGCAGGTTCAGGACAGTGGGCAAGAGCTATGTGACTGTAGAAATGTACAAAAGGACTAAGATTCAGAGAAATTCAAGTGCACAGAAAGGCCTCTGAAGCTACAGTAACCTCTGCCTTAGGCTTGCCAGAAGAACTCCCCAATCACGCTGTTTTTCTCCTGGAAAGCTCTTATCCGAAGCTCTACCCAGTCTAAATCCAAAGTGCCTTGTGAAAATCTCACCACTGCACTCCAGTAAATATTAACACAAGGCCTTGAATTTAGGCACTGGCTTTGCTCCAACACAAACACTCAACAATTTATTTATAAACAGCATCTCCCATGTCCTCTTATGGTTTTTAGTATTCATCTTTGCTTTTTGGTCTTGGGTCCCACAGAACCCCTCCCCCCATTTTTTGTCTGGCATCATTTCTGTAGGCTTAGCTATCTCAGATTCTGTTTTCTTACACATTGGCCTTCCAGAGGGTGAAGAAGGAGCACACTGGGTTCACAGTGGTTAGGGACCCAGGCCAGGAAGATGGTCAGTACCATAGCTTCATCCCTAGGGAAGCATAGGGGAAAATGGGGCTTTCCCAAGCCTCAGTAACAGTGGTAGCCATTGGCTTATAGGAAGCTCGTCATCCATGGTGGTTATTATTGCTAACAGCCCTTCTACCAAGTGTGTGTTCTTAGAGAAGGTTGCAACTACAGAACCTTTGCCCAGAGAGGCTGAACATCAGGTGTTTTTAATTGGACCCCTGTTATTTGTTCAATACTGAGATGGGCATGAAGCACATAGGTTATTCTCCTAAGAAAAATACAGTAGCCTGCATTTATTTTACGATGTCGCTCCGATCACCATGAACGCACGGACCAGCTTTTCATAGAAAATAAATTGATTCACAGCTGAGCACAGAAAATTTTCAGTGTGGTCTTTGTTTCAGGGGACATGCACAATGCTTAGACCGAGGGACATGGGATATCTGCAGTATCACATGCTTCTAGAGGAGAAAGGAAGTGGCTAGAGAGATAGATCAGCACTTAGAAGCACTGGCTGCTCTTGTAGAGGATCAGTTCCCAGCACCCACATATCAGCTCACAACCATATGTAACTTTAGTTGCAGGGTATCTGAATCTTCTTCTGGCCTTGAAAGGTATCAGACATACATGGCACACATATATACATTTAGGCAAGCACTCATACAGATAAAAGTTTAAAAACGAAATGCTTTTTTTTAAAATTGGAAAGAACACACACACAATTCTGTATAGTGTAATTTTTGGGATTAGATAAAATGATATAAACATTTCCTAGCTTGTATCTGGCATAAGTAAAAGATGTCATCTCACAACATTTTCAACCTCTTATCATCAAATTATTATCACCATCATCATTATCATCATCATCACCACTAGGACCATCACCAACACCATGATCAACATCACCATCACTAGGACCATCCCCAGCATCCCTGTCACCACCACTGGCATCATTATCACCACCATGACTATAATCATCACCATCATCATCATCTACACCAACATCATCACTGTTATGACTATCCCCCACTATCATAACCAACACTATCACTAACACCACCATTGTAATCAACATCACTTTTAACCTATCAAAACAACAAGCAAAAGAAAAAAAAATAAAAAGGACACAGCTCCAATAATTAGAAAAAAAAGCTGAAGATAGGTTTTTTTTTTTTTTTTTGGCTCAGGAGTCAGCAAACTACATTTCTCTATAAATAAACTCCTTTGCTTTTATAAATAAAGTTTTATTGGCCCACAGACAACCACTTGTTTAGATAGAGCCTATAGCAGCATGATACAGGGTTGTGTTGAATCCAGTTGACACCTTTTATATATTCACCCTCTGTCCTTTATTGAAAATAGCTTGCCACTAGCTGTTTTAGTCAACGAAATATTATGCAGCCCACTTAGAAGAAGGGAAAAAATGACTATAAAAGTCACATGCCCACATGGGAAAGTATTTATAGTATAAAAAAATGGGATAAAGGGATTTTTTTCCTTTGGAAAAATGATCTTTTCAAATGTCATTAAAATATCCCCACAAAGAAGAAAGAAGGCAGAGGCCAGGGAAGCCTGGTTACCATGGTGATTTTGAGAGCTTCTCCCAGTTTCCACTCATTGGTACTTGGGTCAGGGAAGGTGGAGGGACCAGGCTTGTCTGTGACTGGGTGGTTCCTCAGTGCTCTGCAGCTCAAAGAGAGGTAGCTCACAGAGGGGCTGAGGGAGTCCCAAGTAGAGCTGGCAGGAAAGACAGCCAGTCTGCACATCCCACAAGCCAAACATCTGCTCAGACAAAAACTTGGAAGTCCCTTGCCCACAAATATGTCCCTTCTGGGATAAGCCTCAGCTTGAGCTGCCAGTGACTGTGAGATTCCATCTGAGAGGCCCTCCTATGGAGGAGGGTGGAGTCCAAGGCTGGCTGTACATCCTTTTGGATTTTTGTGGGGAGGTAGGGGAAAAAGAGTTGGACCACTTCTGACATCCCACTGGGTATGTTGGGATCTTGTGGATGCATTCTCAGGACTGTGGGGAGCCTCTGCACACTCCTCCTCCTTCACTGTCAGTGGCTTGCTCTCAGATCACCTGACCTGAGGAAGGGACTTGGAGAAGTGGGAGTGCTGGGGCACATGGTAAGAATGTTTAGCTTTACAGAGCAGAGAGTACATTTTATGCTCTGTTCTGGCACTCTGTCCCCTTCATTGAGTTTCAAGTGTGGGGTGGTGGAAAAGCGGAAATGCCTGGGCACAGTGACATGCCTGGGAACCCTGCATATTCAATTTCCAAGAGAACATTCACTGAGCTCTCCAAAAGCAGAGAAACTGCCCTTGGAAATGTCAGCAGTCAGAGCACGCATACTGCGGGCATCCATAAATCCTATCCAGAAGAGAAAAATGGGGGCTTAAAAGAGAGTGAGGCACTTTGGTGGGGTATAGCACAGGTTTATGGCATTCACTACTCCTTGGCCAGAGCCTTGAGATGTTCCTGAGACCCATGAGGAGAGACCCGAGCTGGGGTAGGGTGTCCTTCTGCTCTTTCTAGAACACAGAGAAAAGGGTTTAATTCTCCAGCAGGCTGGGGTGTGAGGGATGTCAGGTGCTGGGCTCATTCCAGACTTCAGCGAGCATGCACACATGTACACACACACACACACACACACACACACACACACACACACACACACACACACACACACACACATTCTTTGTAGGAGCTGTTTCCAGGATTGCTTGTACCACATTGCTAGTGATGACAAGACTCTAGGTATGAATCAGCCCACCACTACTTAGCAAACTACTATGGTTGTGTACCAGAATCTTCATCTGGGAAAGCTAATGATTCCAAGCTATCTCATGGTCATCCTAAAGATTTAAAGATATTTAATTAACCTTTGTGATTTGAAAAGCCAGTCTCTTCCTCCCTGCTTCCCTCCAGGAGTGATAGCAGATGAGTTGGTTTAGGGATGGGGTGTTTCTATCTTGGGGCTTTCTTATGGAGAAGCTTTATTGAAGAATCCATGGCTGAGGGTGTTTCTACCATGCTTTTGTCTCCCACTGTCAGTGTGATGATAGTGATTTTTGATCTGTTCTAATGCTGGTGCAGACAGCCACACCTCTTAGTTCATTGCCCAAGCAGACAAATGTGCTTCTGGTGATTCAGGTCAACGTGCCCTATTGGCGGGTCTGCCTGACATACTAGACTTTAAAAGCTAAGCCTGGTGTCTGGATCTATGAACTGACTTCATCCTCATTAGAGAAGAGCTATAGCCATTGGGCAGATGGGATTCAGGCAGAGCTGTGTCTTGCATCCTGGCTCCTATCTAGTATTGGGATTTCCATGAATCATAGTCTGTTGGTGAGAGTTATCCAGAGGGCTCTGGCATGATACTCTGAGAATGGTGTGATGAGGGTGCGGAGAATTCAGTAGCCTAATGGTCATTGCTGCTATATTGAGGTTTTAAAGGAAGGACATGGCCTAGCTTAATAAGCCTCTGGGGGAAGAGAAGGATGTATAGCAACAGGCAATATGATATTGTGGGAGATCTTGTGTGACAGAGGGCCATGATTCAGTGTCAAGGGTTGGAGTCCATGGTAGGGAGATGAAAAAAGTGTTAGATTCTTTGTATGTGTTTCTATAATACAATGCAAGGAACCCTGAGATTATTGGATAATAGTTTTTAAAGCAGGACTCCTTTAAGGCTGTCTGTCTATCCATCCATCCATCCATCCATCCATCCATCCATCCATCCATCCATCTATCCATCCATCTATCCATCCATCTATTTATCTATCTATCCATCCATAGGCTTCAGAGAGTGGCTCTGGCCCATACTTGGCAATGTGGCTCCTGGGGACACAGTTTTATGGGCTCCTCTGCTGCTAAGCTGCCTTCATTAGGATCCTTTTTCCTGCTTTAAGGAGACATAGAGAACTCAGATGCTTTCTTCTGAAGCAAATAGCAAAACCCAAAATATCCAGAGGGTGTTTTAACTTGGCATCCTCGGATACTATTATGGAAATGAGATTTTGGACAATCTACCTACTATGGTTACACCTGAGAGTCCACATCTCATGGCTCTCATGAAATCACTACACCAGGCAACTGTGAGAATTTAAAGAGACCCTGAAGGTTTGAGTAAAGCTTCATGCTCAAGCCATGTGGCTAAAGGGATGCCACTGGCTTCTTAGGCAAGATGCCATCCAAATTGTTTCTATCTTCTAGAGCCCAGGTTGGCTTGAACATTTGTTTACTTGTGGATCATGTTTGTGGATCACCAACAGTCTACATCAAGGATACCCACTATAGATATAGAGATGAACAAGCAAGCTCTCAGAATCTACAGAGAGTGATAGATGTGACCCCATAATGACTCAGTGAGATACTGACTTAAAGTTGCTGTTGGGGCAAGACAAAGAATTACATCTTTCACAGGCATCAGACAAATTCATCCTAACAGGGAATTCCATATTCCCTACTAATAACTGACTGAGGAATATGCCACTCACTGGCAAATATAATTACTTAAATGCTTCCAAAGTGTTACAAATAGTCCTCAGAGTTAAGTTCAGGCAAGAACCCAGAATATCTGAGCGTCTTTGTTTCAGTTCTAGGTTGAACAAATCTGTAGGACCCAGTACATTCTCAAAGCAGCATCTCTCCCTTGGAGACGGCAAATCAAAGAAATCACAATGGCATCAAGAGATTCATTCCCAAGTTTTGGAAACTTTAAAACTTACTCTTCAAGCGTAGACAACCTTTAGAGAATAGTTAATGAGTGGGATTGGGGTGGTGTGTGGGGAGAACAGTTTATAAAACTAGAAACTATGATGGTAATTAGATTTAGTTTCTTTTTAAAGTTTGTTACATGTATATCCATCCCAGTCTCTTTAAAGTCTTGGGATGGATACATATATCCACCCCAAGAAGTAAGCTTTTCATTTTTAATTACAGGGCTTTAGGAGGTGGCACAGTGCCTTAGTTCAGTTCCTAGAACCCACAGCTGTCAGCTCACAACCATCTGTAACTCTGTTCCAGTAAATCCAATACTCTCTTCTGGAATCCACAGGCAGCTGCATTATTACCACATGTACATACCCATGCAGAGACATATACATATACACACAACTAAAAAATGAAACAAAACAGAAAAAAACTAAGGCTCACTGTTAGATAATAAGGTGACAAAAAACCCCCTCCAAATCTTGGAATTCTCACCTAGTAAAATATGAGGCTTTGGCTTCTTGGATGGTAATCCCAAGTTGGGGCAAGTTTGGGGTAGAGCTGGGAGCTACTTAAGAAGTCCAGAGTCAGGAAAAACAGGGTAAACCAGGCTCTTGGGCCATCTTTCTGTGGGTTACCTGGTTTACTACCAGTCTCTTTCCTGTAAGACATACTTCAGGGCCATGATGGCTAATCTTGGCTATCCATTTGGTTGGATTGACAATTGTCCAGGAGATTACTACAGTTCCGTTCTGGGGAATGTTTGAGAGATTACTTCTAAAAACCACCACTTCATAAAGGCCTTGACCTAATAAATGCTATGATGATATTGATGGATGATGGAGGGTAGGAGATAAGGCTTAGCCAGATCTGGGAAGTAGATTGCTACAGACCTGTATCTAGAGGCTCTACCCTGGCTTGGCCCCTTCCTCTATTTCCTCTCTCCATTATCTGTCTATTGGTTGGATGTTTCCAATCCACCCACATGATCCCTCTCCTGTGCTGTCTTGCTCAAGCACATGATGCCCACTGACTAAAACCTCTGAGACCACAAGGCAAAATGGAACCTTCCTTTCTTATGTTGCTTATGTCAGATAATCTGGCCACAGTGATGATGACCTAGCAAACAGAGAGATTTCTGGGCTGGGACTTTCATAATCAAATGATAAGTAGGAGCAAAGGGGGCCACCTGGATGAAGGGTAAGTTTAAGGCTGTCCCTGTAGAAACATAGTGGCTATTAACCTCATGGTTCCAGTCTTGGCCTGAGGAACAGCTTAAGGCAAATCCATTCATGAGAATTTCACCTCTGGATCACTGGCTTCTCTTCTATGCTTTCTCAGGATGGACGTAGGAATGTGCATCTTAGACACTGTTGCTAAGGAAAATTAGCAACCACACAGCTGGAACCATGTCCTATCCCAGACTCTTCAGATTAAGTACTCAGCCCAACATGAGGCTGTACCCACCAATGTGGGGGCAGCGACCTCTCCTTGCTTGACTTTTGAAACCCAAGAGATGGTGTCACGGTGGACCTATGAACAGTGTGAAACTCACCATGTCTGGTCTCCTAGGCTCGCCATCCACTCCTCCAGCTTGCCATGCCAGCATGCACATGGGACTGCTGTTAGTATGTCAACTGCACCTTGTTGGCCTGAACTTTCAGTTCATGTTTTTGCTCATTCTTTAAGAAGGTACAAGGCCCCTGCTCCAAGTGTATGGCTTGGATGGCCCTGAGTTACTGCTCACACATCAGTTGGTTCTTACCACATTTTCAGAGTCTGTCTCTACCCACAGGGAGGATAGGTGCTCTTTCCCTAAGCTGTGGTCATTTGTTCATTGCTGACATTCTCCCAGCGCCACGATTCTCAACCTTCCTAACGCTGCCACCCTTTAATACAGTTCCTCCCCCCGGCAAATTATTGTCATTGATACTTCGTAACTGTAGCTTTAATATTGTTATGAATTGTAATATAAGTATTTTTGGAGTTAGAGCCAAAGGGGTCACAGGTTGGAAAGCACAGTGCTAGTCTATTATTCTTTCCATGGGGCAGTAGTGTTATTTTCCATGTGTAATGTCTGACATAGAGTAACAAGCCTCTTTCACTGAGCATAAATAAGCACATGTATGAAAGGAGAGTATGGTAAGACAGGACCCTGACAGCATAACCCTAGAGACAAGGGACACTCACATATTCTACTTCCTTGGATGGGTCACCCAGGCTTCCATTGGTGGTTGGTGCAGTGGTCTCCGTGCCCTCTGGCTTTTCCTGTGTCTTGTTTTCTTCCTTTGGCAAGCCTCCCTGACCCGGGAGGGCCACCTCGCCCACCCCAAGGGCCTCGCTCTTGTACTGCTTGACGAATTCTTCCATAGCTTTCAGCTCATTCTCCACAAGTCCACGGCATCGAGAGGGGTCCTGGTCATAGATAGGGAGCTGATGCATGAGCTGGCGTCGGCGGTAGAGGGCACCCTCAGTACCTGTCACAGGCTGTTTCTCCTTGGGGATGAGTTCCATGTACTGCAGGCCCTAGAGAAGGATAGAGTAGAAGAGACAATGTCACGTGGCTGTAGCTCAGGGTCATAAGACACAATCTACTTAGAACAAAACTGCTGATCTTTTACTCTTGGCAGTGATTGAAGCATAAATGCATGTTTTCTGTTTCTGTCTCCCTCCCTTTGTATCTTCCTGTGATGTATGTGTGTGTGTGTGTGTGTGTGTGTGTGTGTGTGTGTGTGTGTGTGTGTATGTGCACAGGCATGGACAGGCTCACATGTGTGTACATGCATCAGAGGCCAGAAACAACCGGGGCTGCTGTCCTTTGTCAAGAGTTATTGTCCTATTTATCATTAGCCAACTTGGATTAGCCTAGAATCATCCCCCAAAGAGTCAATTGAATAATGGTCTATCAGGTTGATCTGTGGCCATTGAGGGATTGTCTTGATTGCTAAGAAGGGCCCAGTGTACTGTAGGAAGTGTAGTTCTTGGGCAGGTTCTTGAGTAGGCTAGCAAGTGATGTTCCTCCACAGGTTCTGCTTTGTATTCTCACTAAGTTCCTGCCTTAACTTCCCTTAATTTTGAACTGTGACCTGAAAGTATAAGGTAAACAAACCCTTTCCTCCTCTAAGTTGCTCTTGGTTAGAGTATTTTATCACAGCTACAGAAAGCAAACCAGGACATTCATCTATCTTTTGTTTGAGACATGATCTCCTACTGGCCTCAGACTCATCACATAGGCTGAACTGGCTGGCCATCAAGCTCCAGTGTCTCTTGTCTCTGGCCTTTCTGGCACTGGGGTTCCATGTGCCACCATGCCTGTTTCATAAAATATGGGTTCTGGAGGACTGTTGCTTGTGAGCCATGCATTTTAGTTTTAGAACTATCACCTCAGCTTCATTGTGTTATTTCTTAACTTTAGTTTTCCTTTTACAACACACACACACACACACACACACACACACACACACACACACACACACACAACACACACACACACACACACACACACACACACATACACACACACACACACAAAACCTGTCAGAAATTAAAGTACATAGGTGAAAGAATGCAAAGGAGAAATGCCCTGTAGCTCTTCTGTGCTAAGATGCTTCTGCATCTTTCCCTTGGTCCTAGAACCATGGATGCCTGTGTCTGAATTCATCAAGCTGTGGGGCCAAGGGATGCCTGCTCTCTATGATGCTGTCTTTTGACTGGCACATTTAAAAATTATCGTTGGAGATTTGATCAAGCTTGCACACGTGTTAGCCTGCCACTGTGCTTCCAGTTTTGACATGCAGAGAGCAACATTGACTTATGCCTGCCCGGTGACTCCACATTTGCTCCTTGACTAGGTATGGTGGTGCCGGCTGAGGTCTGTGTTCTTCTGACAACCACTCCCTATGTGCTACTGTAGTTTTTGCTTGGCAATGACAATTGGGAAGAGAAAGGGTATCTGTTTATTCATCTCAATTTCTGTCAGAAAGGAATTGAAGATCAATTCGGTTCGTTGCCTGACCAAGAAATGATGGTGACATCTAATGTGATGTTTAATAGTCATTGGTGGCTTGACTGGTTTTAGAGTCGCCAGGGAAACACAGTTTGGGATGTGCTTATGAGAATGTTTCTAGGAAGGTTTTAACTCAGGAAGGAAGATCCACCTAGAATGTGGGAGGAACTGTCTGATGGGCTACAGGTCTCAGAATGAATTAAAAACAAATGGCTGAGCACCATTCTTTCTGCTGTGAGACTGCACAGGCAACGTGACCAGCCACCTAGAGGTCCAGCTGCTACCACTTTCTCACTATAAGGGACCGTGCCCTCAAACTATGAGACATAAGAAACCCTCCCTCTGTGAAGTTGTGTTTGTTAGGTATTTTGCTACAAAAAATTTAGAAAAGTAAGGAAAGTAGGTTTGCCTGTGCCACAGAAGAAAGGTCACCACACTGAAGCTCTTCTTCTCTGTTGTTATTTGCTGGCCAGTAACCAGATGATAAAACTGTTAGATGTGCAGAGGATGACCTCACTTGACCTGGGTCTGCATGGGGACTGTCTTCTCTCTGGTCCTACAGTGTATGTGCTTTGCTGCTGCCTCTGCTGATGGAGATGCTCATGAAAGAGAATGCCCAGTTGTATCTTCTGTACTTAGCAGCTATGGGCAACTTTGTGTGTGTGTGTGTGTGTGTGTGTGTGTGTGTGTGTGTGTGTGTGTGTATTGTGGGGGGACATTACCTTCTTCTAATGAAACCAGTGGAGATTCTGGGTTTAGCTTATCTTAGACTGAAATCCTGCTCCTACTCTGTGAAAGTGCAGCTGCCTTCACCCCCTTTTTCTGCATATGCTTCTCAGATGCAGAAATTAGCATCATGAAAGCCCTGCAGACTCTGGGATTCAGGAATAGGCCTCCACTGCCTGCCGAGTTTCCTTTCCCCTCACTTTCCTATCTGTGATCTTTCTCCTATCCTTAGCAGCCGTGATTGTTAACTGATCCAGTGTGTGAGAAGCTTTCGGACAAGTCACTAAAGTGTAGTTTTCCAAGTACAAGTCCCTAGTTCATCAGGGCAGTTGTGGCACCCAAGAATCTGCATGCTGGGGGTTAATCTCAGTCACAGAGGCAGAAAGTTGGTCTAAACCCTTAACACTACTGTTATTGTTTGAATGTGGAATGTCTCCCTGGGTTTATGTGTCCAAAGACTGTGTTCTTTGCTGGTGGTGTTATTCTGGGGAGCTGTAAAAGCTTTGGGAGGTGGTGACTGAGGGGGCATGCCTTGTGATTTACAGCCTACTTCCAGTTCCAGCATTCACGTTCTCTGCTTCCTGCTCTACGAAGATGTAAGCAATCATTGGCCATGTGAGCTAACCACCAAGGCCACCAGCCCCTTCTGCCATAATGGCTTCCTACCACGATGGGCTGGCTCTTCCCTTTCAAAATGGAAGTCAAAACACACCTTTCTTCTCAAACTGTTTCTGTCATGTGTTTTGTTACAGCAGCAAGGGGGGAAATGACTAATATAACCCTTCAAGAAGACCCCAGCAAGAAACAAATGTATGAGTTAAGTCAGCTGGGACCCTAAGTACCCAGCAGGGAAACTGAATCAAGGCAAGTTCCTTGTGCTTTGGGATTCTGAAAACTCAAAAATGTGCCAGGAAGGAGAAGTGTGTGACTATTGGTAACACCTTAGAGGGGCTCGCATTAGCTTTTCCTTGCCCGAGGCATAGCCACAGAGTCTCATTTTGATGAAAACGAGGCTCATTTTAGATTCACAGGCTTTGCAGTGAGGATATTGTTCCCTTCCAAATGGAACATTTTCACTTCATTTACCTCCCGGGCAATACTCCTGATTAAAAGCAAAATAAATCTAGTTTAAAATTGCTTTTCTTAGCAGAGTATAATGAGATCATTATGAGAATATGCTATTTTATGGTTTATTAATTTTAAAATACATGTCAGCACCTCCAAGTGTAGAATCCATAGGGTCTCGAGTCAATAGCACCCCCTGTCTATGTGACCGGTAATTGTCTAAATGCTAATGTGTTCACAGAGAACCATTGTTTCCTTCATAGCCAGAGATCTTCTGCTTAGTGAGTCCCAGGGATGGGAGGCCAGGGAGTGACAGTGGCCAAGTTCATACACAATACGAGAAAGTGAGAGGCCAGTTGCTTATTCTGAGTGACTCTTTTCCATCTTTGCCCTGTTCCTCATTAGCAGCTTGTCTGGCTCCCACTGTCCTTTCTCTGTGTCCCAGCTGGCTTGAACCTCGCCACTTGGAACTAGACTCACTAGAAATTGTGGGAATTACAGGTAAACTTCAACTGAAAATCACAGGGAGAAGCTTAAGCTACCATTTGATATTATTGAGCAGGTAGGGGATACCCCAATGTGAGTGCTGACTGTCCCCCAAGGTTCTCCTGGAAGATGGTGGACACTTGGAAGAGGTGGAGTGTAATGGGGCTTATAGGTCACTTGGGGACAAGGCTTTGAAGGGGTAGAAAGAAACCCTGGTCCTTTCCTGCTTCCTTGCTGTGAAGGGAGCAGCTCTCCTCATGTTCCTAATGTTGTGTCACACAGACCCACGTGACCCAGTCCCAGAAACCCAAACTCCCTTTCTTCTTTATAAGTTGATTATCTTGTGAATTTGTCATAGCAATGGGAAGCTGAACAATATGGGAGAAGAACCTGGGTGGGGATGTCCCAGGTCTGGTAGTCACTGGGCATTTTAATAAATAAATTCTAAAGAAGACAAGAGCCATGTGCCCAGTCAGATTGACATCTGACTGTGGGTACCTAACTTGTTGGCTGTGTCCTAGATGCCAGGAACCACCTCCATCTCCCATCTGAGTCTTTGCTGTCATAAAATGCTCATAGTACCCTTGGACAATTCCAGGTATATCTGCACATGTCCAGGTTCTTTTCAAGTACTTTCCCTGAAACAGAAGGTGGCCAGAGCCCTGGGATGGTGGGGGGCAGGCTCAACAACTAACCCATCTCTCCAAGTGCCTGACCCCTGTGGACCTCAATATCACCATCTACTAAGTTCAGGGCAGGCTGCATGACCAGTAGGAGAGGACCCAGGCAACCTTGCTTGACCCTCAATACTCACAACAGAGTGGGAAATTGATGGTTTACTCCAGTTATCAGTCTAACAGCGTATAGAGGATCAAAGGGGACAAAGGACTCTACCTAGCCAAGGAGGCCAAGATCCTCTAGCCAGCACAGGGATAAACAAATCCCCTGGGATACCACATAGCTGGTGCCCCATCTGAAAAGGGATTCTTTCTGACCTTGGATTAGGGGGCAGCAAGTGTAGTGGCTTTTTCTTAGTGATTGAGAACTAACAAGTGAATTATAGCGTGACTGTTACTAAGGCAGCTCTCAAGAACTGAGGCTCATCTGTAAACAGTGAGGAGACTTTTGTGGGCTAATTGCAATCAGAGTGGGATTGGTAGTCCTGGAAGAGAGCCTTCAGGCAGGTTTTGTAATATGCTTTGTGGGAACAAACATTTTAGGGTCAGATCAGTCTCCCTGTGGGCAATGAGCACTGGCAGGGAAGGGGCTGTGACCATCAGAAGACAGTGAGACATGACAGCTGAGTAAATCAATGTCTGGGTCAGGGTGCAGAGCTCCAGAGACGGATTAGGACAGAGCCTTGTAAAGCCAAGTCACCCATACAGACCTCTTCACGTGTTGCCCAGGGAGTGTCTTAGCCCCATTATTCAAAGTAGCAGTTTGGGAAGGAGGAGGCAAGAGCTTTGCTCCTCTGAAACACTTTGCTGATTCTAGTCATCGAAGCATCCTAGGTGCAGGATTCATCATTTGGGGGAAACTATTGCTTTTCTTGCTAGGGCACCGTGTTTCCCCAACTTCAGTGGTTTAACAGTGGAGGGAATAGGCCACAGTATGGTGGCTCTTACCACGGTCCAGGACACTCCCAGTATAAAGTTCTTATGTCTTAGCTGACCCTTTACTTCTAATGGATGCCTAGGACAAAGATACTGATATAATCCAGGAAACAGAGGCACAGAGGGTTAAGTAAGCCCTACAATCATAATATATGGTAGTGACAGCTTTGGGCCCAGTAGTTTGGGTCTCATGCTCTTTTCTTCCCTGTCCTTTAGGTGTGTCTATTTCTCTGGCCTTCAGTACCTACCCCATCCCTTGCTAGGAGTCCCCTAGCACTGGTACTCAGTAGCTCTGCACCCAGAGTGTCCTTTATCAGTTCTGCATTGCTCGTCGGTATGGCTGCAAGTGGATTCTTGATTGGGCCTTGGGGAATGGGAGCTTTCCTTCCTCAGGAACCAGTGCTCCTGTTGCAACTGTGTGATGGCTCCATCTTCACATTGTCAAGGACTCTGATAGCTACACTTGCCATGTGGTTTGTGCTTTGAGGCAGTAAGGTCTGGCTGTGCCATTGCTTCTCTTATCTATTTTCATGACAGATATTGCTAGTTGATTCTTGATGAAGGGTGTGCTCAGGATCCTTCTCAGCCCAGACCTCCAGGCATTTGCCATGGACTAATACAGTATAGAATTAAGATAGTGGAGTTAGAAGTCTGGACCTCAGGGATGTGTGGCACTGGCCTAGCTTTTGTAAGACTATCTTCTAAGTGTCTCTCTAGGACGGTTGTTAAAGTCATATTACCCAGACCTTTAGGCAAAGGTGGTCCAGTTGGAAAGACTCATCTAGGATGTATGAATTTCCTGGGAGCCAATGGAATGCTCTGCTCTGCATCTCTCAGGGACATCTCAAGTGGAAAGACTTCTAGAATCCATTAATATCAGCTATTATGAGAGTTAAGGGGCAGGCAAAGGACTGTTTTTGGGTTTTGCAGTAGAACACACTTGGCTTCTAGAGTCAGGACATGTAGCCTCCAGCCCAAGGCACCTCTTTCCTGACTTTTCTCTTGCCATTAACTAAGGACAATAAAAGGGGTTTTTGTTTGTTTGTTTTTTGGTTTTGCCATGTCAATCATATGTCAGTCCCAGGTGACGGCTCCCAGAGTGCTGTACTTGGTAGGATGCTGAGGTATGATGGGTTCAGTTGGGAGGCAGATCACTGCTGATGTCAGTGGTAACACTGTGTGTGAGAATAAATCATGAGGCAGGAGACTCACCAGCTTGGGTATTTTCCCCCTTAAAAATGGGCTGTGGCACACTCAGCCATAGTGGCTACGGCACAGAGGGAGTGGTAACACTCAGAAGACATGCATGCAGACTGTGCAGTAGATACTGCCTTCCTCTTCCTTCTTTTTTTTTTTTTTCTCCATCCTTTCCAAACTAGTGGCTGAAGCCCACTCAAGGTTTTTTTCCCCTTCTTGGAAGCATGATTTTAAGTAGGCTAACTCTCTTGTTTTCCTTCTCTTTCCTTTACCAGTTCTAATGGCCTGGGCTAGGGTTGGGGTTGAAGCAGCCTAGGCTTTGACAGGGGTGGGCATGGAGGCCTGAGATCAAGGCTTGGCTCCACCTAAATAAAATCAGCTGGGCATCTGGATATAACAGTGTGTGTCTAAGACATTGGGACCATACACAGGCTGTGGTTGAAATACTCCTTGTTTGGTGACCAGTGCACAGTAGCACTAGATACAAAGGCACAGGCAAGCTGATGGCACCAGTTTGGAAGGCTGATAGAGTTCTCTAGCTTTCATTTTGGTAGGAAAGGATAAGGGACAGCCAGATTCTGTCCCACTTTCAAAATTCAACCAGGCCTGACCACTTGGTAATGAAAACAGAGAGGGGAGGGGTGAGCATAAAGAGTGTTGACTTGTGCCAAAACTGAGACCAGCCAGCTGTGGGGCAGACAGGGCGTCTTTGTAGCCAGGAGGTTTTACAAGGCAGCATTCATCATGGCCCTTCGATGGCTGCCCCTGATTAGATGGGGAGCAAATCTGAGGCTTTCACCAGCTGCTTCCTCATACCCTTAGCCAGCTCTTTATGACTTGATGGCTTGTGTCCCACTGACTTGTGAGCACCACTTGCACAACCTAGAAGCTGAGGGCACAGGGGATGTTTGAATCCCAGGGCATGTCCTGGCTCTGCCACTGCACTTATGTCACCCTCTGTGGCCAGCCATCAGTCCCTGCTTCACCTGGATGACTG